>NW_027466509.1:845000-1290000 GCF_050575085.1 Anarhichas minor
AGTGTGTAAGCAATCGGCCAAAGCGGCGCGGCACAGTACTTTACTGAAGGATGCGGTGGTGAGACGGTGCTTCTGTCTCTCTCTCCTCCTGTAATCAGCTATGAAGCCAGTGTCTCAAGTTATAAATGAATACTGCACCTTAGTGAGCTCCTGGGCATTGGCGAGGTTATCAACAGCGATGGCCAAGAATACGTTGAGAAGCGTGTCTGGTTATTTGTGGTGTAAGGAAAAGATCAGATCGATAAAGACAGAATCAAGTGACACGGCTGCCAGTCAACCACAGAGGTAACAGTGATAGCAGGATACAGTTCCCAAAGAGAGTGAGAACGATGAAATAAATTGAGGAGAACATTCCCCGGCGAACGCCCCCCTGTGATTCGATCCCGTGGTACATGACTGCATTCCAGTCCTCCCCGGTGAGGATCTGCAGGAGACACAGTCTCTGAGTCAGTTCAGTGGTTCAGTACAAGCAGAGCAGGCAAAGAGCATGATGGAGTTGACCTTTACCTGGAACACGGTGAGGATCGCTGCTGGGAATGTGTCGAAGTTGGTTGTCGGCGTTTCATCTTCAAAATTAAATCTGCAGGGAGGAATGTAATCAAGCTGTAAAGCCACAACACAGTCACAGTCCCTCCTCCACCTTCTGGAAGATGGAGGAGCTCATCGTCTGCAGCACAATATATGTCGATTACATCTGAGTCGTCTGTGTGCCCTCACGGCTGATCTCCGAGTGGTTATTCTTCTTAAATAGATGAGCTGTGCTATTGCTGACATTCTGTGTCTACCGGGACCTAGTTAGAGAGCACGCCCCGATGTAAGCAATGCAGATGGAGGCGGTTGAAATGGGAGCAGCATTTGTGCCTTCTCAAAATGCACGAGAACCTTTCTTTAGTCATGATCTCATTAAAAGACAGTAGAGGTAGAACACTGCATGTGTTCCAGCAGCATGTGTAATATGGGTTTATTTCCTTATGGTTTAGTTTAATTATCTTTGGCTTAAACGTTTACACTTGCTGCTCCATGTTTCTGAAAGAGTTATCAGTTATCATCCATCTCATCTCATCTCTAAACTCTTGACTGCTTTTGCTCAATTCTCACACCTTTCATAAATACTTTTCCAAATAGGTTGAAGTCTACTCAGAAATGTCATCAGTTAGCCTGTCAGTGATGCTCTGATACAGTGTTCATTTCTAAAACGTTTTATGCAATTTGCATTAGTGTTTGCCTGTGTGTCCACAGCGTTTCTATCTGTGTGTGATTGGACCAGAGGAGAGCGTCAGTGTTCCAGGGATACACACACACTGGGACAGTCTGAGGCTCAGTAATGTCTGTTTTATTATTATTTACTATACATAATGATAACAATAATAACTAGCTGAGTAAACAATACTAAAACCAACAAAACAATAATAAAAGTAGTAAGTAAATAAAAATATTTAAATTTTCCAAATATTCATGGTTCAGTGTATTCGGGCAAACAAACATCTTCTGACAGATTAATAATTATTGCTTAACATAAGGTGCAGAAGGTAATGGACTGACTCCCATTGCTGACTGCTGCAGCAGCAGCATTGCAGCTGGGGAGAACAGATGTTGAGTGGAGGACCTGGCACAGAACATTACCTCTTTCCTATCTATGAACAGTGGTGTTCAGATCAGAGTTACAACTTTGAGAATTGTTATGCAAATTGCATCAATCGGGTTCAAAGGTCTACTTAAACAAACGGTAGAACTTATGAGCAGCAGCAGGAGAAACAAATGACTCACTGGCCACCAAAGAGCTGCATGCCCAGCAGAGCGAAGACCACGATGAAGAGGAAGAGGAGGAACAGCAGGCTGATGATCGACTTCATGGAGTTGAGAAGGGAGACGACCAGGTTCCTCAAAGAGTTCCAGTACCTACGCACACAGACATATGAAGATATGCAGCGATATTCTGGCATAACGAGTGTCCCGCACTAGACAGTCGTGATGACTCACTTTGTGACTTTGAAGATCCTGAGCAGCCTCAGAGCCCGCAGCACACTGATCCCAAATGAGGCCCCGGGTTTGATGGCAGCCCAAATCACCTCAAAAATACTGCCAATGATCACCTGCAAATACAGCTTTCATTTCCAAACGCTCCAGATATTGTACTACTCTGGCCATAAACAGGCATTCTTTCTAAAACCTTTAAATGACTCTACGCATGCTCACACTCTGACATCCACTGGGGACTGATTGAACTCCCAGCTCAACAGGATGACTCACCCCAAAGTCAAAACAGTTGAATGATGAGTGGAAGTAGTTCTGGGGTCCGAGGCCGTACATTTTCATGGACATCTCTGCCAGAAACAGGCCCAGGAAGACAAACTCTGCTAGGTCTGTGCAGGGACAATAAGGACACACACAGATCAATGCCCCGGGTTTAAGAGGGCCTCCTGCTCATCTCTACCATTCAATAGAGCACCTACTGCTGCCCGTTCAGCTGTGCCCTCAGCAAATAACACATAGAAAGAGTCTATTGTTTGAGAACACAATGCTGTGCACTGCCATGATGGAGTGTGTGAGGTGCATGTGCTGAAATGTAAATAGTACTTGTATGATATATGTTTGCACATCTGTCTAAAGCAGGATACCAACGTGTTCTATATGCCGGAGCAGATGAGGAAGTAAACAGGAAGTAGAGAAAGCAGGTTCACTCAATATAGCATGCCGGCAAGGTTACGTTACAGTGACTTGAAGTTAGGAAATCTAACCCCCCCCCCATTCAAATTAATGGTCAAATATAATAATATTGGTAGGATAAATAGTGGCATATAGGAATATTGGGTTACATGACAATGATTCACTATGAATAAACTGCTGGAACTCACAGAGTGCAAAGGTGAGCCAGTCAGGCTGGTCATAGTGTACGATGGCCACACACAGCGTGTTGAGGCCAACCAGACACAGCACTGTCCAGTAGAAGCTCTGGGACTTGACCAGACGGCGGATTGTGAAGCGCATCCTCTTCTCTTTCCTCCTGAAGTAAGACGAGCTCTCGTTCTTGCTCTTCAAGCTGGCCCGGGCAAACGGCGAGCCTGGGGGGGCAGTGGGAGCAAAAACATACGCGATGCAATAAAGTTACCAAGTCTTGAACTACGGTGGTCTCACAACATCAAGAGGGTGGACTAACTGCAGAGCAGTGTGCTCCATACATACATCCAGCCCGTACGTTAGAGAGGTGAGCTCCACTCAAACACTAAGAATTATGAACTGAAATGAAAATATAAAATAACTTTTTCATATTCTCATGAGCTTTACCTGCCAAGTAGCAAAGTGAAGCTGTGTAGAGCACAGTGCCTTCAGCCTGAACTACATCAAACCTTCTGTTACTTAAATTAAGCCCAAAGCTCAAGTGGGACTGGACACAAAAGAGAAGGAGAAGCTCTATTAGAACTTCATCACTAGCACAGGAGGACGAGTGGGCTCCTCATCTCCTCATCTATTTTAATCAGACATCTGACTCACACTGAATCAGCTGCAGATCCACACTAACTCACTCGATATTCAGAATATGACCCATGGTTTCCTTATCAGTTTGATAATCAACATTAACATGAAGATTCTTATTCATTCTACGTTAGGTAGGACCTGCACTGATGCAGTGAAGACACATCTGAGGGGTAAGAAAGAGAGAGAATCGTTGGTGTTAATTAGGAACTGCTGGATAATGAGATCTCTTCAGGCGCACTAAAAACATCTCAACACAACGAGGAAGAAGACCTCACTCAGCACTGATGCTGTTTCATGAACACAGTGAAGAGTGTGTTTGGAGAATGGCTGCATCCTCGGATGAAGTTGATAGAAAACTCTGAATGTATTGTCTTAAGATATTCCTAATGTTGCCTATGTAGCTCTTTGTGCTAAGCTACCTTAACTCAACACAATGGTGTACGCTATGAGAGTCAGTGTTATACCAGGGACAACCTGTCCCATAGAGCAACACGTCCACCGAGCTGCCTGCGCTGTGAACTCGCTGTTTGGCTTTTCTTCAAGACGTTTGGGAGGTTGTGTCTCAGGTGTCGTCCTCACCAACAGAGGAGATGTCAGTGAAGTGGTCCTCGCCTTCCTCTGCATTGATGAGGTCATTCTTACTCTTCTTGGCCCTTTTCAGCACTGTAAGGACAACATAGAAGAAATCAATCACACCATCATAAGGCAGCTGTTCTGATTCAACTCTTTTCTTCAAGCTCAATCTTCCTCTTTTATTCTGCAGGTAGGGAATCTGTAATAACTTGTTTCTGACTGTCAAGTTCCATATGTGACCAGTTCACCTTATTCGTTATCCGTTCATTTATTAGTCAGTCTGTGAGACGCCTTCATTCAACCTGCACATATACAAACGTGTTCTTTATTTAATTGTAACAATATTCATGTTGAATTATATGCCAATTCAAATGAAGCTCCAGTGAGGTAAAGTCATAAAAGGGAAGATTTTCAAAATAAAGCAAAGGTCTAATGTGATGTAGTTATACTGTATGTATTGTATGGACCTGCTGTTCATATTCTCACAGGGATATATGTTTATGTATAGATGGAGCTGTTTATTCCTATAACTACGGCTGCAACGATCTTTAGATTTTGGACTGATGGTCAACAAATCAACTGAATATGTCAACGTGTGCTCTGGGAACTGTGAGAGATATTTCATACTGCTGACTTTTTTTGGTTTGTTATTAGTTGCAATCATATATTGTCGTGGTGCAGCAAAGAGAGACCTCCAATGCAGCTTACGTATGTGTACCACAATCACTGAGGCTTCTGATTGGACGCAGTGTGGCCTGCTCAAGAGGAGAATGCACACGCACGCACGCACGCACGCACGCACACACACACACACACACACACGCACGCACGCACGCACGCACGCACGCACACACACACGCACACGCACACACGCACACACACACACACACACACACACACACAGGGAATGCCAGTGGAAATGATCTGTATCAGACACATACTGCTGACTCAGGAGAAGCTGCTGAAAGGTCCAACAGTTACCCTAACAGACATGGAGTTTAAACTGTCAATTAAAAAATATGTCAAACATTGGAGCTTTTTAATGGTTAAACATTCTGAATATATTAGATTATATATCATTTGCTGTATCAAATGATAAACATACAGTATAGCAGTATGAAAATACTGTTTTAACATGTGGATATATCCAGATATACTAATAAAATACTAGTGAAGTACATGAAAAGAAGCCTGGGGTCAAAAGGACTGGGGGTGGCCAAACTACGGTCCACGAGCCAACTGCGGCCCGCTGCCCGTTTTAAAATGGCCCCTAGTCATTTTTTAATAATCTAGAAAGTAGCTTGAACATATTTTGAATAAATTGCACTGTATATTCAGCACACATCCTAGTTGAAACTGACTTTACTGACTCAGTGTATTGGCACAGACGGCAGCATCTTCCCTGTTCTGTTTGTTACACCTTGATGTCAGACATACAGATTTACATCTTATATTTACATGTATCTTGTTAAATTTGAACTGGACACTTAGGCCATGCACTGTATTAGAGTTTAAGTATTGTATTGAATTCATTTAAATCCAATGTTACAGCAGCGAATACAACATGACCTTTCATAATATGTGGGAACACCAATATATGACTATAACGTCAAACTGTTTAGTGCTGTTGTGTAGTTATTTTGATTGAAACACAGATTTTCTGCTGTGTTAACTGGTTGAATATTTACTTCTGTTTGGCCCTTGACTCCTTACATTTGTCTGTAAATGGCCGACGATCAAGAGTTTTGGCCGACCCTGGACTAACACTGGAGTGACTAGACTAGTGGGAGCTAAATGATCTGGAGCTCCACAGGGCAGACCTAAAGAGATCTGTCTCACCTGTCTACATCCCTTGCTTATGCTGTCAGAACCACCGCAAAGCAGCCGGCCCAGACTCTGTCTCCCCCTCCACCCTGAAGCATTGTGCTGATCAGCTGTCTCCGGTGTTTACAGACATCTTCAACACCTCACTGGAGACATGTCACATACCAGCCTGCTTCAACACCTCCACCATCATCCCCGTCCCCAAAAAACCAAGGATCACAGGACTCAATGACTACAGGCCCGTCGCCCTGACCTCTGTGGATATGAAGTCTTTTGAACGCCTGGTCCTGTCCCATCTAAAAACCCTCACGACCCACGCCTGGACCCCCTGCAGTTCGCCTACAGAGCCAACAGATCTGTAGACAATGCAGTCAACATGGCCCTTCACTTCATCCTCCAGCATCTGGACTCCCCAGGAACCTACGCCAGGATCCTGTTTGTGGACTTCAGCTCTGCCTTCAACACCATCATCTATGCAGCAGGACAAGCTCTCCCAGCTGCACGTGCCCGACTCCACCTGCAGGTGGATCATTGACTTCCTGTCTGACAGGAAGCAGCACGTCAAGCTGGGAAAACACGTCTCAGCCTCCGGACCATCAGCACCGGTTCCCCCCAAGGCTGCGTTCTTTCCCCTCTGCTCTTCTCCCTGTACACCAACAGCTGCCCCTCCAGTCACCAGTCCGTCAAGCTCCTGAAGTCTGCGGATGACACCACCCTCATTGGACTCATCTCTGGTGGGGATGAGTCCGCCTACAGGTGGGAGACTGACCATCTGGTGACCTGGTGCGGTCTGAACAACTGAGAGCTCAACGCTCTAAAGACAGTGGAGATGGTTGTGTATTTCAGGAAGAACGTAGCCCCACCTCTCCCCTATCACCCTGTGTGACTCCCCCGTCGACGCTGTGGAGTCCTTCCTCTTCCTGGGCTCCATCATAACCCAGGACCTCAAGTGGGAGCTGAACATCAGCTCCATCACCAAGAAGGCTCAGCAGAGGATGTACTTCCTGAGGCAGCTGAAGAAATTCAACCTGCCAAAGACAATGATGGTGCACTTCTACACAGCCATCATTGAGTCCATCCTCTGCTCCTCCATCACAGTCTGGTACGCTGCAGCCACAGCCAAGGACAAGGGCAGACTGCAGCGCATCATCCGCTCTGCTGAGAGGGTGATTGGCTGCAATCTGCCGTCCCTCCAGGACCTGTTCGCTTCAAGGTCCCTGAAGCGAACAAGAAGGATTGTAGCCGACCCCTCTCACCCTGGACACAAACTGTTCATGCCCCTTCCATCTGTCAGGAGGCTGAGGTCCATCAGGACCAAGACCTCACGACACATGAACAGGTTCTTCCTATCTGTACTTGGGTTCATCAATAAAGCCCGGGACGCCCACTGACTCTGACACTTACTTCCCCAGGACAACTTCTTACGCACCCTTGCACATCTTTTCTCTATTAATATACACTCGACACATTAATAATATATTTGTTTTCACGTACTCTTATTTGTTTGTTTGTTAACAATTTTTTATTGTACATTTATTTCATATTTTTCTATTATTCAATTATGTCTCATACTATTACACTGTGTTTATTGTTATGCACCATTCACCGAGCCAAAGTGCTTGTATGTGTAAGTTCTACTGGTACTGTAGAGGGAAAACGTCTGCTGACTAAAGACGACAGTAAAGCATCGGCAGCTGGTGGCAGTAATGTACCATAGAACAAGTGACGCAGTAGGAAACAAATGCACCTTAACATCTATCCGTCACATTATCCGCTCAAAACAAAGTGACACAACCCCTGTTAGTCTTACATCATTGGTCCTGCCTTCGATAGATATATGTGGGTTTAGTTCTGGTGTATTTAGGATGAATGCCTGACGTCTAACATGGCACATTGTTTTCTATCGCCACCATTGATTCTGAAGATGGCAGTTCTCACCAGAGTTGTTGTGTTTCTTCTTGTACCATGCTTCATCCAGAGACTTCTCCTCTGCATTCTTGTCTTCCTCAGCCAGCATCACCTCCTCTGCAACATAAATACCACACCTGAATTCACAGTCATAATCTCATCATATTTGTGTCAACATCAATTACAGCAAAGACTTTTGATTCAAATGTGTGTTTTTGTTTCTGACCTGCTTTGCAGATCCACTCCAGGTACCCAGTCAACTCTCTTTCTATCTGCTGTTGTCTGCGCAGCTTCAGGAATTCTTGCCTCTTCTCCACCCGCTCTCTCTCCTTGGCAAACTCTCTGTAGAACACACACACACACACACACACACACACACACACACACACACACACACACACACACACACACACACACACGTTTATTGGATCTGACGAGCCAACACAGACCCTGGAGCAGTCCGGCAGGTAAGACAGAGTCAATGTCCTCATCAACGTTATTGTGTTATAAAACTCATCAGCCGGATGCTGTCAGATGTTACGACTCAACAGAAGAACTACAGCAGCATGTAAAACATTTGGCCCAGAAATGATGAATAATTGTAACTGTATCTATTCTTCCCGACAAGAAAAGCCTTTCAGGAACGCTGATGCCGTCACATGCTTATTTGCATATATTTATATATCAACAATAAATTGCCAAGATTTTCTGAACAATTAAACTGAACAGTTATTGATTACAGAGATATCACCACACTTTATTATGAGCCCGTTGTTCTATTTCTGTTGAGAGCTGCTGGTTTCTCTGATAGATCGAGAGATCTCTGATTAATTATGGCTCAAGCTTCTCAAAGCCACATTTACCATGTGAGGAAACATCCCCAAGAGGTGGAGCTTCCACCACCAGGGTGTGTCCTCCTTCATGTCCTGTCCTCTCTCTACCATCACTGATGAAGGCATAACCATCTGTCGCCAGGGTCTTTCTAATAGAATCTATGAGAAAGCTGCTAAGTTAGCATCTCTAAATGCTCCTAATCAGTTTATTTGAAAGTAGAAACACAAATAAAAGCATTTATTATTTCTGTAAATGTACCATACTAACTGTTATTCTAAAATATGATCTAGTGAAGGCCACATCATGTGTTCTTTAGGACTCAAAAAGCTAGTTTGTGACTTGGGCTTGACTTGAGACTTACTTGTGACTTGAGAGTCTGATTCTTCATAGTTTCATCATTTCATTCAGTTCTGGTAGAAACTTTAAACCAATATATATATATATATATGAATATTTTGTTACTGATGAGCTTTGGGACCAAAGTATGAAAATAAAAGCCCAGTTGTAAATAAGCAGAATGATCCGAGGTTTGACGGAGTGCATGATCGTCTTCTAACTCCGGTGTCTGTGTGTTGGAGAGAAACCCGGGCCTGGCTGTGTGTTTACTGTCACACAGCTACAGAGTATACAGAACCCACGAGCTAATGATACACTTACACATACTAATGATTATTTAAATGAGTATTACATGTTAAAGTAAACTACATGTGTGGCATTGATACATTACATTATTTCTGTTTCTCAATTGTTAAAGCTGATGAAATAATCTCCATTGCTGCTGTGTTGCTGTGATAACATATGGGTTATGGTGATGTCATGCAAATAAGGCAGTTAGATCTGTAAGAAATGAGGCGACAGAGACAGAGAGAGGAAGACAGACGACTGAAACAACAGAGCAGTGAACAGATGTCTGTGTCTCCCACACAGCGGAGGGGAAGCTCCTCTCTGCATTGCAGTGGCTGTCTGCCTTCCTGAGGGTGTGTGTGTGTGTGTGTGTGTGTGTGTGTGGAAGTTCCAGTGTATCTAAATCTCATTTCATACATATCTACATATCTTTCTCACTTTAATGTGTGTGCAGTGCATCCATGTGTTTGCTGGATTGGTGTACAGTGCATGTGTGTGTGGTGTATGAAGTGCATGTGTGGTACTCGTGTGTGTGGTATGTGTTGTGTGTGTGTGGCGTGTGATGTGTGTGTGTGTGTGTTGTGTGTGGTGCGTGTGTGATGTGTGTGGCGTGTGTCTGTGTGTGTGCGTAATGTGAGTGTGTGTGTGGTGTGTGAGTTCCCAGCGTTGTAGCAGCTTACAGCCACACGTTCACACTGCGTCACACACACACACACTGATACATGAGCCACCTTGAGCACAAACATAAACACTGCACGGCCTCAGATCAACACTAAATGAGTCACAGTCACACACACTCACATGTGCTCGTGTACAGAAACACCCGATTCTCCTCAAAAAGCTACTTTACTGTATTTCTGTTGGACGACACATGATCCTCATCAAACCAGACTGCATTGCATACGTACAACACAGTGTATATTTATACTGTGTACATGTAAACTATGGGTCCTATTTCAATTGTGCACGGCTAACACACAGTGTGGGTTTTGGGTGCACGGACATTGCGTGCGTCTACAAGCTCACCTGCTACTTTGGTTTATGTGCATCAGGACAAAGTGCAAAGGGTCTGTGTGAAGGTGAATGTAGATCAGATGAAACCGCTGAAACGATCACAGTGACGCATGACAACAACAGCTCAACACATGTAGAGTCAGGAAATGATGCTGTTGTCTGGACGGAGATGAGCACACAGCACCACATCTGTAGCCAGAGGCAGATGTGTGGGCTTTCTAACACTTAAGTAGTACAGTGATGGAAAATAAGTCACTGAACATTTGGAATTACCCATTTACACTTACCTGTACTAAATTGAATATTATACATTATGCAACTTTGTATTTATATCTGTGGTCCTTTTCTACCAGTTACACTACAGAGGATCAGTGCCGGTGTACAAAGTGTAGGACTGATGTTTAGATCCAGTGTCTTCTAACATTATACTGTTACAAACACAAAAAGTACTCATTTTACCAACGTGTCTGACATTTTCAGCACTACCTCTCTATCTCCCGCCATGTTTACCTAGTCGACTGAAGTACAAGCTGTCATCGACTAATCATCAATGGAGCTCAAGTAGTTGTTTGAAATGGCATCGAGTGTAATGACAAGAGAGGCGATGTAAGTGGAAATATATTCTAGTTCCAGTTTATATTGATTATACTTACTGTTAAACTAAAAGCATAGAATAAAACAACAAGATAATGCTAAAGCAGCCAGCTTACAATGACGCCACATCTTCTCCCGGCCCGCCCACACTGAGGGGATGAAAGCTGAGTGAATGGCCCTGACCTCCCATGGGGGTCTGCAGCCTCTCAACCCTGCATGTATCTGCTCTCCTGCCTGTGCTGAAGCTCAGATCACGGCCTTTAAAGAGTGACATGGCCCCAGCACACCCCTGCCAGACAGCATCGGTGGCCTTACACCTCCCCAGTAACTGTAAAGCCATCTGACAACTGCTGAAGAGAGCAGTAAACAGAGAGGACAAGAGAACCACAGAGGGGCTGGCTGAATGCTACCTGCCCTTTAAACTCTGGTCATGTCTTTCTCTCTGTGCGGATCTACAGTATATACATGGATGACAGCGGCTAATGGCAAGCTGGGGGAGTAAACATTGAGATGAAGACGCTTGCCTGTAGAAATATGTTTTAAAAAAAGGGACTTGACAGCTGACAGAGAAGCAGAGCCGTGACCACGGAGGCTCCAACACAGCTGAGAGGAACAGCCAGGAGACCGTTGGCAGGACTTCAGGTTGTGAACTTGTATTTCACTGAATGTGATGACTTACATTTCAAAATGGATCCTAAAATGAATCAGTAGATAGGGGTCATGCTTGAAAGATCTGTGGTGCTGCATTGTGGGCCATTTTACGGCCTAGGCAGGAAGATGAGCTTATAAATAGGTAGAAGACAGAAGTCTCTTTGTCTCCTGATCCGCAGGCTTCATTGTGACTTAATATGGGGAAAGCATGGATTTTGTTAACTTGCATATATTGTTATGATCCATTCTGTTAACCTGGTTCTGGCATTGTGTTATTGTGTATATTCTGGATTTGCACCTTATTGTTACTATATTAGACGTTTATATTTGCACTCCTCCCCTTCAGAATCACAAACGGTAGTTTGCACAAACGAGGAATTTGACTTGGTCACAATAAACAATAAACACAGTATAATAGTATGAAGTCATAATTAAAGATACAAATATGAACATTTAAAGTAGAAACAAAATATATACAAGAATATGTTAAAATATTTTAGCTGTCTGTATTTAGTGTACATTTAAATCATTGTCCTGAGAGTCTGAGTCAGTGGGGGGTCCCAGGCCCTGTTGATGAGGCCAGCTGTACTTGTGAAGGAACTGTATGTGGTGTGAGCTTCCAGGCTCCTGCCAGAGGGAAGTGGCTCAAACAGTCTGTACCCGGGTGAGAGGGGTCAGCCACAATCTCTCCTGCCCGCCTCAGGGTCCTGGATGCCTAAAGGTCCTAGAGGGATGGCAGATTGCAGCCAATCACCTTCTCATCAGAGTAGATGGTAACTGGACTGTACTTGTACAGTGCTTTTCTAGTCTTTACAACCACTCAAAGCACTTTCACACTACTTGTCATCATTCACACATTCACACACTGATGGCAGAGGCTAAGTGCCACCTGCCTATCAGACTAACTCATTAGGCACAGCTGCAGGAGCAATTTTGGGGTCGACCTTCGATCCTCTGATTGAAGGACAACCCTGCTCTCCACTTAGCCACAGTCGCCCAGAGTGAATGATAGTCTGCAGTCTGTCCTTATCCTTGGAAGTGGCAGCAGCGTACACCTGTCGGCGGACTCATCCCCACCAGAGATGAGTCATGTGAGGGAGGTGTCATCCGCGAACTTCAGTAGCTTGACGGACTGGTGACTGGAGGTGCAGATATTGGTGTACTGGGAGAAGAGCAGAGGGGAAAGAACGCAGCCTTGGGGGGAACCGGTGCTGATGGTCCTGGAGTCACATGCTGCTTGAGCAGGTGCACCTGGGAGAGCTTGTCCTTCAGCAGAGACGGGATGATGGCGTTGAAGACAGAGCTGAAGTCCACAAACAGGATCCTGGCTTAGGTTCCTGAGGAGTCCAGATGCTGGAGGATGAAATGAAGGGCCATGTGGACTCTGTCGTCTACAGACCTGTTGGCTCTGTAGGCGAACTGCAGGGGGTCCAGGAGTGGGTCAGTGAGGGTTTTTAGGTGGGACAGAACAAGGCGCTCAAAAGACTTAACAATCAGGCCTGTAGTCATTCAATCCTGTAACCCTAGTTTCTTTGGGGACAGAGATGATGGTGGAGGTCTTGAAGCAGAAGTGTTTTGTTTGTAATATGTATAATAAGCATCATTTAGTATCACTACTGAGAATTTAACAAACATAAAAACATGACGTAGATAGGTTTGCAGTTTTCAAGGTGTATATTTAAATGTCATCTCTTACACACATGAAGATAAAGTTGTGAACACCGGCTGAATATCTATGATCAGAATCATTATAACTGTGTTATAACTGCTGCTGTGTAAAGAGAACACTGCTGCTAACAACAACCTGATGTGTTTAAAGTGTTTAAACCAAATGTTATTGACCTGTTGTTCATATAGCAGTACTTTAAAATAAAAGTGCACAATACACTACTTTTGAATTAATTATTGAACTTTGCGCATAACAATGAGATTAATCGCGATTAAAAATTGTAATCGTTGCCCAGCACTAATGATAAGTGTTTGCCTGTAACAGCCTCTCTACCTGCATGTTTACCTACCTGCTCATATTCTGCCCATTCCCTCATTGCTCGTCACCAGTCTTCCCCCAGCTGCTACCTTAACAGCTGTGAGTACCGTATTTTCCGCACTATAAAGCGCACCGGATTATAAGGCGCACCTTCAATGATTGGCCTATTTTAGAACTGTTTTTATATATAGGGCGCACCGGATTATAAGGCGCATAGAATAGAAGCTACTACAGTCAAACGTTTGACTGGGGTTGCGTTATGCATCCACTAGATGGAGCTGTGCTAAAGGGAATGTCAACAAAACAGTCAGATAAATCATTCAGTCAAACTTTATTGATTTTTGATCAATAGAGGCTGCGTAGCTGACAGCCTTGAGTTTGAACTCAGCGTCGTAAGCGTGTCTCTTGAAAGGTGCCATTTTGGGGTCTTTATACACACAAGTGGTGTTGGACTAGGAGTAAGCACAGTACCGGTGTTTACCGCGGTGCGGCTTTGTAGTTTACCAGTCGTACTGAAACATTTTGACAGAGCGCCGTGTACAACCAGTATGGATCAACCAATTAACCAATTGATCCATATATAAGGCGCTCCGGATTACAAGGCGCACTGTCGTTTTTTGAGAAAATTAAAGGCTTTTAAGTGCGCCTTATAGTGCGGAAAATACGGTACTAACAGTAGCCATGTTGGTTGTTTACGTTCCTCATGATCATTTATGGGGAGAAATCAAGGGCCAGTGTCTTCTCCCTGTCCTGTAATCCACATTACCACTACTGTTACAGTCTGTGTATTGGCAAGAAGCTTGACGCAAAATAAGTCTTCAGAGGCAGTAACTCCATTTAGAAAGTTTAAGATTCATTCTGTGCTCAACTTGGCACAACAGTCAAAAACCTATTTGCTCTTCAGACTGACTAACCTCAACTGAGGACTATTGGCTATGAGACGTAGTCAGCAGCGTAACTAAAGGAGCATTTCAGCATGTTTGTTACTAAATCACTTAACACATCTTATTAAGTCTAATAAGTCTCTTACAGCCAGTTTAAATAAAAAGTTCTAAGAACGTTGAGTGGAACGTTTCCTGCAAACAGCACAGTGTTTGTGCCGTGTGAGCATGAAAAGCTTGAGTAACAGCGGTTCCTGCTCCTACCAGCAGGTACACAGCAATGCTTACCATTGATCATCATTATAGTATTGTTGTTGACCTAATGATGAATGTTTTTCTCATTTTCACAGAATTCTTTATTCACAAGGCAAATATATTTTTAGCAAACTCAACTCTATATTAAGTCCTTGAAAATAATGAAACTGAAATATACCAAAGATCTCTATAGAAAAAGCTTGTAATTTAAAGAAAAGGCAGAACAATGGTGACTTTAGAGATGAGGCTTGTGTGATCTCCTTATTGACCTACATGTTTGTGCTTGCTCCATTTTGGATTGTGTTGTTTCATGTCCAGTCGCTGTTGCCAGCTTTAGCCAATTCTTGGTCGTGATCGGTTCACACAGCCTGCTATAAATGTCCATATTTCTGAAGAGGTCATATGACATGACACTGCAGAGAGCAGATGTTTAAAGTGTGTTACAGCTAGCTTACTATATGATGCAGCAGCACATTAGCTTGATATCGAAAGAAAAGCTTATTAACATTATATTTGCACAAACACTCACTAAAGCTTCGTTGGTCTCGACGCTGATTTACGAATATGAATTAAAACACGACACTTGTGGTACAAAGTTATGGAGTCTGTGTCCTCTTACCAGTTTTGAAGGAGCTGTATTTAACATTCTGAACATAAATATATCAGCAAACAACGATCCTCTATGTAAAGACTTAGAGGAGTAATGTCTACCTGAGCAGAGGATGAAGGCTCTCCCTCTGTGTGTGTTGATATCAGAGCTTCTCCTTCCTGTGTTCACGTAGCCAGCCGGCCATGTTCTTTGAGTGCCATGTTAGTGCCATGTTAGTGCATGTTAGTGCATGTTAGTGCCATGTTAGTGCCATGTTAGTGCATGTTAGTGCATGTTAGTGCCATGTTAGTGGCATGTTAGTGGCATGTTAGTGCATGTTAGTGCATGTTAGTGCCATGTTAGTGCCATGTTAGTGCCATGTTAGTGCATGTTAGTGCATGTTAGTGCCATGTTAGTGCATGTTAGTGCCATGTTAGTGCAATGTTAGTGCCATGTTAGTGCATGTTAGTGCCATATTAGTGCCATGTTAGTGCATGTTAGTGCATGTTAGTGCATGTTAGTGCCATGTTAGTGCCATGTTAGTGCCATGTTAGTGCCATGTTAGTGCCATGTTAGTGCATGTTAGTGCCATGTTAGTGCCATGTTAGTGCCATGTTAGTGCCATGTTAGTGCCATGTTAGTGCATGTTAGTGCCATGTTAGTGCCATGTTAGTGCCATGTTAGTGCATGTTAGTGCCATGTTAGTGCCATGTTAGTGCAATGTTAGTGCCATGTTAGTGCCATGTTAGTGCAATGTTAGTGCCATGTTAGTGCCATGTTAGTGCATGTTAGTGCCATGTTAGTGCAATGTTAGTGCCATGTTAGTGCATGTTAGTGCATGTTAGTGCCATGTTAGTGCCATGTTAGTGCATGTTAGTGCTATGTTAGTGCAATGTTAGTGCAATGTTAGTGCCATGTTAGTGCCATGTTAGTGCATGTTAGTGCAATGTTAGTGCCATGTTGGTGCCATGTTAGTGCATGTTAGTGCCATGTTAGTGCCATGTTAGTGCATGTTAGTGCCATGTTAGTGCCATGTTAGTGCATGTTAGTGCCATGTTAGTGCAATGTTAGTGCCATGTTAGTGCATGTTAGTGCCATGTTAGTGCCATGTTAGTGCATGTTAGTGCATGTTAGTGCCATGTTAGTGCATGTTAGTGCCATGTTAGTGCCATGTTAGTGCCATGTTAGTGCATGTTAGTGCATGTTAGTGCATGTTAGTGCCATATTAGTGCATGTTAGTGCATGTTAGTGCCATGTTAGTGCCATGTTAGTGCCATGTTAGTGCATGTTAGTACCATGTTAGTGCCATGTTAGTGCCATGTTAGTACCATGTTAGTGCCATGTTAGTGCCATGTTAGTGCATGTTAGTGCATGTTAGTGCCATGTTAGTGCATGTTAGTGCCATGTTAGTGCATGTTAGTGCATGTTAGTGCCATGTTAGTGCATGTTAGTGCATGTTAGTGCCATGTTAGTGCAATGTTAGTGCATGTTAGTGCCATGTTAGTCCCATGTTAGTGCCATGTTAGTGCCATGTTAGCGCATGTTAGTGCCATGTTAGTGTCATGTTAGTGCCATGCCAGTGCCATGTTAGTGCATGTTAGTGCCATGTTAGTGCCATGTTAGTGCCATGTTAGTGCCATGTGAGCGTGCCCAGACTCGTTAATTCACGGCCACCGCTCTGCTCTGCTCTCATACGGGCGGTTGCATCTAATAACGCTGTCTAGACAGACAGCATCATTGTGGAAGTGTAGCACATTCTCATTCATTCACATTCTCATTTTGTTTTTCTTGAGCAAATGTAGCCATCACATGGCCCAACAGGTCTGGGTAAGAGAAGGGTACATCCTGGTCAAATGTAAAGAACATCTCTTGGAATGGTCATGGTCTAAGGTCCTCCTCACATCTGTACTCACCCTGACAGCACACCTAACACCAGGTTAAGCATGAAGAAGGAACCGATGATGATGAGGGGGATGAAGTACAGCCAGTTCCACGTGTTCCCTGCAGCATCGTTGGCCTGAAGAACGCAGAGACAAACAATAAGACTGTTAACAGTGTTAAAGGACTGGTGTATTTTTATATCGTTCTTAGACAAAAAACAACAATGTGTTGTTCATTTTCTCAGTACTCTCTGACCTTCTTATTCTGTCTGTGGCTCTCAGCCCCAAACACACTGGTTCCTGCTGCAGACGTAAATCCAATGTACGATGAAAACGGCTCACAAATATGCAGTTTCATCTTGAAAAGGGCTCAGTCATCTCCTAAAACCGCTGGACACTGTACTTTACACAGTTACTCCGTGTCTCAAACAGGAGGAAATAGTGCATGAGTGGCGTATTAATACACAGTTGGTATAGTCATCCAGAGAGTAAGAGTAAGACAACATGCTAGATAGCTGAAGGCCAACATTATCCCTGTATGTGATTCCAAACCATGGGCATTGATGTGCTGCTGTATGAGTAGCCTATCCTCTTGTACTGCTGGAGAGAACACTGTTCATTTAAATGTCATAGCACCGTATTGTTGAGATGACCCTTAACTGGAGTGAGATACAGCCCGTGAAGCATCCCTGTACAAGAACAGAGAGGTATGTAGACAGGAGTGGCCACATTGGCCACATCCTGTAAGATAGGTTGGCGTTGGTGTAGAGGATGTAACACAATGTGACCATACAAGGGCGGCTCAGCTGCAACATCTGGCCTGTATCACATGTGAACACAGTCTTCTGTGTTGGGGATTCTTCTATAGCACAAGATAAATGTCAAAACTTTGACAGATTAATAACATTTTTATAGTATTCAATATCATCATCAGAAGTACTGGTATTTATATTAGTGTGTGTGTGTGTGTGTGTGTGTGTGTGTGTGTGTACAGGCCACTCACACGTTTACATCTAAACCAGACTTCTGCAAATGTTCTTCAATAGCCAAACAATAGAGGAGAGGGGGCGTGGCTTATTGCCCTGGAAGCCGTTATTAACTTAAGCTATTTATGTCCGCCATCAACCATGGAAAAAATAACCTCTATTTCTGTTTAGTACGTGTTGTGGAAGTCACAGATATCCCCGGAAACTAAACGCCGTCATGTCTGGTTCATAACATAGTCCGGAGGAGCTCCGAGTATTCTACCGAGGTGTATTCACGGCGTCTAGCTGGTTTACTACCCAGATAGCAGTCGACTCCGGGGCGGATCCGCCTTCAGGTCGGCAGATCCGCCGTACTGTCGCACTCAGTTCGGCCATGCGCACCGGATACGGGCCGCCCACGGATCGCGCACCGTGAAACAGCGGACTCGCTGCGGACACAAGGCGGATCTGCACATCGAACGCGCCTTTTTTGCCAGTTCAAATACTGCAGTCAGGTAAAACGCAGCCTACCATGAGGACCAACAGGGGGCAGACAATACAATGGGGTGGGACGGTCACCTGGGCCTCCTCCTGAACTCACACAAACCTGAGAGCAGCTGATCTACCTCGAGGCCAGCCTTTGTTTGGTGACTGATTTGGTAAGCTCTCTTTCTTTCTTTCAAAAGCATGATTTTAAGAGTGAAATTGTAGAAACATGATGTATTCTTTTTTTAGGTCATAGCATTAAATCAAAGGTGTGTGAGTTAATGGTTAAAAATCAGTGGTGATTTCCCCATCATCTTATTTTCTCATTGCACAGCTACGGTCTCCACTAATATGAGGTATCGTAGAGCTCTGGGTGAACACAGACGGCTACAGTATTTGTTTCCTGATTCAATAACAGCCGGACGTCACTGATGACAGGGGGAGCATCTCAACGCTGATAGGCTATCGCGTGAATGATGCAATTGAATTCACGTCACTCCAGTCTCATCGCGTCTGTGCATAGACTTTGTATGTAATCTGGGGTTAAGGGTCATCAGACAGTCTACTTCACTGCAAAGACAACATGGCACAGGCAGTAACAGGGCAAGGGGTTGTGTGATCTATGTTGACCTGCTGCCAGTGAAGAAGGCGCTGTATCAGAAAGGTGGAATCATCCGTCATAATGTAGCTCTGAGCTGGACGTGGCTGCAGAGGGCTGGGCATGGTAGCGCATTATCTGGTGTCAGGGTGAGGCTGCCTCAGACCTTGGCCAACAGAATGCAGAGAGCACAAAAGCCATTAGCAGCCCTGTTCTGCCCCTGAAAGTGTAAGCCCAACAACATTCATCTGTAAGGCCACACCCATACTTCCTGGGAGACTAGACACAGAGCAGGAAATCACTCTGGAGCAGCTGTGTGTGGACTTGATCTGAGACGGCTGATACTTGAATAAACTATATCTTTGATCTTTTTCATTTTAAGGAATTACGGTACTACAAGAAATGGAGATTTGAAGGACACGTCATGACTGATGTGACCCAATCAAGTAGCGAACATGGGTGTCTACGTCATCGTCTTCAAAGGGCTCCGGTTCCACCCGTCCACACTTACGAGGTAGCCCAAGAGTCTCCAACTTACTTACTTCAGTAGCAGTTCCAAACCCCTCCGTTTTTTGGAGATTTAAAACGGGATATAGTGGACGCTAGACATAAACGTAGCAAAGCATATGCGTTTTAAATGGAAACATAGTAGTGTGGATGTAGCCTTAGTTTTCATATAATATTCACATGCAAGTGATGATCCCTTCCTCGTGTAACCACACTGTATGAAGGCTGCTTCAGAGGGACAGGAACACAAGATGTGCATTTGTCTTACCCCGACTGCTGGAACATCACGTCTACTGACAATCCACTTGATTTGAAATGCAGCCTGCCTAGTCCTCATATTAACTTTGGTTGAATGCGTTCTACACAGAATGTGGATATTGTCCCCATCATCTACATTGAATTTACATTAGAAAGTGTGGAGAGAAGACCAATTGAAACAACAAATAATTGAAGAGTAAGTATTGTTTAAAGACAGACTTGAAAAAAATGATCCATCTTTTAACCCAGATGCAGATTCCTTGTTAATGTAAATCTATGAAATCAGCACAGAGAAGCAAGGACATCAGGTGTGATGGCTGAATCAAACTACAGTTAACTGTTGCTCCCCAGGCGCTTCTCAGGGCAGCCCACTGCTCCCATATATAGAGGGATGGGTCAAATGCAGAGAACAAATCTCCCCACAGCGGACTAATAAGGGATCGTTTCATCTTTTTTTTGTCCAGATCTGATATAATCTGCATCGTGTGAGACAGCTGACCGCTGAAGCTCTCATGTCTGTGGCCAGCAACAGAAACACAAACACTCTCATGAGTACATCAGACTTCAGCAGTCCTCAATGTGAGCATTCCTCTTCAAGATGCATGCGATAGCGTCACACAGTTAACTGGAAGTGCTAGCTCTGCAAATGTGCCTTGCTTAGATTCTATTTACATCTACAACTAACTGTTGGGGGTGTTTTTGCTTCACCTTTTTTATCTGGTCATAGCTGACCTCGACATTACATTCACGTCTTTCTGTTCACAGTAATCATTCAGATCATTGAAAGCTTTTACAAAATATATTATATTCTGTTATATCTTGGATAAGCACTCGTTACCAGCCGTCTCAGCGTGTGGCTTCTATTGTTTTCACCTTGTGCTTCATCATGGAAGGCAACTTCTGTAGCAGAACTACCACAGAAGCAGTTACGATTACTTACGTACAGTTACGTCTGTCTGGTTGACTGTCTGTGGTCAGATCTGTCACAGTAATAGACAAATATCTTTAGGTGTAGAGTAGGATCACAAAAAAAAAGGCAGAGTTCAAAGATGTGTGCAGTCCAAGCACAGCTGTCAGGAGGAGGTCGGGAAGAAGTGGGGAATGGGTCATTAGCCCAGCCCACCAATTGACCTCTGGTAAGCTGGTCACTGTCAGCGTATCATGGTCCAATGTGTCCTCACACTGTTGTCCTGTCATGTGTTGGATGCTGCTATTTGTCTTGGCTAGGTGTCACCGTAAACAAAGGTTTAGTCTCAGTGTGTGTCTTCCTAGTTAAATAAAGGTTATTAACATATATGTATTGTAACCCCATGTATTGTATTATAGTCTTCATGACCTCACATGCTGGTAACTTTACTCTGTCATGTGGTATTGCATTCATTGCAGCAGAGCAGCATTAGGTGATATGTTAAGTGAAATTGCATTGGTAGCAGCAGAGGCAGCATTGTGGAGGAATCTCATGTTGGGTTCATACAGAGTTCCGTCTTGACCTGCTCTACACAATAAGATGAATTGATGGTTCAGGCTCTGCCCATAACTCTTTAAGTTCTCCCTAAATCCCTCGTAACTCATGTTATTACTGGTGTTGGAGCTTTTGCTTCTGCTACTGCTTTCATTCTCGATAAATGCATAAAACTGGTTGTGGCGTGTTGGCTTAATGTCTATTTTGCTGCTCACTGTTTCCTTTTTATCTGTTATTCCATTCATAGATAACTCATCAGATCTGATTCATATATAATTCAGCTAATTACTAATATTCATGTTTTCAGCTAATTCTTCACTTCCAGGTATTCTATTACTACATATTCATTTATTTTGCCAATTACTTAGATCCATTGTATTTTCTAATAACTACTGTGTATTCTGCAATTGTTCCATTCTCATCATATTCTACTAATTGCCCTTATTAACTGTTTTCTGATATGTGATGTCATAGCAATCATTTCGGGTAAGTGGTGTTATATCATTGTATCTGGTAAGTATGGTAGTCCTATCCATTCTAATTTTAGAAGTGGTTCATATTCTTGTATTCTCATAAATGTCGTCATCTGCTACAAAATCATCGTATTCTGATAAGTGGCGTCATGTACATCGTATTCTGATAAGTGGCGTCATGTACATCGTGTTCTAATAGGTGGCGTCATGTACTTCGTATTCCGATAGGTGGCGTCATGTACATCGTATTCCGATAAGTGGCGTCATGTACATCGTATTCCGATAAGTGGCGTCATGTACATCGTATTCTGATAAGTGGCGTCATGTACATCGTATTCTGATAAGTGGCGTCATGTACATCGTATTCTGATAAGTGGCGTCATGTACATCGTATTCTGATAAGTGGCGTCATGTACATCGTATTCTGATAAGTGGCGTCATGTACATCGTATTCTGATAAGTGGCGTCATGTACATCGTATTCTGATAATGGCGTCATGTAGATCGTATTCTGATAATGGCGTCATGTAGATCGTATTCTGATAGGTGGCGTCATGTACATCGTATTCTGATAGGTGGCGTCATGTACATCGTATTCTGATAGGTGGTGTCATGTACTTCGTATTCTGATAATGGCGTCATGTACATCGTATTCTGATAGGTGGTGTCATGTACATCGTATTCTGATAGGTGGCGTCATGTACATCGTATTCGGATAATGGCGTCATGTACATCGTATTCTGATAGGTGGTGTCATGTACATCGTATTCTGATAGGTGGTGTCATGTACATCGTATTCGGATAGGTGGCGTCATGTACATCGTATTCTGATAGGTGGCGTCATGTACATCGTATTCGGATAATGGCGTCATGTACATCGTATTCTGATAGGTGGTGTCATGTACATCGTATTCTGATAGGTGGTGTCATGTACATCGTATTCGGATAGGTGGCGTCATGTACTTCGTATTCTGATAATGGCGTCATGTACATCGTATTCTGATAGGTGGTGTCATGTACATCGTATTCTGATAGGTGGTGTCATGTACATCGTATTCGGATAGGTGGCGTCATGTACATCGTATTCTGATAATGGCGTCATGTACATCGTATTCTGATAGGTGGCGTCATGTACATCGTATTCGGATAGGTGGCGTCATGTACATCGTATTCTGATAATGGCGTCATGTACATCGTATTCTGATAGGTGGCGTCATGTACATCGTATTCTGATAGGTGGCGTCATGTACATCGTATTCTGATAATGGCGTCATGTACATCGTATTCTGATAATGGCGTCATGTACATCGTATTCTGATAATGGCGTCATGTACATCGTATTCTGATAGGTGGCGTCATGTACATCGTATTCTGATAGGTGGCGTCATGTACATCGTATTCTGATAGGTGGCGTCATGTACATCGTATTCTGATAGGTGGCGTCATGTACATCGTATTCTGATAGGTGGCGTCATGTACATCGTATTCTGATAGGTGGCGTCATGTACATCGTATTCTGATAATGGCGTCATGTACATCGTATTCTGATAGGTGGCGTCATGTACATCGTATTCCGATAGGTGGCGTCATGTACATCGTATTCTGATAGGTGGCGTCATGTACATCGTATTCTGATAATGGCGTCATGTACATCGTATTCTGATAATGGCGTCATGTACATCGTATTCTGATAGGTGGCGTCATGTACATCGTATTCTGATAGGTGGCGTCATGTACATCGTATTCTGATAATGGCGTCATGTACATCGTATTCTGATAGGTGGTGTCATGTACATCGTATTCTGATAGGTGGCGTCATGTACATCGTATTCTGATAGGTGGCGTCATGTACATCGTATTCTGATAATGGTGTCATGTACATCGTATTCTGATAGGTGGCGTCATGTACATCGTATTCTGATAGATGGCGTCATGTACATCGTATTCTGATAATGCCGTCATGTACATCGTATTCTGATAGGTGGTGTCATGTACATCGTATTCTGATAATGGTGTCATGTACATCGTATTCTGATAGGTGGCGTCATGTACATCGTATTCTGATAATGGCGTCATGTACATCGTATTCTGATAGGTGGCGTCATGTACATCGTATTCCGATAGGCGGCGTCATGTACATCGTATTCCGATAGGCGGCGTCATGTACATCGTGTTCTGATAGGTGGCGTCATGTACATCGTATTCTGATAGGTGGCGTCATGTACATCGTATTCCGATAGGCGGCGTCATGTACATCGTGTTCTGATAGGCGGCGTCATGTACATCGTATTCTGATAGGTGGCGTCATGTACATCGTATTCTGATAATGGCGTCATGTACATCGTATTGTGATAGGTGGCGTCATGTACATCGTATTCTGATAATGGCGTCATGTACATCGTATTCTGATAGGTGGTGTCATGTACATCGTATTCTGATAGGTGGCGTCATGTACATCGTATTCTGATAGGTGGCGTCATGTACATCGTATTCTGATAATGCCGTCATGTACATCGTATTCTGATAATGGCGTCATGTACATCGTATTCTGATAATGCCGTCATGTACATCGTATTCTGATAGGCGGCGTCATGTACATCGTGTTCTGATAGGTGGCGTCATGTACATCGTATTCTGATAGGTGGCGTCATGTACATCGTATTCTGATAATGGCGTCATGTACATCGTATTCTGATAGGTGGCGTCATGTACATCGTATTCTGATAATGGCGTCATGTACATCGTATTGTGATAGGTGGCGTCATGTACATCGTATTCTGATAATGGCGTCATGTACATCGTATTCTGATAGGTGGTGTCATGTACATCGTATTCTGATAGGTGGCGTCATGTACATCGTATTCTGATAGGTGGCGTCATGTACATCGTATTCTGATAATGGCGTCATGTACATCGTATTCTGATAGGTGGCGTCATGTACATCGTATTCTGATAGGTGGCGTCATGTACATCGTATTCTGATAATGCCGTCATGTACATCGTATTCTGATAGGTGGCGTCATGTACATCGTATTCTGATAATGCCGTCATGTACATCGTATTCTGATAGGTGGCGTCATGTACATCGTATTCTGATAATGGCGTCATGTACATCGTATTCTGATAATGGCGTCATGTACATCGTATTCTGATAATGGCGTCATGTACATCGTATTCTGATAGGTGGCGTCATGTACATCGTGTTCTCTATCTACCACATATTGTGTGCTTTCTATCTCTCTCCTCTCTCTCTCTCTCTCTCTGTTTCTGTTGCCCTCTTTCAACCCTACTAGGACAAACTCACACTGCTAAACACATTCTTTTCTCACTACAGCTGTTTAATAATTTAACCTATTGCATAATTGTTTCCTTGGCATGATCTCATCTTGACTTTATGCAAATGTCAGAGAGCTGTGACTTCTTTCATGCTAGCAGTAAGGCTGCTGCGCTCCTGATGGGAGCTGTGG
Source organism: Anarhichas minor (assembly GCF_050575085.1). Classification (NCBI taxonomy): domain Eukaryota; kingdom Metazoa; phylum Chordata; class Actinopteri; order Perciformes; family Anarhichadidae; genus Anarhichas; species Anarhichas minor. The sequence goes on from NW_027466509.1 coordinate 870,307, forward strand.
CTGTGTGTGAGTCATCCTCCTTATGCCTGCCTCTAATCATCCCCGGGGAAGGCTGAGAGGGGAAGGAGGCACACTAGTCTGTTCATGCTCACTGACATACTTTCTAGACTGGTTTTTAACTTCTTTTATTGGGAATCACACTAAATGTTATCAGACCTCTTCAGATATAAAACTACAGTCACTGTGAAGACAATAACTCAACCCAATGCTAGCATAAGAGCCAGACTGTGCAGTTAAAGCACAACAGTAATGGCATTTATTGTGAATGGTCACATCTCGTCAAGCTTCACAGATTAAGTTTGTCTTGTTTTTGCATTTTGTCCTTGTTTTATTTTGTGACTCACATCTCCACTTCCTGTCCCTGTGTGTTTCCCGCCTGTTTGATTACCTGCTCAATTGTAATTATCATTAATAGCAGAAGGTGTATTGTGGCCTAACTGTCCCTTTATTCAGCCTGACAGCATGTTCATGTTAGATGATATAATCAGGATCATTTGGTTTTGTCCTAACCAATAAGCAGCGAGTAGCGAATCTGTCTTGCCGGCGCCAGCGCGGCGTTTCTGTTGATACGGAAGCTGTGATTGATAGGAGCAGCTGACATTGTCTTTCATGATGTTCAAAGAATGTGCTGATTAAGAGTTGTTATTTCTGGAAGTTAAGTCAACCTCTGTGAGCAGCCCACAATCTGCACGTAGGATAAGGAATGTAGCTAGCTGGCCTGTACAGGAAGACGGACTCCAGTTGATCCTGCCCACAAACCGTGGCGGTGCCCCCATGGTGCTTAAGGAATAGCATTCAGAAGTGGACTCACATTGTAGAGAATGTCCACCCATCCCTCCATTGTGATGCACTGGAAAACAGTGAGAACCGCGAAGAGGATATTGTCAAAGTTGGTGATGCCAAAGTTGGGTCCGGTCCAGTACTCCTTGCAGGTGGTGCCGTTGGCGCACGTCCTCGCTGGAGCCTCCAGCCCACAGGGGAAATCTGCTGCTTGCTCGTCTACAGCCACAAACACACATCCACACACCATCACATACTCAAAGATACACCATGCCGAGATATGTCTAGAGAAGGCTAGGGACGTATTATGTAAAAATGCTAAATATCAGATGCATAATATATGGGTTCCAGTGCAATGATACACAGAATGGCAACATTTAAGCAAGTACATTTGACATAATTTCATGTTTTTATCCAGAGTGACTTTCGAATAGAGTTTCACAGATGCTGTATATGAAACTGAAATGCTTATGCACCTTTCTGATGAAGAAACAAACAACAAATACAATGCCAGGACCCATCCTCCGACCGACCCTCATACATCCCTGAACCCACTTCACATACATTTTGTATCAACAAAAAAAGTCAAAGCTGTGAAGCATGTCTACCATTTGTACCATTTGTTTTTGATCAAATAATATTGAGGGGAAATAATTGGAAGATATCATAGAAGTGGGGCTAGTCTGAAAATGTGTCAGGAATAGGAGTAAAGTGTGTATGTACCTTGTGCTGTACATTTCATTAAAGCAGAGCTCAATCAGTTGTAAGATAAATATGATTACGGTTCTATCAACTGCCTATGTTAACATCAAGTAACGTCATCATCCTCGCCTTCCTCTTGCATACCTGTGTCGATTCTGAAGCAGGTGCGATGGAACTTGCCCATGTAGAAGTCGAGGCCGATGATGGCGAACATGAGGATGGCGAAGAAGAGCAGCAAGCCGATCTGCAGCAGAGGCACCATGGCTTTCATTATGGACTTCAATACCACCTGAAGACCTGGAACGAGAGAAACGTGACTTTTATTATTATTGTTTTGTTGTTTGTCGGAGAGTGTCAGTGTGAGGACAGACAGTCAGACAGAGGGAGAGAGGGAGACGGGTTAGACATGCTCGTCTACCTTGAAGTATTGTCTCATCACACCGGTAGAGATTCTTAAAGGAGCTCTTTGACAATTCTTAACCGTAAGTCATTTATAAATCACAATACCTGTCAAAAGCCCATTTTACTCCTCACATATACAGTATACATGACAGAAGTACAAGTAAATGTACTTCTGTCACTGCTTACACTTAAGGACTTGTAGAGCGACTTTCCAGTGTTCGGACCACTCAAAGCGCTTTAACACCACATTCACACACTGATGGCAGGGGCTGCCATGCAAGGTATACACACATACACCAAAGGTGAAGCGCAGGGAGCGATGGGCACACCGACATAGACTGGAGGAGCTGGGAATCCAACCAACACAGGCCAGGTAACATGTCCGAACTCAACTACTTTTTCATTTCAATAGCGGTTTTATTTTCTTTTGTTCTAACTAATCGGAAGCATATGATGTATCCTGCCAACGTCCTTTTCAGTCATAGAAGCTGAGTGTCGTGGAGCAGTTGACTTAATGTTTTCATGATAGCAGCCACGAAGGTTTCCATCCTCAATCCTGCTTACAAAGCTATCATTGTTGTCCATCAATGTGCACAACACAACACTAATTAAAAGCACAGGATGTCACATTGACTGGATATGCTTACTTGTATTTCAAATTGCATAAAAACTAAAAGAATTTTAACCGTTTTCTTGTCAATACCTTTGCAAATGAGTGAGAGGCCTGTAAATACATAGTAACCGGACAATATTTCAAACCAAGCCTTTAATCAAAATGTATTTGCAGATTATCTGTAAACATGATTTTGGTTCACTACACCACAGGCAGCTCTTTACCGTATCCCGCAGCCTTCTTCTGCTAATCTGCTGAGGTGTCGATGCAAAGAAGTGGACCTTGATTACGCTGTCGGCTCGTGTGACTGTGGCAGAGGATTTCCGTTTCTTATGGGGTTGACTTGTGAAAAACATATTGCAATTGTACGTTCATCTGCAATATAGAGGAATGTGGGATGTGATATCTTTGCTCTATTCAACACCACTGAGATGTCTACAGTACGTCATAGAAACATGGCTCTCTTACTCAGACTAGAAGGTTTGCTGTTCGTATCTGCATCACCTGTGACAGATGACACCACATGCGGGAGGACAGTCCACATGATCCTGAGTGTTTAACACGTTTGGTTCTTCCAGGTTTGTCTGTGTGCCTGTCAGCTGTTGCAGGAAAGGCTGTGTGTGTGGGGGGGGGGGGGGGATTCTGACCTATTGCAGTGCCTGGTTGTAAAATTGTTGTTTTGTGTTTACCATGCCCTGCGACAGTCTGCCGTCCTGTCCAGGGTGTACCCTGCCTTCGCCCAATGTCAGCTGGTCAGATCGATGTTTTTCGAGGGTACAATGCTTTAATGCTGATGTTACTGCGGTGGCCATGTGTGCATCCCTTGCATTTTGTCTTCTCTATTTTGGCATTCTCTTTTGCAGGTGCGCTGTTAAATGAAGGCAGTGAGCCCAAAGGGGTGATAGGATTGGGCCAGGCCAGTACCAATTGAGAGTTAAAAAATAATGGGCCGTTGTTTCGGCCCAAAAGGCCCACGGCCCACCGGGATAATGCTCGGTATGCCAGATGGCCAGTCCAGCCCTGCAGGAGTCCGATGTAGACCTTTTGGACGACAATTCTAAAGAACACATTTAAGAAATGACTTAGGAAGATATCGGTGACTGTTTATTAGCCAGTGTCCAGTCTCCAGTGTGCGAGGCTCTACGTCCCTCTCTGGAATGAGCTCTGCTAGCAGTTTCACTCATCGCAATAAAAATGTGTTACAATGTGAAGCGAACTTACTTGGAATGCCGGAGACCAGTTTGAGCGGCCGCAGCACTCTCACCGCCCTCAGTGTTGTCAGATCAAAGTCAGCCCCCACAGTGGCCAGCATCCTGCACACACAAGAGAGAATGGGAGCGAGATTACAGGAAGGGTTCAGAGTCAGCAGCTGTTTGACTGAAACACACGCGCAGAGGAAGATCATTGTAGGTGCTTCATTCATCAGTGATCAGATCATTCATGGGGATGGTAAACAAACACATGAGACAATGGTAGTGACAGTTGGTGACCTGAGGTTGTACCAGTGCTGCTCACCGTTAGAACCCGACAGAACAAGCTGGTCCTATGCATGTGTGTATGAAGATACAGCGCTGGAGGCGGCGCCCCGTTCACTCCGATATGAAAGTCTCTCAGTGGCGCATGAAGCAAACAAATTTGACTTCCAAATAAAAAATTACCCCAAATTTCTAGCGATTTTCCGTATCAGTGGGCCGAAGAGCAACACAATAGAGCTTCCTCTCTCTCAGGCTCATTCACATGAACAGAGGAAGGGAAATAGCTCTGGACTCAGCTACCAGTGTATTTTACAACCCAATGATTTAAATCAGAGTGTTCATAGTGTGGAAGAAGCACATGTCTCTTTCCCAATGTAAGGCCATGAGTATTTTTGGCCTGGTGGCGTCACGTGACGGACCCGGAAGTTGTAATCACTGTTTGGCCTCTCCTGCTTCAAAACCTTTGCCATAATCATTGAACCCCTTGCAGCAGCCATCCGTCAAACAATAACATCACTGGAATCCAAACAAAAGATATGCACTACAAGATTAATATGTATGCAGATGATATTCTACTATACCTACAAAATCCTTCCTCCTCATCACCGAAACCCTAACCCTCATAAACACCTTCTCCAAGATCTCAGACTGCACGATCAACTGGTCTAACTCCACCATCCCCCCCCCCCCCCTCAGTCCTAACAGCTTGGATGTGGCAGCACCACCCATTCCTCTGCTCACTGGTAATATCACATATTTAGGAATCAACATTTCCCCCAGGCTGTCAGAGTTAGTCCATCTAAACTTCAACCCACTTCTCAAAACAGTAGAGGACATCTTCAACGTTGGATGAATCTACTAATATCCCTCATCGGCCAAGAAAACTATCCTCATGAACTGAGAGTATACACAGAATCAGTATTACACATACATCTACTTATTGAATACATATCAATGAAAAGATGATCTGCCTCCATTAAAAAACAAACTGCTGTCTGTGACTTAATAACAAACATATAATCAACAATCATATACACATTCAGACCACTCCCCCCCCCCCCCCCCCTCTAATCTATCCATAACTCCTGTCTTTTTATTTTATTTCTTTCTTTCTAAGTATGATTTATTTTCTTCTCTTTTTTCTTTCATGATTAGAGTAATTTGTATTATAATGACGACTAGTATTATCATTGTTATTGTTTTATTTATGTATTTACTTCCTCTCCCTCCATACTGCTCTGTTATACTTTCTGTTATGTGTATATACTATATATTTATTACTTCAAATATTGCCTTTAACTGTTTTGGTTGTCATTATTATTTTTATTATTGCTATTGTTTTAGTTATGATTATTGTGACTATTACTACAATAATAACAGTCATTCCCATTACTGCAGTTTATTACTGTTATTACTTTTGTTTAAATCATCACTACTAATGTAATGTCCCTATTATCTCCATTGCTGTTATTATAACCATTATTATTAGTAAAAGCATCTTTGTCATGAACCCAGATATTAACCATTAAACAAAACTGTTGAACCTTCTTCTTATCTTCCTTTAACTTGTTTCATATGGTAATATCTGATTTCTTTCACACTTCAGTATTTCGACCCATCTGTGTGATATATTATTATTATTATTAACTATCTTTATTTCTTACTCATTATTCAGACACACACACTTCACAACACCATCCGATCCCTTGTCCTCCTGTGCACGGTGGCATGTCGTGGTGCACGGTGGCACGTGGTGGTGCAGGCTTGGCTACTCGTTCATCATTGTAGTACGATTGTATGACAGGTGTCCTTAAGCATTGTCTGTGAATCGTCAAACACAGATTACACTCTCCAGCTACAGTGTGGGTTGCCAACACACGGTTGGTGAGCACAGGTTAAGGTCTCTGTCCAGGCACAAGAGTAGAGACAGAGTCGGGTTCTTTTAGCAAAACTTCATCCAAGGTACATGGAGAAGATCAAGTCTGAAGAGGTCAAAACTCCAACAGTTTGTAGTATAAAGAACTCCTCGGAGGTTGCATGATTGCCACTAAAAACAGAAAAGAAGTGAGCTCTGGAGCACCTTGGTGGCTGACAGGTCCTCGGTTCGATTCCACCATTGGGACCTTTGTTGCATGTCACACCTCTCTCTCTGATCCTCATTCCAGTCTGCCACCACACTCATCTTTCCAACTTCAACATCAGCTCAGTAAGATACGATTCACTCAGCTCTCCTTTACCGATCCTACATAAGATGCTGCGTGTCACAAGTCACGACTATTAGCGAGGCATTGAGGGCTGGCTTTTTACAGGGTATGACATATGACATAGAAGAATACTTTGGACTCATCAGTTAAAATGATCATAGAAAATGATAAAATATGAAATAAAATATAAATATAAACAATTCAGATATGTAAACCCTGGTGGGGCATGTGAGCCCCAACCTGAGTGGGCATCTGTCTGGTAGATATATCATCCGTAAACAAAGCGAATAACACAGTCAATCACTGTTATTTTCCTGCATATGAAAACAATGAATCAAGAAGTAAGAATGAGCTTCAGAATGGAAGGCTGGAAGCCTCGTGTTCCAGTTACACACCACTGGTTTGTTTGGCAGCGTGAATGCAGAGAGGAGTGTTTTACATCCTGAGCCCCGGAGTCCAAACTAAGACAACTCAACAGCAGACAACATGTAGGATAGTTACAGGAAATGCAGTTCTTAAGTGATAAACATGAATATATTCATTGACTAGATGTATAGCTCTGTGATAACACATGTTCCTCATTGTTACGGCATAAAGAACGGCGTCTAGCTGTGGACTGAACAGTTTGACCCTCAGGCTCCATCACTGAACCCTGAGTTTTATTTACAGTCAAACAGCTGAAACCGGATGCAGTGTTGTGATTCCAGCCGAGCTAAACGCTCAATGCCGCACGCCGGGTTCTGACTGGCCCCAAAATGTCATATTCAATTGAATATTCATAACTGCACCATACTTGGATTTGGCCTGGTGCCAAGGAAATATCATCGCCGAGCTGCATGGAGGAGAAGAGACAAGTCAGAGTAACGGTGCATTAGCTGCTTTGCTCTGACTGCACTTGTCTTTTATCCCCAGAGAGGAGAAAAGAAGGGACAAGGTGGATACGAGGAATGGTGAAGCTCCATCTGAACGGAGAGGACAACGTCTGGAGGGACAGACAAGAACTGCATCGAATGATAATTATAATGAATAATAATAATATTAGAGATGAATTCCCCTTTGCACTGCACTGAATGTGATAGTTAGGCCATGAGTTAATGATTACACTCCTACGGGGAAATGGTTGGACATTAAAAGTTAGGATTCTTATCTGTCCTACTGCCACCAACAACACTCTAAAGCTACGCTGGGTTCAGCTTTCTACTCATGTTAACTAGCTGGTTACAAAAACATGAACACACAAAGCGTCTGATAATCTGTGGCTCTAAGTCCGTACATGTTGCTGTGGGCTTGAATCAGAATCAGAATCAGAATCAGAACCGTTTATTACCATGGTATGTTGCACATACGAGGACTTTGTAATGACGGGTGGTGCATCACATTAAACAATCAACAACAATCATCAACACAGGGCCAAAAGTAGAAACATGTTAAAATTTACAGAAAAATATAAAATAAAGTGAAATATATAATAAAGTGCACAAACGAACAGATAACAGGATTATAAACAAGTGAGATGTAAGTGTAATGTAAAGTGTCGAGTGTATTTAACTAAGAAACATAGAGGGGATGTGCAGGGGAGTGACTGGTGGGAAATAATCCTGGGGATGACAGAGTCAGTGGGGGTCCCGGGCTTTGTTGATGAGCCCAACTGCAGAAGGGAAGAACCTGTTCATGTGTCGTGAGGTCTTGGTCCTGATGGACCTCAGCCTCCTGACAGATGGACGGAGCATGAACAGTTTGTGTCCAGGGTGAGAGGGGTCGGCTACAATCTCTCTTGCTCGCTTCAGGGTCCTTGACGAGAACAAGTCCTGGAGGGACGGCAGATTGCAGCCAATCACCCTCTCAGCAGAGTGAATGATGCATTGCAGTCTGCCCTTGTCCTTGGCTGTGGCTGCAGCGTACCAGACTGTGATGGAGGAGCAGAGGATGGACTCAATGATGGCTGTGTAGAAGTGCACCATCATTGTCTTTGGCAGGTTGAATTTCTTCAGCTGCCTCAGGAAGTACATCCTCTGCTGAGCCTTCTTGGTGATGGAGCTGATGTTCAGCTCCCACTTGAGGTCCTGGGTTATGATGGAGCCCAGGAAGAGGAAGGACTCCACAGCGTCGACGGGGGAGTCACACAGGGTGATTGTCACGATCAGGCTTTGCCCTGTGTGTTCTGTGTCTTTGTTTCTTTCTGTAGCTCCTCACTCACCTAATCAGTTCATTCAGTGCACCTGCCAGTCACACTCACCTCATCAGCTCATTAGTCTCACCTGTTCACTCTGCCTAGTTCACTATTTAAACCCCTGTCTTTCACTCACTCACTGCCAGATCATTTTGTTTGTTTCCTACCTACCCGCCCGTTTTGCTCATCCTGTTCCCGGTTTCCCAGTCTGTCTGCCCTGCCTTGTCCTGCCGGATTTTCCCCCTCGTCTTTTGTCTTGTCCTTGGATTACCTTTTTTGTTTGTGAGCTATTAAATACCTTTTTTCCCCTACTCTGACTGTCTGCGCTTGAGTCCTCATCATGCCCCGTGACAGAATGATCTGGCCTACAATGGACTCAGCAGACCATGGGTTGGAGTGCCGTCTCCCTGGAACCATGAACTGCTCATACCAATGAGCAGTTCATGGGAACCCGCCTGGCCTTTGGTGGGCCTCGGAGTGTCCAGAAGGCGAACCGCGACCTGATGGACTGCCAGCTCAACACTCGTAGGAGACAGAGAAAGAAGGGTCAGACTTCCGCTCCCGCTGGGCCGCAGCGATTCCCCGCTCCCGCTGGGCCGCAGCTAACTCCAGCTCCCCGTGTCCTGTCGGCGGTCCGACCGACTCCACCTCCCCGTGTCCGGTCGGCGATCCAGCCGACTCCAGCTGTCGCCTCGGAGCAGCAGCTATCCCCAGTCCGGGCCGCCGCCGTCTTTGAACCGCAGCGACCTCCAGTCCGGGCCGCCGCCGTCTCCGAACCGCAGCGACCTCCAGTCCGGGCCGCCGCCGTCTCCGAACCGCAGCGACCTCCAGTCCGGGCCGCCGCCGTCTCCGAACCGCAGCGACCTCCAGTCCGGGCCGCCGCCGTCTCCGAACCGCAGCGACCTCCAGTCCGGGCCGCCGCCGTCTCCGAACCGCAGCGACCTCCAGTCCGGGCCGCCGCCGTCTCCGAACCGCAGCGACCTCCAGTCCGGGCCGCCGCCGTATCCGAACCGCAGCGACCTCCAGTCCCGGCCGCCGCCGTCTCCGAACCGCAGCGACCTCCAGTCCCGGCCGCCGCCGAACTGCAGCGACCTCCAGTCCCGGCCGCCGCCGAACTGCAGCGACCTCCAGTCCCGGCCGCCGCCGTCTCCGAACCGCAGCGACCTCCAGTCCCGGCCGCCGCCGTCTCCGAACCGCAGCGACCTCCAGTCCCGGCCGCCGCCGTCTCCGGACCGCAGCGACCTCCAGTCCCGGCCGCCGCCGTCTCCGAACCGCAGCGACCTCCAGTCCCGGCCGCCGCCGTCTCCGAACCGCAGCGACCTCCAGTCCCGGCCGCCGCCGAACCGCAGCGACCTCCAGTCCCGGCCTCCGCCGTCTCCGAACCGCAGCGACCTCCAGTCCCGGCCGCTGCCGCCTCCGCGCTGCAACGACCTCCAGCCCTTTACCCCGCTGGGTCATCAGTCTATCCCCCTGCGCCCCAGTCTATGGACTCCGGTTGCCCGGAGCCTCATCTCCAGCCCCTGGAGACCTGTTCCCCGTCTGATCTCCAGCCCCTGGAGACCTGTTCCCCGTCTGATCTCCAGAACCTGGAGACCTGTTCCCCGTCTGATCTCCAGCCCCTGGAGCCCTGTTCCCCGTCTGATCTCCAGCCCCTGGAGCCCTGTTCCCCGTCTGATCTCCAGCCCCTGGAGCCCTGTTCCCCGTCTGATCTCCAGCCCCTGGAGCCCTGTTCCCCGTCCGATCTCCAGCCCCTGGAGCCCTGTTCCCCGTCCGATCTCCAGCCCCTGGAGCCCTGTTCCCCGTCCGATCTCCAGCCCCTGGAGCCCTGTTCCCCGTCCGATCTCCAGCCCCTGGAGCCCTGTTCCCAGTCCGATCTCCAGTCTCTCGAGTGCAGTTCCCAGTCCGATCTCCAGTCTCTCGAGTGCAGTTCCCAGTCCGATCTCCAGTCTCTCGAGTGCAGTTCCCAGTCCGATCTCCAGTCTCTCGAGTGCAGTTCCCAGTCCGATCTCCAGTCTCTCGAGTGCAGTTCCCAGTCCGATCTCCAGTCTCTCGAGTGCAGTTCCCAGTCCGATCTCCAGTCTCTCGAGTGCAGTTCCCCTCCTGGTTCCCAGTCTCTCGAGTGCAGTTCCCCTCCTGGTTCCCAGTCTCTCGAGTGCAGTTCCCCTCCTGGTTCCCAGTCTCTCGAGTGCAGTTCCCCTCCTGGTTCCCAGTCTCTCGAGTGCAGTTCCCCTCCTGGTTCCCAGTCTCTCGAGTGCAGTTCCCCTCCTGGTTCCCAGTCTCTCGAGTGCAGTTCCCCTCCTGGTTCCCAGTCTCTCGAGTGCAGTTCCCCTCCTGGTTCCCAGTCTCTCGAGTTCCGACCCCCAGTCTCTAGAGTTCCGACCCCCAGTCTCTAGAGTTCCGACCCCCAGTCTCCAGAGTTCCGACCCCCAGTCTCCAGAGTTCCGACCCCCAGTCTCCAGAGTTCCGACCCCCGGACCCCCAGTCTCCAGAGTTCCGACCCCCGGACCCCCAGTCTCCAGAGTTCGGACCCCCAGTCTCCAGAGTTCGGACCCCCAGTCTCCAGAGTTCCGACCCCCGGACCCCCAGTCTCCAGAGTTCCGACCCCCGGACCCCCAGTCTCCAGAGTTCCGACCCCCAGTCTCCAGAGTTCCGACCCCCAGTCTCCAGAGTTCCGACCCCCAGTCTCCAGAGTTCCGACCCCCGGACCCCCAGTCTCCAGAGCTCCGTCCTCCGGACCCCCAGTCTCCAGAGCTCCGTCCTCCGGACCCTCAGTCTCCAGAGCTCCGTCCTCCGGACCCTCAGTCTCCAGAGCTCCGTCCTCCGGACCCTCAGTCTCCAGAGCTCCGTCCTCCGGACCCTCTGTCTCCCCAGTCTGCCAGGCCGGCCATCCCTCCTCTGGACCCCCTCCACCCACCCGGTTGTGGACTCTGACTCTCGGCCTCAGAGGAGTGATAACCCTCCTCCGGGCCCCCACCGCCCTCCCTTGGAAGATGTTCATGTTTTTGTTTTTTGTTTTTCTTTTGGACGTCTGGAATCCGTCCCTTGGAGGGGGGGTACTGTCACGATCAGGCTTTGCCCTGTGTGTTCTGTGTCTTTGTTTCTTTCTGTAGCTCCTCACTCACCTAATCAGTTCATTCAGTGCACCTGCCAGTCACACTCACCTCATCAGCTCATTAGTCTCACCTGTTCACTCTGCCTAGTTCACTATTTAAACCCCTGTCTTTCACTCACTCACTGCCAGATCATTTTGTTTGTTTCCTACCTACCCGCCCGTTTTGCTCATCCTGTTCCCGGTTTCCCAGTCTGTCTGCCCTGCCTTGTCCTGCCGGATTTTCCCCCTCGTCTTTTGTCTTGTCCTTGGATTACCTTTTTTGTTTGTGAGCTATTAAATACCTTTTTTCCCCTACTCTGACTGTCTGCGCTTGAGTCCTCATCATGCCCCGTGACAGTGATAGGGGAGAGGTGGGGCTACGTTCTTCCTGAAATACACAACCATCTCCACTGTCTTTAGAGCGTTGAGCTCCAAGTTGTTCAGACCGCACCAGGTCACCAGATGGTCAGTCTCTCACCTGTAGGCGGACTCATCCCCACCAGAGATGAGTCCAATGAGGGTGGTGTCATTTGCAAACTGCAGGAGCTTGACGGACTGGTGACTGGAGGGGCAGCTGTTGGTGTACAGGGAGAAGAGCAGAGGGGAAAGAACGCAGCCTTGGGGGGAACCGGTGCTGACGGTCCGGGAGGCTGAGACGTGTTTTCACAGTTTCACGTGCTGCTTCCTGTCAGACAGGAAGTCAATGATCCACCTGTAGGAGCTTGTCCTGCAGCAGAGACGGGATGATGGTGTAAAAGGCAGAAGCAGGAACTGACGAGGAAACCAGTGGTGGAAGAAGTGATCAAGTTCAAATCCTTAACTTAATTAAACACAGAAATATCACAATGTAAAATGTGTCCTATTACAAGTAAAGGTACAAAAGTAGTAGCAGCAAAATGTACTTGGAGTAGAGGTGTACAATGTAGTTGCATATTAACCCATCCCATTGGTCAGCTCCGGACTATCGTCGTCTGATCGGCCAATCATTTTCTCACTTGTGACACTGGTTTCCATTGTTTTTCACACCAGACAGAAGAGCCGAATCATCCAAATAAACAACGTGTCTTGACGTGGCTTCTGAATTTATTTTAGCCTTTAATATGACACTTTCCATCTTTCTTCTCTTTACACGAGGGGACGAATGACAGAGAAGGGACAGTCAGCCAGAGACAGACAGCTGGTTTCATGAGATGCTCTCTGCTAATTCATCATTTAAAAATATATTTAGAACATTTTATTCTTTATTAGCAGTATTACTAAAAGGCTAATATATATACCAAAATAAGCTAAATATCATAATTTATTGGGAGAAACCAATCAAATGTAAAATCAGATATTCAGTAACCACATATATCCAGAATGGATCTGAGTCTTTGTTTCAGAGCCATTATTCCACCACTGAGATGATTCCACTGTGTCGGTCACATCAGGCTCCTCAGGTCAGATAATCCACTCTTCTTAACCGAGAGGATTAAAAGTAAAAGTAGTCAATATAAAGTATAGCTCCTTATTATATTACTGTACATATTATACCACTGTGATACTATATATATGAATGTGTAAACATATCAATGGTGAAGATATTAAAAGTGGAGATAGTCTATATTAACCTGTAGAAATGCTTCTTAACTGAATTCATGTTCATTAAACAATATATTTTGTATACAAAATCTGAATCTAAAGAGTAACTACATTTTAATAAATGTATCATTACCCACACTATGGCTATGTTGTCCTTCGGGTGGCAGTAAAACCTTTTTATTCCACTCTGAACATAAACTGATATTTGTTCATTGCTGTGGTTCTTCCCACATGATGGTCCCACAGCACTGTTTAATGCTGCAGACATCTCGAGACCAAACGCCCCGTTACAGACAAAGATATTTAATGCTTCAAGCCAACGACAAAAGAAACATGAAATGCGATGCCAAGGTATTTCTTTAAGAACAGAAGTGTGACCGATTAGCATACTGGTTTATTTAGTTCCTGTTGAGGCCGATAGTCTCGTTCAGCAAATCTGCACATTAGACCGCTAAATTCTCTTTGGATTGAATATGACTTAATATATTATTATAATATTATTTCTCATAGCAAGGCACCCAACATCTTTGGATAGCCTACTGGAGATGTTTCATATTCTCTTCGGTCTCCTCAACATGAAATGGATTCTTGTACAACATATTGTATTGCAAAAGTGATTCAATTGACGGATACTGTGACACACCCCATGAATAAAAAGAAGTGCAGAATAAAGCCAGCGCAAATGGGAGATGACTAAATGAGCTCATTCATGTTCATGATGAAAACTCAGACTGATGCCACATGTGGTTTGATAGAAGACTGTGATGAATGTATTCATGTACCTCGAGGCAGCTTTGGCCCGTCAGGTGCTGGACTGGTGAGGCTGTGTTAAATCCAGCAACATATGACTTGTGACTGTGGGAGTGTGGTCAGTGGTCTCTTTTAAGGAATGGAGGATGTGTTCCAGGCAAAAAGAAATGGTGGAAATGGAATGACTGCAGTCAATCTGAAGATGGTTGTTAAGGTTTGTTAAACTCAGCTGCCCTGAGTGGAGAGGAAAACTGCTTTCTAGTCTCATCTTGTAATGCATGTTGTGTGCAAGTGTTTGTAAAATCTGTGATTATGATTGGTTGAGCCAAACCTTGAGTTCAAACCTATTGTGAAACACTTTGACCTTGTTACAATAATATAATTGTTTCAAAATGTCAAGATTTCGTTGTGAGTTTTGATTTACTAAGTGGACTAAGTGTGGATGAGTGGTTGGAGGAGATGGGAGGAAGATAGAAAAGAAAGGAGAAACACTGAAATGACTGAGGGAGAAACTGAAGAGCTGGAAAAGTCAAAAACCGAGTCGGTGTTGTGTCGAATCGTGGGTCCGACTCCGCACCATTAGCATGCCGTCGTAGGCCTGTGGTGCGCTGAGTCGGCAGAGTCTGATTATTATTTTAAAGGCGTCTCAGCCGGCCCATACACAGCATTCACCGCTCAACTCAAGCAGTGACAGTAAATGGTAAATGGACTCAAAGAGCTTTAACACTACATGTCATCACCCATTCACACACCGCTGTCACAGCCTGCAGGAGTAATTCGGGGGTAAGGACACATGGACATGGACTAGCTGAGCCGGGGTTCAAACCACCGATCCTCTGATTGAAGGACGACCCTGCTCTACCACTGAGCCACAGTGAGCACGCCTACCTCGACCACAAGGGTGAGACAAACACAACAGGGGATGTGGGTGTAATAGGACTTAAGTCTTATCCGTAAATAGCGGAGTACAATACATTGCGCTATTACAACCGAAAGAGCGAGTACCATGAAATGTACTGAACAGACAGCGGAGTCAGCAAGTGGTACTGGTAACATCTTTTCTCTGTGGCCTCGTTATCTTGTGACAATGAACGCTGATCTGACAGATCATTGCTTTGTTTGAGGTTTTCTCCTGTTGGCAACTCTTTTCTGCTCCATTTAAGAGACAGCTCCTCCCTCGCTACTCATCATCACTTCTCACCAGATTGTGCTCGTTCTGTAGGAAAAGGAAAGTACCCACTATTTCCCGGTTGATATATGTTTCCCCCTACTTAAACCTGAATGCCTAACCCGAACCACAGAGGGGAGCACACTCGCTTTAAGGAGGGAAACTCTATTCCACGTGGGAAGAGCAGTCGACATAACAACGGGACCATAAAACAGACTTTGTGGTCCGTTCGTTTTCAGACCTGGTCATCTGCCTGGATGAGAACGTCAGGAGTACGCTACGCTGTAAAAACACAAAGAAACAAGGAGAGCCTACAGGGATTTATGTTTGAGCAGCAGGGAACCCATTGTGTCCCGTCTACGTTGAGACATTGCTGCCACACAGTGCACCAGCTTTATCTCCATCCAAAGCTGACAAAACACGCCAACAATCTATGGTAAGTTGACCAATTCACTTTATCTAGCTTGGATGTTTTATTTGTAGCGTATTATGCTCACCATTCTTAAGAGCTGTACTGTAACAACAATGGCATTGCTGTCAAGTGACCACAGCTAGGGGAGAGGCCTAATAGTTGCAGATGATTGATACAATGTGGTTATAATGTTACTGCAAAATGATGAGAAGCTTTGTTTTTTCATTTTCCTCGGTATGCTAGAGAGCCCATGGGGGTGAACTTCCTTGGCCCCATGTTGCCACCATAGCCTGTATGTAAGAAGTGGACGTAGTCAACATGACGTCACCCATTGGTTTGTGGACGTTTTGAAGCCTCAAGTTCAGCGATTTCACTGTCGCCATCTTGTTTGTTTTCGCAAACAATGAATAGAAGTTATCATATTTGGAATGCGGCGGAGTGACGTAGAGACGCCGTATACGTCTCTGGTAGCGGCAGTGACCTGTCAATCACCGTGTAGCCCCGCCCTAAAGCATCCCCTGCTTTATGGTCTGTTTGACTCTAAATGGACCATAATGTACTAAATGAACATCATGCTGTATTGAAGAAGACTTGAAACTAGAGATTGAGACCATAAACTCATGTTTACAATGTTTACTGAGGTAATAAATCAAGAGAGAAGTAGAGTCATTTTCTCATAGACTTCTATACAACCAGACTTCTTTTTGTAACCAGAGGAGTCGCCCCCTGCTGGGGCTCAGACGGAATGCAAGTTTTAAGACACTTCTGCATTGGCTTCACTCGGCAGAACTGGAGGTTGCCGCCTGGTTGCCACTGATTTGTAAAGCAGCCGGCACCGCAGGTCTACACCAGCCTTACAAAGCAACACAGTGCTGGACGGATGCTGGCCAGTGACGGGGTGTAACATGCTTCAGGTTACACCGTGGGGTTCGTGAGCGCAATGACTCCAGCACACTCAGATACAGTTTCTTAATTTCTTTATTCACCACAGTTCAGACTTTCTCCTGCAGTGCCTCCGTCTGCTCTGTGGTTTGTCCGTCGTCTTGTCAGCAGCTCTCCCAGCCTGCGTCTCTGCTCTCCTGCCGCTCTCTCGCCCTCTATCACTGTTTGTGTTGTAATAGCAGAGACACACACACGATTGACTACAGGTGAGGCTAATTAAGCCTCTTACCGGCACCGTTCCCTGAACCACTCCCCCCACTCTGTCCCCTCTGCAGCCATGCCCAGCCACGCCCAACCACGCCCAACCACCACACGGGGCATTAAAGTGTCCCTTCAATCCTCAATAATGCACAAACTACACCAAGATACTTTAGACTTAATTTCCCTTGAGGGGAAATTCATCTCCACTGCAAAGTGTGTCAGACAACAAAACATGCAACAGCACAATAGCAAAGGCACGCAATGACAGATGAGGGAAGATGCTGGAGCAATGACATTGCTGGCAACCAGCAATTCAAACAGCCTTGTCCAGAGACCAGCAGAGAAGAGTGCTAATATGATTGAACACCTTCAACACGGCACTATGAAGGGCGATATCCAGACAGATGTTAATAATCACCCAATCTGTAAGCATGCTTTCCACTGCGCCTGTGTGTTGCTTGGCAACCTTTCTGCTAATTTTCGCTGAAGAACTAAATTGTTTGGAGGAAGAATGATGACTTTTTATCAAATTATCAAGATCTTTATAAACTGAATGTAACCGGTCATCTTCTGGTGTCAGCTAACAGTTAGCTTCTGGTGTCAGCTAACAGTTAGCTTCTGGTGTCAGCTAACAGTTAGCTTCTGGTGTCAGCTAACAGTTAGCTTCTGGTGTCAGCTAACAGTTAGCTTCTGGTGTCAGCTAACAGTTAGCTTCTGGTGTCAGCTAACAGTTAGCTTCTGGTGTCCGCTAACAGTTAGCTTCTGGTGTCAGCTAACAGTTAGCTTCTGGTGTCAGCTAACAGTTAGCTTCTGGTGTCCGCTAACAGTTAGCTTCTGGTGTCCGCTAACAGTTAGCTTCTGGTGTCCGCTAACAGTTAGCTTCTGGTGTCAGCTAACAGTTAGCTTCTGGTGTCAGCTAACAGTTAGCTTCTGGTGTCAGCTAACAGTTAGCTTCTGGTGTCCGCTAACAGTTAGCTTCTGGTGTCAGCTAACAGTTAGCTTCTGGTGTCCGCTAACAGTTAGCTTCTGGTGTCAGCTAACAGTTAGCTTCTGGTGTCAGCTAACAGTTAGCTTCTGGTGTCAGCTAACAGTTAGCTTCTGGTGTCAGCTAACAGTTCGCTTCTGGTGTCCGCTAACAGTTCGCTTCTGGTGTCAGCTAACAGTTCGCTTCTGGTGTCAGCTAACAGTTCGCTTCTGGTGTCAGCTAACAGTTCGCTTCTGGTGTCAGCTAACAGTTCGCTTCTGGTGTCAGCTAACAGTTCGCTTCTGGTGTCAGCTAACAGTTCGCTTCTGGTGTCAGCTAACAGTTCGCTTCTGGTGTCAGCTAACAGTTCGCTTCTGGTGTCAGCTAACAGTTCGCTTCTGGTGTCAGCTAACAGTTCGCTTCTGGTGTCAGCTAACAGTTCGCTTCTGGTGTCAGCTAACAGTTCGCTTCTGGTGTAAGACTAAACTGCCGGCAGTGCTGCACCCTCCAGCTGCTTTAATAGGAGAGTAATCTCTGATTGAGAGGTTTGTGAGGTTCTTCAACAACAGAACAGCTTCTTTTCATGCTTGGTAGCTCAACAGTGGACAGACTGAAGAACACTGTGCTCACTAGTTCTGAGGAAAAAGAAGAACTGATCTAAATCATGAGCTTAACTGAAAGATGAGACATTTTAAGAGAAGCTCAACTGAGACAAAATGCTCATTAAAACTAACTGACACTGACGCAGCATTAATGTAGAGGCGTGAAACATGAGATGAATTGTGTATTGTGAGGACAGTAGCACACAGCATGGCCCTCTCTCTCCAGTGAATGTGCAGCTTGTGCTACAGTCAGAACGCAATGCTGAGTAATCTGGTGTCACCAATCATACATGCAGGGGCACACATCTGCTGGATGAGCTTATTCCTTGTTGTAAAATATACTTTTACTATCTTGGCCAATACATTTTAACAACCTCATTTTATTTAATCCTTCAAAAAGGATTTTTCAAATGTTTCTTCATTCATCATGTGCACAGTTCAGTTATCAATGGGTATCTCCAGAGCAACCCTGGAACCATCACAGCACACAGGAGCACAGTCCGTCTCACGTCAAACATGTTGTACTGGTCATTTTGTGCTGGTGCAGAACACCGAGCCTGGGCCTCTCTTTGAACGTAAGAGCAAATTAATGTTTGAGTTCAGACTGAGGTTGGAGCCAAAGGCAGTATGTAATGGACATCAGCTTAACATAATGACCGACAACGCTCAATAAAATGCTCTCATCACTGTCTGGCATCGAGACAAAAACATAACATGGCTGAACGGGCAAACTAACCCATTCTGGAAAGAGTCTCTGGAGAGGTGTGGCACTGAAATACAGCCAGAATACATGAGCTGCATGGGTTCTTTTGATCATTCTGTATACACACATACACTCATTCAAGCTTTCTAGCCACAAGCTGATTCTCCCAGCATGCTCTCTGGCTGCCTCCCCTGCAGATGAAAGTGTAAGCAAGGCAGCATGCAGAGAAACCCGGTTAGTAGCCGAGTGCCTGGCTGCCTGCTGTCCGGGCCCTGCCTGACAACCAGCTCCTCATATCCATCAGCTCCCTGGAGAGGGTGCTGATTGGGGGGGGCGGGGGGGGCTTGAGACGCCTTGCAGGTCATGGATCGGCAACCTCAGACACATTAGTCCGAAAAAGAAACACACCAGCGCATCTGGCCCCATCCTCCCATGTACAAGATTTACACAGAGCTAGTGCTAACACCAAGGCAGTGGTTCTCAACATGTTGTAGAGGACGCTTGTCAGAACAACAGTTCAATCTAGTTCACTACGAGGTGAAGCCTTGAGGATTCACATCGAACATACAACCCAATAACAAACTCTGTTATATTCTGTCTATTATAATACATCTGTCCATAGCATAACGTTAGCCAATGCATTTGGATATGAATGCTTCTTTAGTCTTTTGAAGGCTACTTGGGTCAACCACTCAACGGGAGACCGGCGGTTCGATCCCTGGCTGCTCGAGTTCACGTGTCAAAGTGTCCGTGGGCAAGTTGTGTATACTTCAGTGTCATCATTTTGTGTCAACACAGTAGCTACCATGCACAGTGGATAATAGCAGAAATGATATGAACATGGTCACACCTGTGCTGTTGCTGACAGCTTTCTTTTCCTGTTGATTTGACTCGCAAATAAAAACAACTGAGAGATTCTAGAATCGTTCTCAAGATAAGCCTCATTTCCAGAGAACAGAAGCTGTAGCTGGCACTATGTCCTGCTGTGGTTTCTGTTCTGCTGCAGTCACATCTCTCCCCACAGTTGATCTGTGTTGGTAGATGGGGATGAAGGGAGGGAGAGGCACGGCTCACGTTTGCCAGCATGATCCTCCACTTCCCCAGAATTAAGTCCAATTAAACAAATGTCCTGGAAAGTCACGTACGCCGATGCCAGTCAAGCACCTCAACTCCCATCAGGGCTCTTCACCGCTACACTGAGCACAGAGTTTAAGGACACTAGAATCTGACTGATCGAGGTTTTAGGAAGTGGTTACCAGTATTTATTATTGAGGCCTCACACAGCTGACATTTACTTTGATGTTCAGCACCTTTGACCTTTTCCATTTACCAAAATTCCAAAACAAATGACGAAGTTCAGCGAGTGTCCTTCTGAAAGCTCACAAAAAGCTTCATCACTATTCCTACATAGTTCATGATGGGCTTCATTGATGTGGAGGTGAGAACATTACCGTGAATTTGTGAATGTTTCAATCATTTTCTCAATAAATATTCAAATGCTCCTCGACCAGGCTAGTCCAGCATGCCGTGTGAAAACCTGTATATTTAACGGAACTTCAGGACTTCAGGATTGGCTTCACTTTTCAGACCCACAGGTTGCTGACTGGTTGGAACCCCGGGTCATATTTAAAGGGTACTCCACAGACTTACAGTCAGGGGAAGTACTACTTCAGATCAGAGAGGACAGATCAGAGACAGATCAGATCAGAGAGGACATCCAGAGACAGATCAGAGAGGACAGCCAGCGACAGATCAGATCAGAGAGAACAGCCAGAAACAGATCAGACACAGGTCAGAGAGGACATCCAGAGACAGATCAGATCAGAGAGAACAGCCAGAGACAGATCAGAGAGGACATCCAGAGACAGATCAGAGAGGACATCCAGAGACAGATCAGATCAGAGAGGACAGCCAGAGACAGATCAGAGAGGACAGCCAGAGACACATCAGAGAGGACATCCAGAGACAGATCAGAGAGGACAGCCAGAGACAGATCAGATCAGAGAGAACAGCCAGAGACAGATCAGAGACAGATCAGAGAGGACAGCCAGAGACAGATCAGATCAGAGAGGACAGCCAGAGACAGATCAGAGAGGACAGCCAGAGACAGATCAGAGAGGACAACCAGAGACAGATCAGATCAGAGAGGACAACCAGAGACAGATCAGATCAGAGAGGACAGCCAGAGACAGATCAGAGAGGACATCCAGAGACAGATTAGAGAGGACAGCCAGAGACAGATCAGATCAGAGAGGACAGCCAGAGACAGATCAGAGAGGACATCCAGAGACAGATCAGAGAGGACATCCAGAGACAGATCAGAGAGGACAGCCAGAGACAGCAGAGACCATGGGTGAGTGGTCTGAATGAAATAAGTTAGTGACATGAGATGTTGTGTTTATTTTTAGCATTCCGGTACATAATGTGGGATAAGACTGGACATATCACAAGACTGAAGCTGAATGTATAATATTCTGCAGTCATACTGAGCACAGCGCTTAGCAGAGAGGATGAAATGCACTCTGGGCTAATTCATCCACAGTGAAACCTAATCAAATATTTATTTATTTGCTGCAGTGTCTGTGCTGAGAGAGGAGCTCTCTGCTGTTCTCCAGAGGTTTGTGGTGGGCTGTGTGCATTAGCTCTGACCACTGAGCCGTCCTCACAGAGGACAGCAGTAGATTCTGATACGCCTCCATATCTCTCTGGAGCCACAACACCTGAGTAGCTGGCTGATATCAGCGTTCAGAGTTCACCCGACTGACGATACGAGACAAATAAGATATTAATAACACTGTTTCATTCACAGGTGATCTGAGATGCACTGGACTCGCTGACTGTCCTCCAGTCCATGGCATATGCTGCTAATACAAAGAAGGTTCAACAAGCACATTTCTGCTTTTTATTTGATAAATCAATGATGTTTGAAATGAACTCATTGTTCATATAAAAGTCAAATGTATGGCAATATTTCCTCTACCATCAAGTCATTCTAATACGGGGATCTGCAACATGTTGGTCTGAATGTTGTTGCTTTTCACTGTGTTCATTTAACAAACAATCATCAGCCAGCTGTGCTGTGCTGTTCCCCATCAGTGCTACTGAGCTGTTTAGCATCTCTAAGCTCATTGTTTTCATTTTGTGGCCCGTTGTGCTTTGCTCAGCCTCAGTCCCATCAGCAGCAGCAGCTCTGTTAGAAGCTCTGATGAAGCCACTGTGCACTACCTGCTCCACAGCAAACAGCACACAGTCACAGTCAGTGATGTTGGAGCATTGAGCAGCTAAAGATCCAGGTTTCTTCTCAAAATCAATAATGCTGCACATCTGCTGGATGTGTCAAATGTGCTAACAAGTTCACTTTAAAGGTGACCATTTGTCAGTGTTGTGTTTGCAGATCCAAAGGCTTCAACATGTTCCTCAGTCATTGTTAGCAGAGGCTTCAGCAGCATGTCAGTGTTCTATGACGGTCAAACTGATCAAAGTTATTTGAATGTGTTGCTAATTACATAATTGAAATTATGGGAGCATAGAAATACTCAAAGCTGCAGAAATCAGTATTTTAAATCAACAATTGACCCTTTGCTAAGTCCCGCCCTGGGACACAGACTGGCCAATCACAGCATAGCATCAGCCAGCTCTGCTCCACAGACTCATCAGTGGTTTCAGATGTTCTTCATGTTCAGGCTGCTTCAGTGGATCTGGAGCTCATCCTGGTTAAACGTTGTGTCAAATGCAACTTCGGGCAACTAAATCTAGCAACTCTCTTGCCCAAAGAGTAGAAAGTAGCGAGCCACCTCGCTTCCTCCTCATCTCTGTTCTCCACGAATAATTTACTTAAATAAAGATCAAACAGGACAAATAACTTTAGTCTTTGTTTTTATTTGATAACCACAAAAAAAAAAAAAGTTTGTCTGTAAAAGTGTACTTTGGGCAACTAGATCTCTGACCCACCAGGCGAGTGAAACAAATCCTTCGTGGAGCATTTAGCAGCTAAAGAGCCAGAGAGTTCCTCTTCAAGGGTTGGTGAAGACCAAACCAGAGCTAACAGCAGAGAGACTATTGGTGGACACAAACAGGGCAGCGTCTGTACACAGGTTAGCAACAGGTTATCTATATCAGCGTTAAAAGTGATCAATGTTTACAGCTTGCTGCGCTGCCCCAAGGGACCACAATTCATTTAAGATGAAAAAGGCCAAGATGGACGATTCAACTAGTCTTTACTTTGATTTCTCTCGTAGGTTACAATCATTGATCTATTAGTCATTTATGATTTTTGTGGTGAAAGTATAATTTGAGACAAACTTTATTAACTTCATTTGAAACCGTCTCAGTGGAGAATATCAGTTATTATCGGGTTCAATACAAATATCTTCAATAACTTCATCCAAAACGAAACAGAACTCCATTCCACAGCTTCATTATGTGTCCTATGAATGTCCTGTCTGTCTGTAACTAGGACTCTCTTGAGAATGAGGCCTCGTGTCTCAATGAGGTAATCTGCATGAATAGAGGTCAAAATAAATAAACACAGTGTCGAGCAGCAGAGCATTAATTATAGCCTCATATTCAAGTCAGCACGCCTTCAGACCTCAAGTTGGAGTCTTGGAGGTTAAAATGCAGATCAGGATCACACAAGACGTAGCACCAGAGATACCAACAGAGGTACCTTCAGAGGGGGCAGGAGATAGATACACATGTGATGCATTCAAACTCAATACGAGCACATCACAATCAATGTCTCATCTCGTAACATCACAGATTAAGATTCATAAGTCACTCTAGATCTCTATTTTCAAGAACAGGAAGAACACATATTGATTCCATCTACAGTATCTCTCCCGAGTGTTTCACTGTGCTTCTATCAGGATCATGTGTTCCTGTGTTTCCCTCTCGGTGCGTATTTACAAAGCTGTGCCGCGTCACACTGGTACTACCACTGGCACTGTGCTGGTTCAGGGGGAGCTGTGGATGCTGCTGAGAGAGAGCCAGGATCCTCTGTTGATCACACAGCAAATACACAAACGAGCTCTTATCATAATCATATCAATATGCCTGTTGCTGAGGCTGTGCCAGTGACTGAGCTGAGGCTACAGTGATCAAAGGAAACACACACCTAGCTTTCACCATTTCTTTTAACACCATTTGTTTATTACCAGGTATTAGAAAGCTGTGGAATCTGAGGCTTAGCTGGAATTACTTACAACATCTCACTGATAGAACTACTCGATGGCTCCAACCACAGAACTAGAACTACAGCCATGCAAAGCGGGTGCAGCTAAAATAAGACGTCTTGCTCAGGCGTAGAAAATACAGGAAGGACAACAAGCTAGAAGAAATACCAGCAGAGCATAAATACTGGGCCTCGATTCTCTTTGTCAGAACAGAAAGTATGTAGAAGATAAGAGATGGATTCAAACAGCAGCAGATCATGTTCAACAAAGCATATCCACAGTGGACATGATTGTGAAACTGCATGCTACATACAGTACTGGTAGTGATGTACTTTCTGACGATGGGTCAGAACTAAAGGTTACTTAAAGCGAGGCTGCGTAAGCTGTGCTCATCAGCAGCCTCTGTGGTCATACGACACATTTTCATCCATTTTACAAAACTCACTTGAGTCATTTGTCAACGTGCCTGAGAGCTCAGCTTACATGTAACATGTTACAGTGCCTTCATTACAAATATAAAAGCACTGTAACATGTAACTCATAGCGTAACAGTCACTAGCAGAGTGATGCAGTTACATACACAGCAGTCTGTGTCTGAAGCAGCCATCAGTCTCCATGAGCTCCGAGTCAAAGCAAAACAAATACCTTCATCAATAGAAAGGATAACAAGTTCAAACTTATGTCCTTGCAGTTCAAACTTGGTAAGTTGAATACACAGCACAGCCTGCAGCATTCTTATCCTCACTGCAATCTACTATGAAACTAAACCTCACTGCCTCTGATCTTTATATTTATGGAGACCATTTTTCATTGTGTGGCAAGATCTGTACAAAGAGCCAAAAGTACACAGAGGCAGTCACATTGTACTTTTGTATTTGCTGCCCAATAAGAAATATCAAATTTTGACTCAAGAGATCAATAAGACTAGTTATCATCCAAAAGGAACCATATCATATTATAAAAACACGCTGGTGTCACTAGTGACCATAAGGCAGAGACGGAGCTGTTCTCACCACAATGACCACGGATGCTGACCAGCTGCTCATCCTGGAGACCAACCCACCTTTCCTCACCACACTATCGGACCTCTTGTCTCCAAAACCATTTCCAATAGGCTTTATTTGGATAAGTTGAATTACTGACTGGATCCAGTAGATACCACGATATGCTGGTCTCTCCTCTACTCATGGAATAGTTTACTGAAGCCAAAGGAACAGACATGACTCGACATCAAGGAACACATGCACTGGAGCCTGAAACACCAACTGCAGGTGGAACACTGCCTCCAGATGTTATGGGCATTTAAGAAACCTAAATAGGAATACTGCACTACTACTAGTACTACTACTAGTACTACTACTACACGTCCTGCAAGCACTTATGGAAGAAACATGTACGAGTCAAACTTAAACTTATCCAAGTAGAGACTCTGCGTCACCTTCCTAAAATAATAGCCTAAATGATTTTGTTGCCTAAATCATCTCCTCGTGATGATGGCCACCTCTGGTAAAACCGCCTACATCCTCAGTTGAACAGATCATGCGATTCTACCTGTAGTATAACGGCCGATGACAAGAGTGTGACTGAGACCGTTTTATTTTGCATAAGTCAAAAGAGCTGAAAGAATGACGTGGGCCATTATTTTAGGAAGGTGATGCTCTGCCTTGTTTGAAAGAATACCAAGCATGTATTACAATATCATTTTTAAGTTATGTCACAGCAAGCCGTAAGATATCCACTAACACCCAATTAGATTACCACCTCATCTGAGCAAAGTCTGCACCACTAAGAGTCAGAGGGTCTGAGGGCTTCACAACCAGAACAAATCCAAATGAGGCCGAGATGTTGACTTGTGGCTTTAGGTTCAAATGCTAGAACGTCACCTGAATGGAGTGAATTTTATGAAGAGATTATGGGGTCAAACCAGTCACAACAGCCTATTAATTGGATTCATGTGAAACTGTTTCCATAAAAAAGGGAAGGATTTTTAAAGATGTGATAGTTGTATGTTTCACCTCCTCCCCAGACCTCAGGCATCTTTCATACTGCATGTAAAAACACTGAGCCACCTTATTCCTGTCGTGAGACGTTGTATAACCAAGCAGTGCTATGCTAAGCTGTGTGCGGCGGTGTGGAGGCCCGGCTGCACTGTAGGAACGAACCACTGCAGAGACCCAACAGCAGTAGCTTTGATCCAGCCAGCTATAAAGAGAAGTGCTGAAGTGAATCTATTCCCTGTGTGTGAAGCTCAATACACTATTGATCTGGGTGGGGGCACATCTAATTGGAACATAGGAGAGCTCCAGCCTGGGCTCTGGGACCTGAATCAAGGCTCTTGTGTTCATGCAGCCCACCACACTAATCAGAGGTAAACAACAAATATGACCCCACTTTCATATCTTGTGTAATATTATGGAGAAAACTTACACAGGCCTGTCGTTTCATTTATAGAAATAATCACAATTCACATTATTGTCCAATCAAAGTTGCCATGTGCCCAGATCTCAGCTGATGACTTGATACAATGGTGACATCAGGGGCGTCGTTAGGCGTCGAAGCCCCCCTAAAATAATTTGGCATTATTGGCTTTAAAGAATATATATTTTTTTATTTTATTTTTTTATTTTATTTTGGTGATGTCATTAAATTAAACTATTGTTTCTCACATGGACAAGTTATTTAAAACTCTAACATGCTACAGATGTGCGTGCGTTCTGGTTTATATGTTTTCTCCCCCTTCAAATTACAATCCATTAGCCCAGGGGTCCCCAACTGGAGGACCGCGGTCCGGATCCGGGTCTGGACCGAGACGCAGTTGCATCCGGACCCAGGACTTAAAACCGATAGATAATTCGGAATTATACACATTAGGCAATGAGTTTATACTTTAACCGGCGCATCTCATTCAGCCTTTACGGCACTTGTTCAGCGGTGCAGGAAACACACCGACCAGTGCATTGCAAATCACATCAGGTGATGCAGCTCAGCCAATCAAATATGGGTATTCTGACAGGTTTCCTGACTCGAGTGAGATGAGATGTACACACACCGTGACACACGGGGCTGAGACGAGGAGAGAGAAAGAAGAGCAATAAAATTGCGCTAATCGAAGAAGTTATCTCACATGACGTTCTCCAAAAAGAGAAACGTGTTCAGAAAGAATATAATTTATAAGCAAGAATGAACAGACTCTTATTGTCACGATCAGGCTTTGCCCTGTGTGTTCTGTGTCTTTGTTTCTTTCTGTAGCTCCTCACTCACCTAATCAGTTCATTCAGTGCACCTGCCAGTCACACTCACCTCATCAGCTCATTACTCTCACCTGTTCACTCTGCCTAGTTCACTATTTAAACACCTGTCTTTCACTCACTCACTGCCAGATCATTGTGTTTGTTTTCCGTCCAACCCGCCCGTTTTGCTCGTCCTGTTCCCGGTTTTCCAGTCTGCCTGTTCTGCCTTTTCCTGCCGGATTTTCCCCCCTCGTCTTATGTCTTGTCCCTGGATTCCCTGTTTTGTTTTTGGTTGATTAAAAACCTTTTTTTCACTACACCTGACTGTCTGCGTTTGAGTCCTCATCATGCCCCGTGACAGAATGATCTGGCCCAAGATGGACTCAGCAGACCACAGTATGGAGTGTCGCCTTCCTGACTGGTATGAACAATTCATGGGAACCCGTCTGGCCTTTGGAGGACCTCGAAGTGTCCAGAAGGCAGACCGTGACCTAATGGACATCCCGGTCAAACCTCGAAGGAGACAGAGGCAGAGGAAGGGCCAGACTCCCTCTCCCGCTGGGCCGCAGTTATTCCCCGCTCCCGCTGGGCCGCAGCCGACTCCAGCTCCCCGTGTCAGGTCGGCGGTTCGACCGACTCCAGCTCCCTGTGTCCGGTCGGCGATCCAGCCGACTCCAGCTGTCGCCTCGGAGCAGCAGCTATCCCCAGTCCGGGCCGCCGCCGTCTCCGAACCGCAGCGACCTCCAGTCCGGGCCGCCGCCGTCTCCGAACCGCAGCGACCTCCAGTCCGGGCCGCCGCCGTCTCCGAACCGCAGCGACCTCCAGTCCGGGCCGCCGCCGTCTCCGAACCGCAGCGACCTCCAGTCCGGGCCGCTGCCGTCTCCGAACCGCAGCGACCTCCAGTCCCGGCCGCCGCCGTCTCCGAACCGCAGCGACCTCCAGTCCCGGCCGCCGCCGAACCGCAGCGACCTCCAGTCCCGGCCGCCGCCGAACCGCAGCGACCTCCAGTCCCGGCCGCTGCCGCCTCCGCGCTGCAACAACCTCCAGCCCTTTACCCTGCTGGGTCATCAGTCTATCCCCCTGAGCCCCAGTCTATGGACTCCGGTTGCCCGGAGCCCTGTTCCCCGTCTGATCTCCAGCCCCTGGAGCCCTGTTCCCCGTCTGATCTCCAGCCCCTGGAGCCCTGTTCCCCGTCTGATCTCCAGCCCCTGGAGCCCTGTTCCCCGTCTGATCTCCAGCCCCTGGAGCCCTGTTCCCCGTCTGATCTCCAGCCCCTGGAGCCCTGTTCCCCGTCTGATCTCCAGCCCCTGGAGCCCTGTTCCCCGTCCGATCTCCAGCCCCTGGAGCCCTGTTCCCAGTCCGATCTCCAGCCTCTGGAGCCCTGTTCCCAGTCCGATCTCCAGCCTCTGGAGCCCTGTTCCCAGTCCGATCTCCAGCCTCTGGAGCCCTGTTCCCAGTCCGATCTCCAGCCTCTGGAGCCCTGTTCCCAGTCCGATCTCCAGCCTCTGGAGCCCTGTTCCCAGTCCGATCTCCAGTCTCTGGAGCCCTGTTCCCAGTCCGATCTCCAGTCTCTCGAGTGCAGTTCCCCTCCTGGTTCCCAGTCTCTCGAGTGCAGTTCCCCTCCTGGTTCCCAGTCTCTCGAGTGCAGTTCCCCTCCTGGTTCCCAGTCTCTCGAGTGCAGTTCCCCTCCTGGTTCCCAGTCTCTCGAGTGCAGTTCCCCTCCTGGTTCCCAGTCTCTCGAGTGCAGTTCCCCTCCTGGTTCCCAGTCTCTCGAGTGCAGTTCCCCTCCTGGTTCCCAGTCTCTCGAGTGCAGTTCCCCGCCTGGTTCCCAGTCTCTCGAGTGCAGTTCCCCGCCTGGTTACCAGTCTCTCGAGTGCAGTTCCCCTCCTGGTTCCCAGTCTCTCGAGTGCAGTTCCCCTCCCGACCCCCAGTCTCTCGAGTGCCGTCCTCCCGACCCCCAGTCTCTCGAGTGCCGTCCTCCCGACCCCCAGTCTCTCGAGTGCCGTCCTCCCGACCCCCAGTCTCTCGAGTGCCGACCCCCGGACCCCCAGTCTCTCGAGTGCCGACCCCCGGACCCCCAGTCTCTAGAGTTCCGACCCCCGGACCCCCAGTCTCTAGAGTTCCGACCCCCGGACCCCCAGTCTCTAGAGTTCCGACCCCCGGACCCCCAGTCTCTAGAGTTCCGACCCCCGGACCCCCAGTCTCTAGAGTTCCGACCCCCGGACCCCCAGTCCCTAGAGTTCCGACCCTCGGACCCCCAGTCCCTAGAGTTCCGACCCTCAGTCTCCAGAGCTCCCTCCTCCGGACCCCCAGTCTGCCAGGCCGGCCATCCCTCCTCCGGACCCCCTCCACCCACCCGGTTGTGGACTCTGACTCTCGGCCTCGGAGGAGTTATAACCCTCCTCCGGGCCCCCACCGCCCTCCCTTGGAAGATGTTGATGTTTTTTGTTTTTCTTTTGGACGTCTGGAATCCGTCCCTTGGAGGGGGGGTACTGTCACGATCAGGCTTTGCCCTGTGTGTTCTGTGTCTTTGTTTCTTTCTGTAGCTCCTCACTCACCTAATCAGTTCATTCAGTGCACCTGCCAGTCACACTCACCTCATCAGCTCATTAGTCTCACCTGTTCACTCTGCCTAGTTCACTATTTAAACCCCTGTCTTTCACTCACTCACTGCCAGATCATTGTGTTTGTTTTCCGTCCAACCCGCCCGTTTTGCTCGTCCTGTTCCCGGTTTTCCAGTCTGCCTGTTCTGCCTTTTCCTGCCGGATTTTCCCCCCTCGTCTTATGTCTTGTCCCTGGATTCCCTGTTTTGTTTTTGGTTGATTAAAAACCTTTTTTTCACTACACCTGACTGTCTGCGTTTGAGTCCTCATCATGCCCCGTGACACTTATATGTTAATTCTTCCCACAGGCAGTTAAAACCAGCATGTCTCATATGTTCAGAAACCGTAACTATTGATAAAAGCGGCAAATGAAGCGCACTACGAGACAAAGCACAACTCTTTTGAACAAACGTATCCTCTCACATCTGAAATGAAGACACAGAAAATAAACCTGAGAGCCCAAAATGACCAGAATCCTAACACAGTAATTCACTGACCAACGATGATGTTAACAGAGAATAGAACTGAAACAAGTGTTAATAACCACAGATAAAGTCCTGCTCACTGATTTCTTTTTAAATGACAAAAATATAATATTGTGGCTTTTTATTGACATCACTTCACACCTGAATGAAGTGAATTTAAAGCTGCAGGACAATTCAGTGAAATTAATTTTTCTAAAATGAATTACTTTATGTTGTTAATTAAGATGCACATTTTTGAAAAGCTTTCTGTTATGTCAGTTATTCTTTATTCCAGCTCTTATTGTACTTGAAAAGAGAAGAACATATATATATGTATTTCTATGTATTATTTATAATCCATTCAGTTGAATTTGAAAACTGAGAATAATAATTTGTT
Source organism: Anarhichas minor (assembly GCF_050575085.1). Lineage (NCBI taxonomy): Eukaryota > Metazoa > Chordata > Actinopteri > Perciformes > Anarhichadidae > Anarhichas > Anarhichas minor. The sequence goes on from NW_027466509.1 coordinate 900,932, forward strand.
AAAATATAATTGATGTGTACTTTCTTTATTTGATTTGACAGTTGTTGACTACACAGACGTTCTTACTACTACTAGGCTTCTTGAATATATTTATATATATATATATATGGCACTAAATAGCGTGAGTTAGATATTATTCTAATGTTCCGGACCTTTGCCGAGGACATTTTCTCAATCTGGACCTTTTGGAATTTTAGTTGAATACCGCTGCAATAGCCTATCATCATACTTAACGATATAAACCCCGGGCACTAGGATTGAACCAATCTATGAACTGTCTGAAACAATGGATATCCGCGGCCCCAAATACACGCGCAAACATGCCACTCCCCTTGGGGCTAAGCCCCCCCTTTCTTTGAATCCTAGAAACGCCCCTGGGTGATACAAAGTACAATAGTATTATTAATAATAATGAGTGCCCAGCTAAGAGCCAAATTGTAATAAAACTGAATTACCAGTTAAAGAAAATACTGCAGATGACAGATAATGACAACACTCCTTGCATTTATGGACTACTAAGTTGTTTTTTCCCCTTTGTTGTTCATTGCTAATTGACTGCAGGCAGAGTCATGTACATCCAGGGACAGATTTTGTGACATAGAAAAGGCAGAGACACCAGTTTGTCCAGCATGACTCTCACTGGCCCTCCTGGTACTGTGCCATGACTCTCACTGGTCCTCTTGGTACTGTGCCATGACTCTCACTGGTCCTCTTGGTACTGTGGTATGACTCTCACTGGTCCTCTTGGTACTGTGCCATGACTCTCACTGGTCCTCTTGGTACTGTGCCATCACTCTCACTGGTCCTCTTGGTACTGTGCCATGACTCTCACTGGTCCTCTTGGTACTGTGCCATGACTCTCACTGGTCCTCTTGGTACTGTGCCATGACTCTCACTGGTCCTCTTGGTACTGTGCCATGACTCTCACTCTCTCCCCTGATGTGTACACATAACAGCTGAATGCCCAGAAGAGTTCACCTCCCTTTCTTGGTGTTTATAAAAAGGCATTGTGGGAAACCCATGGCAACACTGACTGAAGTAGAAGCCGGGCTGAAATCAAATGAAATAAGCTAAAGTAACTCCCCCTAAAACCACAACTCTGTTTGTGTATGAAACAATGTGTTTACGTATTGATAAGTGAATTTCAGAGCTGTTGATCAGAGTACTCTTTATGCTAAGCTAGGTTAACCACTTCTTGCCTCTATCTCTTCACTCTGTCCTAAAACGATATTGAACTATTATTTTAAAAGGGGATGCTTTCACCCATCTCTGCAGCTTTATGGGGCTCACTGTTTTTGGACTTCTCCGCGAATCACCACCTGGAGGAGGAGTTTGAGTGGCTCAGTGATCATGGGAGCTATGTTGTCCGGGGCAGTAGCCCCTGGTAGGGTCTCCCAAGGCAAACAGGTCTCAGGGGAGAGCCCAGACTAAGAGCGGTTCAAAATAACCCTGATGATAAGCAGCCCATGGTCTTTAGCCACCTTGCCCAGACCATGGAAACCGGGGCACCCTCCTGGAGCCAGACCCAGGAGGGGAGCTCGTCGGCAAGCGTCTGGTGGCCGGGCCTTCGCCCATGGGCCCCGGTCGGGCTCAGCCCGAAGAAACAATATGGAGCAGCCACCCTGTGGACCCACCACCCGCAAGGACAAGCATCGGGGTCGGTTGCAATGCAGACCGGGCGGCGGGCCAGGCCAGAGGCCTGGGCGAGCCGATCGCCAGCAGCATAGACTAGCTCTATGGACGTGGAACATCACCTCGCTAGCGGGGAAAGAGCCAGAGCTCGTGCAGGAGGTGGAGCGGTACCAGCTAGATATAGTTGGACTCACCTCCACACACAGCACTGGCTCTGGAACCAAGCTCCTGGAGAGGGGTTGGACTTTGTCCTTTTCTGGAGTTGCCCAGGGTGAGAGGCACCGGGCGGGAGTGGGGATACTCACGATCCCCCGGCTGAGCGCCGCTGTGTTGGAGTTCTCCCCGGAGAACGAGAGGGTTGCCTCCATGCGCCTACGGGTTGCGGGGAGCAAGGCTCTGACTGTTGTTTGTGCTTATGCACCAAACAGCAGTTCGGAGTATCCGGCCTTCTTGGAGTCAGTGGGAGGGGTCCTGGAAAGGGTGGCGCCTGCCAACTCCATAGTTCTCCTGGGGGACTTCAACGCTCACGTGGGCAATGACGGAGAAAACTGGCGGGGGGTGATTGGGAGGAACCCGATCTGAACCCGAGTGGTGTCTCGTTATTGGACTTCTGTGCTAGCCACGGTTTGGCCATAACGAACACCATGTTCGAACATAAGGTGGCTCATAAGTGTAACTGGTACCAGAACACCTTAGGCCGGAGCTCTATGATTGACTTTGTAATCATATCATCTGATCTGTGGCCGTATGTCTTGGACACTCGGGTGAAGAGAGGAGCAGAGCTGTCAACTGATCACCACCTGGTGGTGAGTTGGATCAGATGGCGGGGGAACCGGCTGGAAAGACATCGGCAAGCCCAAACGTCTAGTGAGGGTGAACTGGGAACAACAGGGCGGAGGACCCTGTCCGGGAGGTCTTTCAGTCCCACCTCCGGAAGAACTTCTCACACATCCCGAGGGAGGTTGGGGACATGGAATCCGAATGGACCATGTTTAAAGCCTCAATTGCGGAAGGCCATCGGTGCCTGTCGTGGCTGCAACCCGAGAACCCGGTGGTGGACACCGGAGGTGAGGGAAGCCGTCAAGCTGAAGAAGGAGGCCTTCAGGGCCTGGTTGGCTCAGGGGTCTCCTGAAGCAGCTGAGAGGTACCGGCAGGCCAGAAGGGCTGCAGCTGCGGTGGTCGCGGATGCTAAAGCTCGGGCATGGGAGGAGTTCAGGGAGGCCATGGAGAAGGACTTTTGGTTGGCCTCAAGGAGGTTCTGGCAAACCATCCGACGGCTCAGGAAGGGGAAGCAGGGCCTACCCCAGGCTGTTCTCAGCGGGCGGGGGGAACTGCTGACCCGGACGGGGGACATCGTCGGGCGGTGGAAAGAGCACTTTGAGGAACTCCTAAACCCGACCAACATGGAGGCAGTGCCTGAAGACTTGGGGGGGGGGGGGGGCACACCCATATCCCTGGCAGAGGCCGCTAAGGTAGTCAAAAAGCTCCTTGGTGGCAAGGCCGCCGGGGGTGGATGAGATCCGCCCTGAGACGCTGAAGGCGCCGGACACTGTTGGGTTGTCTTGGCTGACACGCCTCTTCAATGTTGCATGGTGGGTCGGGATCAGTGCACATGGACTGTTAGACCTGGGTGGTGGTTCCCATCTTCAAAAAGGGGGACCGGAGAGTGTGCTCAAATTACCGGGGTATCACACTGACACCGGTCCTGTTTGTGAGTTTCATGGACAGGATATCTAGGCGCAGCTGGGGAGTGGAAAACGTCGGGTTCGGGGGTCTCGGGATCGCCTCTCTGCTGTTTGCAGATGATGTGGTCCTGTTGGGCTCCTTGGATCGTTACCTCCAGCATTCACTGGGGCGATTTGCAGCCGAACTCTCAATTTACTAGTCGGTCTACGTTCCTACGTTCCTACCCTCACCTATGGTCATGAACTCTGGGTCGTGACCGAAAGGACAAGGTCGCGGCTACAAGCGGCCAAAATGAGTTTCCTCCGTAGGGTGGCCGGGCTCAGCCTTAGAGATAGGGTAAGGAGCTCGGACATCAGGAGGGAGCTTGGAGTCGAGCCGCTACTGCTTCGCGTCGAAAGGAGTCAGCTGAGGTGGTTCGGGCATCTAATTAGGATGCCTCCTGGGCGCCTCCCACTGGAGGTCTTCCGGGCACGTCCAACTGGGAGGAGACCCCGGGGAAGACCCAGAACACGCTGGAGGGATTATATCTCCCAGCTAGCCTGGGAACACCTCAGGATCCCCCAGTATGAGCTGGAAAATGTTGCGGGGGAGAGGGAAGTCTGGGTCAGCCTGCTTGGCCTGCTGCCACCGCGAACCGACCCTGGATAAGAGGAGGAAAATGGATGGATGGATGTTTTTGGAAATTCCCTGTAGGGTTGAATCCCCATACCCAGTGGCTGCTGGGAGAAACCCACTGTACAGTGTAATGTTGAACTCTCTTTGTACTCGTCGCAGTGGTTGCAGAACTGCCCAATTTTTTCATTAACACCAAAGAAAACGTCATACTGATATTACAAACAAGTAGCTGAGCTGACATTTTCTAAATCCTGTCAATGAGCTGAATGCAGTGAGTCATTGCTAATGCCTAACAGCTATGGATTTTCTACACAGCACATCCTGCAGGAAATGGACATCATCACGGAGAAGTGATTTGTTGGCATGTGTGCATATGTGTACATGCATGTTTAAGTGCATTCAGCTGCATACACTTCATATGAGTATCAGCCCTGACAACGTGGCTGCAGCAAGCAGTGTAGCGAGGCACTGATAGGAAGTCCAGACTGCTGCTGTAATGGCCCTCAATTACAGTTATCAAGTCAGCCTGCTCAGCTCCAATTCAATCAGGCCTGCTTGGGCCGCTCCCATCCCCACGCACGCACGGACAGACAGACACAGACAGACAGACAGACAGACAGACAGGAGGAGGGTCCATTTACACACAGGAGAACTGTCACTAGCCCTCATCTCTACACTGAGCAGCATGAACACATGCTGCATACATGCTCATATTCACATACACCCACACACGTGCACTTACACAGCTCATACATACTTGCACAAACATTGAAGAAGAAAAGGAGAAGCCATAGAGCAGACAGAGAGCAGACACAGAACAGCCACTAGAGCAGCGGCGATGCAGTCAGCTATGTGTGTAGCTCTGTTAGGCGTGAGTCAAACACATCAAAAAACAATAAGAGTGTGTAACTGTTTTCTTCCTGCTGCTGATGGCCGCGTAGAAGCGTCTGCAGGTTGCCAAGTAAGAGGAGTGAGTGAGGAGTCAGCAGGCAGGTAGTGGTAGTATCAAACACGCAAAAGAAAAAGTGTGAGTCACTGCAACCACCAGATGTCCTTGAGCATGAAGCCAGAACTGGACACCAAACATATGATGCCGTTTGCTGCAAGAGAATGTGAGATTTCCCGTGGACGGACACAGAGGTGCACACTCGGTCAGGGTCGCACGCATGCACACACGCGAGCAATTGCATGATTCTCCTGGCGGAGATTAAGACCTCACAGTAGACTGAGCTAAGGACACTAGCAGGCGAGCACCAAAGAACAGAGATAAGGCTGTTTGCTGACTTTGCATAAAAACAGCTGTCTACCTCTACAACCACGACAGATCTGAGGATCTTGTGGCATCACCCGGGGCCAGGTGATAGATGGGTGCTACTTCCCCTTTAAGGATCGGCAGCCACACCACAAGATGTCCGCCGAGGCAACAACTACAGCTCCCAGAAGGCCTCACCACTCACCCAGGTGTGGGTGTTTAAGCCACCTGATTGAGGCCGGACTTAAGGGCTGCAGGAGGAGAGGATGAGAGAGCACATGGCGTGAAGGAGCACCGATAACTACATGGAGTAAAGTTCCGAACCAGAGTGAGGAGGATTTGAATGGAAGAAGACCCGGTTGTCGGTGAAAAGCTGAGGACACTCTAAGTTGAGTTTTTGTCTAACATTGTTCTGCTTAAACGAACCATTATCTCCGCATGGATGCTTTTTGTTTGTTTGTTTTGGATTTTTTGATAAAGAGACTTCCCTGATTTGCCTAGCAGAATAAGAATAAAACATGATCTTATTCTGAGAACCTTTGATTTGTCTGTTTTTGTTAGTTCCCTTGCACCACCCCACCCTAGCCTGCCCTACTGACCTCTCATGACGTTACAGATGGTGGAGAATGCGGGCAGTGGGGCTTAAGCGCTGATGATTGGGACGGAAGATATCGAAGCTATGACTCAGTTTTTTCAGAACTTCACACAAACGACCACCCAACCCAAATGGAGCAACTGGTGCAGATGCTGGTGGAGAGCCAGAGGGCCCAGCAAGAAATCGGGGCAGCCTTGTTGCAACAGCAGATAAAGGCCAACCAACTGAAAGAGCAGGACCTTCAGCAGTTACCCCGGTCAAAACCCAAAGCAGCTGACTTCATCCCGAAACTGGGAGAGACGGACAATGTGGAAGCTTACCTTCATGCATTTGAAGCTACAGCCACTCGGGAGGAGTGGCCAAAGACACAGTGGGTTGGACTCCTGGCTCCTTTTCTATCGGGTGAGGCACTTAAAGCTTATCAAGATATAGAGGCCAGTATTGATCAAGAGTATGACCACTTAAAGGGAGAGATACTGAGCCGCCATGGACTGACTAAATTTAGCATGGCTCAACGTTTCCATAACTGGACCTTCCAAAATGGGGTAACTCCCCGTTCACAAATGCACGAATTGTTACGAGTGACGAAAAGGTGGCTGGAACCAGACAAGAGCAGCCCCACAGACATTATAGAGACTCTTGTAATGGACCGTTATTTAAGAGCTCTGCCTCATGAGGCCAAAAAAGTAATCGGTCACAAAAACGGCCACAGAGTTGGTAGAAGCAGTGGAGCAGTTTTAGGCGGCCTCAGACATGCTCCGCCCTACCCGTAAAGAGCCTATCGCTTCTGTCCCCGCCCGACCAGGTGGGCCTCACCAAAAAGGTCCTATGCCAGCCAACCCCACTCGGGCCCACCCCATAAAATCGTTAATCCACCTAGGCAGCAACGAGGATTCCTGAACCCCGAGGCACGCTAGTGCTATCGCTGTGGCGAAGTGGGCCATATCTCATGGCAGTGTGAAAAGCCCGATGAGCCAATGCCCACAGCAGAGTCTGCTACCAGCCCACATGTCCACTTTGCTGCCCTCCTGGGGGAAAGGGGAGACCACAGACCAACCTGCCCAGTAATGGTGAATCAACGTGATGTAGAAGCCTTGCTCGATTCTGGAAGTGCCCGGACCCTGATCCATGAATCCGTGTTGGAGGCATCGGCCCCTGCTCACGGAGACCCAGTTCCAGTGGTTTGTGTCCATGAAGACACCCGTGTGTACCCAACCACGGTGGTGAAGCTGACAACAACTAAGGGCAAGTTTACTATTGAGGTGGGAGTGATCAAGACACTTCCAGTTCCCGCCCTGATAGGTCGGGACTGCCCGGTCTTCCAAATGCTGTGGAGGGAAGCCCAAACAAGGCTCAGGCGGGAACCCCAGAAACGAAAGCCCAAAAATAATGAAATGAATAAAGATTGTGTTAATGTTGCAGAACCATGCCCCCCCTCACCAGGGATAGTCCAAGCCTTGGCAGGAGACTCTAGTGGCGCGGAATCAACACCGGTGGACACAAAGGACCAAGAGCCTCAACGCGCGATCGTCTCATTACAGGATCAAACGTGACAATATCAAAATACATATTGGCGTGTTTTTAAATAAACATATAAGCACGTGACAAAAAACTGCTCTTAACTGCAACTCTTTATTAGCATAACTTCCACATTCACTTTACTGCCACGGTACAGACTCCCTCCAGGTTCCCTTGCTTCACCTACATTCCCGTAAGTCCCTCCATGTACAGCTTCTTATCACTCTCTACCAACGTACATTTATAACAAATACCACACATATTACGGTAATCAGCGTTGCATACGTGTCTGACCAAAATACCAAAAAAAGCAAAAAATAAATGATTAATTTAAATTATTGTTTTAGAGTTTTTAAAGTGTTTTGTTTGTAATATGTATAATAAGCATCATTTAGTTATCACTACTGAGAATTTAACAAACATAAAAATATGACGTAGATAGGTTTGCAGTTTTCAAGGTGTATATTTAAATTGCATCTCTTACACACATGAAGATAAAGTTATGAACACCGGCTGAATATCTATGATCAGAATCATTATAACTGTGTTATAACTGCTGCTGTGTAAAGGGAACACTGCTGCTAACAACAACCTGATGTGTTTAAAGTGTTTAAACCAAATGTTATGTTTTAAAATAAAAGTGCGCAATACACTACTTTTGAATTCATTATTAAACTTTGCACATAACAATGAGATTAATCACAATTAATCGCAAAAAAATCATGCGATTAATCGCGATTAAAAATTGTAATCGTTGCCCAGAACTAATGTATATATATATATATATGTATATATATATATATGTATATATATATATATATGTATATATATATATAGACAATAATTAACAAAAGACAACGATAGTTAGCTTAATGTAATGCATTAGTGGTGCATCAGTGGTGGAAGAATAGTAGTTGTGATATCAGACTAAATTGTCAACTCATTACACTCTAATTCGGTGGAGTGGGCGGAGTCAAATGTTTGGACTCAAGTATGCAAGTATCGTGGTGATGCATTCAAAACCTTACTAAAGTAAAAGTATGTGAGTATCATCAGCTAAATGTAGTGAAAGTACTTACAGAAAACGTATTGCTAGTGCAGCACAATGTCTGCATCCTGTTGTCTAGTTTGATCTACAGCAATGCATCATAATCTATAATCATAATATTTATAGCTCTCTGTCCCGTTAGAACCTCGTATCTCTAAAAACAACAACAGCCTGTTTTCAGCTTTGTGATTTTCCAGATGATCCAAGAAGCTTTTTAAATACTTTATTTAGCTCGAAGATGTACTTGAGTAGAAGTACAAAGTTGCATAAAATGGAAAAACATAAATTGTAGTATTGAAGTACCTTGAATCTGGACTTAAGTACATTAGTGTACTTAGTTACATTTACTGGATAAAAGTAATGGAAACATGTAAGTAGCTGAAAGTCATTTGTAAATAGTTGAATCATCCAGCTTTGAGTGGTAGAAGTACAAACGCAAACTTGACCTCAGCGACCATTGTATGAAAATGTGTACTTTTTGTTGTACTTGAATTAATCTGCCAGGATTGTAGTGCTGCATCTGACAGCAGCAGGCAGGAACCACTGGTGAAGGCTGGGGGTCCAGTGAGCTCATGCATTCTCCCTTCATGGTTGACATTTATGACATGTGGGTAGCGATGCAATGTGATGTACATTAAAATATGACTCTCATACTTTGTATCAGGTTCAAATGTCTGCATGTGAATGATGATGCCATTCTAGAGAACATCAACATATCTCTCGTCCTGCAGTGTTGTTGTGTCAGCTGAGTGGAGTTCAGCTGCAAACTGTTACACTGATGACTTTAACTAAAGGCAAAACTATTGCTGCAAAATGATTTCCATCATCTGTAGATGTGTGATGGGACACCACAAACAATATTTTGCTATAATTTGGTGTTGCAGTAATTTCTGCCGTGTACATACGAGGACTTCTCTGTGGTTTACAGAACCACCTTCTCAAGAATCAGTTTATTCAGACAGGAAGGAAACACGCAGCCATCTGGACTGATCATTAGAAATACAACACACACACACACACACACACACACACACACACACACACACACACACACACACACACACACACACACACACACACACATCAGAGCTCTCCCCTCATTAATCGCTGCTGCCCATCAGCTCTGTCAGTTAGCAGCTGTGGAAGCCATTAGGCCGGTGCTACTTACCCTGTTAGGACCACCACAAAGTCCATTACATTCCAGCCATTACGCAGGTAGGAGCCTTTGTGAAAGGCAAAGCCCTGGGCGATGATCTTGATGCCAGCCTCAAAACAAAACATTCCAATAAAGTAGGGCTCTGTGTCGTCCTGTCAGGAAACAAAGCAGAGTAGAGTGAGGAGGTTTCATGAAAATACACTCTTCCATCTGGCCGAGTCAATGAAATGTGATATTGTCAATGTCACTGCACTCCAATAATATGAAGGTCCAGAGGATCCTTCAGTAGCTTCAGGTCCATCACAGTCACTGTCCCATGAGCCTCTCCACTGCTCTATCTATGCTCAACACCCTGAAGATCTAAGAGGAACAACTTTCATGAACGCTGATGTTCTTGAATTCGGCACTAATGACCTGAAGTTCAAAATATGACATGCTGCATATTTTAACGTGTATATTTCAGTTTGTATCCTTTATGAACCAGCAACATGGATAGATAAGGCATCACAGGAATAAACGTGTTTAGAGGCTTTCTCTTTGGTAAGACTTTGTGATTTGATCGTGTTTTGCTTTTAGATGTGAAAGCTGACTCTGAATCAGATCGTTAACTTCCTCCCTCTGATTCTCTCTGATCATTGTTAGACTGCTCTACGCAGATGTCTTGTTGAGGAACTGTTTAACTCTTGGCTTCCCTGTGAGATGACGATGAGGGTGTTGATGTGTTCAGACTGACACTAGCACTGCAGTGGCTCTGCTGATGCAGAGGGCTAAGGCAAAGCAAACTGATCTACTCGTACCACAATGCAATGCAACGTCTTCTGGCAAGGCTCTGTGTTGGCCAATCAGATCCATGCGAGCATACATTCCTGGCTACCATGTAACATGAACAGGCTAATTCGACCGTTCACATTGCGGCCCTTGTGATGAAGGATACGATGATGTGTACTTGTGTACTATGTGTACTTTCCATATTTGTAAAATCCTTCCTCCAACCACTGTAAACCTCTGGAAGTGTTGTGGCACCGATAAGTCTTCAGACTCAAGGATCGGTTGCTCACGCCTCTGTATGCAACCTCTTAATGCAGTGGATCATTTCATTGCTTCTTATATGTTGTTATATTGTATGGTATTATATTCTGTATGTCTCTTTATATTTAATATTCATTTTCTTTCTTTGATGGAGCCTCACCAGCCAAAGCATTTCTCATGATTGTACTCGTATAACCGGAGGGACCACACGTCTTGGATCTTGATCGCTGGCCCGCTAGATGCTACTCAGCAAATCGGCAACTATTTTGATTTTCAAGCAAGAAGGCCGAACGTTTGTTGGTTCCAGCTCCTCAGAGATGAGAATGTGTTGCTCTTCTTCGTCATGTGAGCTGCATGGGAGTGATCCCAGTGCCCATGGGGTCTAGACTGTTGCAATGTGAACTATCACTTTGGGTTCTCAGAAATTGCCAAGTTGAAGAATTAATTGATGACTAGAAAAAATATGTTGCAGATGAATCGATAATGAAAATAATTGTTAGTTGCAGCCTGACCACACAAGGAATACTCATGAGTATCCAGAATGATGACAGTCCTGTGGTAGGTCCGCCTCCAGGAGTGACATGTCATCCTTATAACAGCCCCGCCCCTGCCACCACCACCAGCTCTCTGATTGGGCAGAAGGGCTCCCAGCACTTGCGTCTTTAAAGGTAAGATTTGACAAGCGATCTAGGGCGGGGGGGTGGTAACCTGAGGTAATGATACACAGGGGGAATCAAAGGCAGCTCTGCAGGGTTGTGCTTAACCTGCAGAGCTGAGGAGGAGGAGCCCACTCTGAGAACAGGATCAGGTGTCGTCCTACTCTGTATTCAAAACTATCTCTGAAGAAATCTAATGTTAAGGACTTCATGAAAGCACTCAATGTATTTAGGCACCAGCATGTTGTAATTCATGAACACAGGAGAGGGGGGGGTGCAGCATCACAGTGTTCTGTCTGTTCTTCTGCATCACATGCAGAGCTGTACAGGAGGACGTAGAAAGCAGTCAGTGGCTACTCACCAAACGCTCTGACATGGGTGTCTTGTCTGAGGCCGGTAGGTGCTGCTCCAGGGCCAGCACGATGCAGTTTGCTATAATGGTGGACAGGATCATGTACTCAAATGGAGTGAAAGTGTTAAGGACAATACATCCACAGGTTGCTACACATGCAAACACAAACCACAACATTAACACAATACATACTACTCTTCCTCTCCACTACAGGAACAGGTGGTGCATCTTTCCAACATACAGTACAACACACACACACACACATTGTTAAAGCAGCTATAGCTCATGCATCAATGATACATGTCAGCTTCACTGTGAGAAGAAATCAAAGGAGAAGAGAAGAGCTCCTGTCTGTCAAACAGGAGAATCCCTCAACCTGCTGTAGCTCCAGTTCATAGCAGCTCTTTAGCTCAGTGTTCACACTACAAAGTGAATGTGCAAATGAACACCCATCATTCTACAGCTATGGCTGCTCACAGCGAGGAAAACAATGAAAAATACTATTTTGCATTGTTAAGATTAACTGTAATGGGCTTTAGCGATCTAAAGTCTCAGTTTGATTGACATCCAACAGAACACATATTGTACAACTTAGTATTAAATGGCAAAGTATGTTCATTCTTGTATAATAACTGCTTAAACCGCAGACAGTAAAGATTAGTATATAGTAATTGTGGTTTAGTTTGATACTGAAAGCAGCAGATCATTCACTTCCATAAAGTCGGGGATTCACAAAGAACGGAGTAATGCAACCAGCAGAGGTCCTGAGTCCACAACACTGGGTCCTACATTTCACATATTGCATCCAATAGGATCCTTCATATCCCACCAGCCCCCATCCTCATGCGAGAGAGGGAGCATTTGCATTGCCTCTCAACGGCTCTCAGTGTGTTGACGGCGAGCAGCTCTCAGCTAACGGTGCTAACAGCGCTAACTACAGCACAAGTGCTGACGGAGCTAACGGGGAAACTACAGACCACGCTGTCTGTCTGTCTGGATGGCGTTATGGGCTGTAACCGCCGTATGAGAGCAGAGCAGAGCGGCGCCGTGAGCGAACCAGTGGGGCACGCTCACGTGCACTAACCTGAGGTGAAGCTGTGATAACACACTGCATCCTCTGCTCAGGTAGACATTACTCCTCCATGTGTTTACATAGATGATAGTTGTTTGATGATATGTTCATGTTGAGAACGGTAAATGTCCTGAGCCCAGGCTGAGATGACCCTGATGATGTCACCAGGGTTAATTCTTCAGACTTTAGAAAGCTCCCTTGGAGAGCCACAGCAGACATCACAGAACAGCTGTCACCAGCTGACTAGATGTGTAAATGTGGAGAGTTCTATCTCAATGGCCTCAAACTAGTTGGCTAGCTAGCTGCATCTATACTCCGATACAGTCCTCCATAGAAGCACTCACATCTTCTCTTTTCCTGTCAGATAGAACCACATTTCTGCAGAGTTTCTTATTTCAAGACCTCAAACACTGATTTGAGCAGATTATTGGGTATTTCAGCCCCCCCTCAGGTCTGCCAGGAGCAGGACATCCTCAGGAGAGGAAGCTGGCCAGTGGACTCCAGTCAGATCCCCGCTGCTCTGCATCAGGACAGAGGGCTCAGTAATGCACTGCACCACCACAGCGGGATGAATGTTTGCTAAGCAACAGGGGTAACCAACCAGTGACTTAAGTAACGGAGCCCATTACACAACTCACCGTGTCCTCACAAAGTATCCACATCTGCACCACTGACACGGTGGTGCTGTCTGCCGGTCTGAAGCCTGCCTCCTGCTGCATCGTGCTGCTGTGCCCTGTTTGTGCTGTCACACCCATGCAGTCTGCTGGTAGCTTCAGCACCACGGACAGCACCAGCTGCCACAGACATGGTCGACCAAGTAAACCCACGTTAACCCTGGATGTGCTCTATAACCCAGTTCATGAAGACAGAATGAGCAATGTTCTGATAGAGCGCTCACTCCATCAGCAGATCTCAGTCAAAAAACATGAAATATCATCACAAGAAACTCATTGATGAACTTATGTGAAACACCAAGCATGAACACAACGATTCTCTTTCTCGTCAACAGTTGTAGCCGACATGAACTGAAGGAAATGGAAGCATTTATACTGTACAGAAAACTGACCGGGGATCTGTGAATGAAGGCTGTGGGAACAACTGTAGAAGTTTGACATTATAGTGACACACACACACACACACACACACACACACACACACACACACACACACACACACACACACACACACACACACACACACTTCTTTTCATATTGTATTTATGCCAAATGCAAATTCGTTGCAATTAAGAGTGTCTCATTACCGAGACACGTGACTATTCTGCCGGTTAGCACGGACCTGAAATGGACATATGTGCGTAACGACCTCGCGTTCTGTGGGACACAGCGGCACGTGTGCCGGGGAGACGGGACTTTAAGGATATGGCCATTCGGTGATCCGTTTGGCATATTTCCGTATGACATTATCCTCACTGAAGATGAACAGAGAGCGGTTGACGGTGAGGCAGCTCTGTTTGACTGGGATGGGGTTGTAGATGGCCATGGTCCGGGCTCTCTGGGCCATCGTCTGCTTGTACACCCTCTGGACCCCCGGAGGCCGGCCGGCCCCTCTGGTCGGGCCCGCGGGACAGCTGCCTCCATAGCGGCCGGACGGTTCGTCTTCAAAGCGGGCCATTGTGGGAGAGCGCGGGTCTTGCTGGAGAAACCAAAAGTGACAGCTGAAAAGAGAGGGAGCATCCCAACACACGCCGCCCCGTCCCCCAGGTCCCCCGGGTCCTTTAGGTCCTTGAGGCGCGTGCAACGTCCACGAGCAGAAGAGTCACACATTCACGAGGAAACAGAGAGTGGAGGCTCTTTTTCCTCAACGTCAGTCCCTCATCTCTCCGTCTCTGCTGCTTCCCATGCTGCCACTGGCCCCCACACCAAAGTTTACACCATCAGGTTCCATGATGCATCATTGTTCATGGGCGGCCCCGGTCCTCAGAGGGCGTCAACGGTTCAAGTCCACGATATCCCGGAAAGAAAACGTCAGTTTCACAGTAAAGAAAATACCGCGAACCGTCAGCGCGACGAGTGGAGACGTTGTCCTCTAGAAAGCGTCCACCAACACTTCTCTTCCCGACAGACTCGTCTCTGTTCCCAGATACACGCGGGACGAGTCTTCTTAGCACCGCGTCGCTGCTCGGACCAGGTCACTCTCTCTGTGTCGGTAACGGAGCACAAACCCCGGCTGAGCAACTTGTTCGCGTCAACTCTCCGGTGATGAGAAGGCAGACTACTTTCTCACTGCGCCCTCTCCAGACCCCACGTGACCCACAGGACGCCAGTCAGTGGCTCCACCTGGCCCGGCCCTGTTTCCACAGCAACAGGGAGGAGAGCGAGCCCCACCGCCGTCAAGTTACACGGAACAGAGAGCACTTCCGGGAGGACGTTCAAAATAAGAGCACGAGATGTACTAATACAGCATAATGTACAATACCTGCCTAGTGTAAAACTAGTGTACATCAACAACTTCCGGCCAAGCTTTTCCAGTAAAAAGAGACATTCAAATTTCTAAAAAGGATTTATTGATGAAAATAAGTCAATTTATGCTTCAAGAGGACTATAATGAACATACAATTATAGGTGACGGGGAACCGTTTGACATGTTCAAGTTGTATGAATTACTTTGCACAGGTTACAATCAAACAAATGGCATGTAGCTACATAACAATGGAAATCATGTGAAACTAACAGACTACATATCCTAAGTTATCACATTTTAAAAAAAAAACTATTATAAAACAAAAATGAAAGTACTTTATTAAAAACGCTGTAGGGCTCAAAGCAAAAATGTAATTTTGAAATTGGTTCAAATTGCAGTTAGTGAGGAGCTGTGACTCGATGGTGAACATGATGATCAGACCAGCGTGTGGTTGAGTTGAAGTGAATCTGTGGATTCACTCGACATGAAACGGTCTGGGAGGTTTCGCAAAATAATACGGAGCTGCATTTGGATTTGCCGAGCTAACAAACCGGCAGCAATGTTGACCAGTAATCTGCTTCCACACTGAGGCCAGCAGAGCTCAGGGACCTGCAGAGGACTGCAGCAGCTCCCAGGAAAACCACCAATCATTTCATTTCACCAAATTAGTTTTACTAGAAAGTATTACTGATGGAAAACTGAGAAGAATGACTCATTTCACATTTGACTCGTCTCAGTTATTTGACAGTCTGTCGTCGTGATATCTTCACTTAAATGTGCCAACCACACAGTACGGCCAAAAGTAAGTGGACGCCACCTGTCCACATACCTTTGTGTACTTGTGGTCTGGGTTAGTTGTTCCTGGTCTAGAATAGAGTACTATAGTTACACTATATGGCTAAATGTATGTGAACATACAGTATGCTGCTGTGTACCTTCGGTCTAGGTCACTGCTTCCTGGTTCGGGTCCTTCAGTTCCAATAAAAATGAACGTTAATGCTCCAGCATACAAAGATATTTTGGACAGTAGAGACTTTGTGTCAACAGTACGTTTGTCCCCTTTCTGTTTCAACATGACGACGTGTCCGTACACAACGTCAGCTCCATACAGACATGATCTCCCAGTCTGGTGTGGAAGGACTGATCCAACACCTTTGGGCTGAACCGGAACACCAACCGTGAGCAAGACCTGATCAGCCAGCACAGATGCTGGACCTCACCGACCCTCCTGAAGCCGTGTCCCTACTTTCTCCTGACAACTAAAGTTCATTAATAAAAAACAAGATGAAAAGAGCTTTCACATGTGTTTAATGTCTAATTAGACACGTAGTAAAACGCGTGTTCATAGAAGATATCAGACTACAGGAACATCACTTCACTTCACTAATACATACGTACTTGCAGTATTAAAGCGAGAGTGCATGAGTGTAGATATGGTGTCACCACTCTGACATACAGTATTTGGGGCTGGTGGCGAGCTACAGGGTCCTTCATATAGAAAAGTGACCTCATCAGGTGCATCAATGAGTCAGATCCTGTGCTCTGAGGTTACGGATTCTCACAATGTTTGTGAAAGTTGCTTTAAAACTGTGAATTCAAAAACATCCCGTTGGTGTTGACGTAATGAAAGCATCACGTTCCGTGTTTCTGACGGTGACGAGGTCAGAGGTCAGAGCCACAGAGTGCGTCCCGGCAGAGAGGGACCAGTGGGTTCCTATCCGCTGCCGGCCAATTGGCGACACTTGACAGAGCCACACTGGCAGCTGAAGTACTTGCTCTTCACCCTCCAGTAGTGATCGCCATAGTCAAACCTGTTGAGGAAGAGGCACCCGTCCATCATGTTATCTTTGTTTGAACCGTTTACTTGAGGTTTTCTACTGAAGGGTTTCCTCCACTCACCCCATCTGGTCTCCAGCTCTGATGGGCCTGCTGGAGAAGAAGGCTATCCTGGGGAGGCGTAGATCCTGGTGCATGGTGAACACCCTCACAGCCAACAGGTTGGGCTCACACAGGTGGTTGATGAAGCGGCCGATGTTGCCAAAGAGTCTCGCATCAATACAATGCACGTCTCCCACCTGCACAAGATGATGAACACAAAGAGTCACGGTCACATGTTCTTCATCTGGAGGGCAAACACAGCGAGAGCACCAGAAACATGTTAATAATCCACGAGGACATCAAAGCTTTGACCTGCTGAACTTACTGTTGCTGTGCAGGAAGTGTGTCTGTGAGCTGTGCTGGATGCTTAGAGGAGACCGCTCACCTTCACCTTCTCTTAGAACTAGTGTTAACCTGTTGGTTTGTTTCCAACCGTTCTGATCATCTGACTAGGTGTGCTCCCAGCTTCTGTCCTGAATCTACTCCTGCACTGGAACCACTGCACTACCAGTGTTCAACAAGCTTCTTTTTCCGGGGACACACTTTTTAAAAATGACAAACCAACCCAAGACACAATAACCCTGATCTATAGATGAGAGGGAACTCTTATATTATCCTGAACAGATAGAGCAGCCATTTAGAAAATATGTACATTTGATAAATCACAATGTGTTTTATGCATGCGTTATTGAAAATACATCTTATATACTTTATGAGACCAAACACATTAGAGGCGAACAGACTGTCTCACTCCTCTCATCAGTAACACAAACACAGTAAATAGGCTCAGCAAGCTCCGGTCATCAGAACAATCCCAACACTCAGCTCCACCATGTGGCTCACAACTGTACTGCAGATAGAAATGTTTAACAAAAGACGATTCAAATTCTGCTCATTTATTTGTTGACTGATGAAATCCCCTGCGTCCCCTCTGTGGGTCCCGACCCAGTGTTTGAGAATCACTGCATGCAGCCTCACAGAGGCCAGAGGAATACATCAACAGGTTGGTTTGACCATCTTTCTTTAAGATACGTGAACAGAACAAAGAGACTCGTCCACCCTGCTCACATCAACTGTGTGCTGGACGGACTGAGTGGTGTGTGATGAGCGGCTGTGCAGCGCCCCCTGCTGACCGACTGTCAGAGCACATGCAGTGTGTCTGACATGACGGTAGAATGGAGATTGCGGTACACGTTTACACACGAGGCCTTTGACATAGCTCAGGCTTTGTCAACATGTGAGCGTGTTGTATGTTGACCGTCTATAACGTAGTGGACACGTGTGTACAGAAGCATGTAGTGGCTCGTGTCTCCTTGTCTCTGAAGACGAGGTGAGACCACGTGGGCCGGCCCCCTTTAGGTGTGTGACACTTGAATAAAGGAACATAGACGTTTTCAATCCCACAGCACTGACATTACACCGTCATGTGGTGTGACTGGCGACTAACTGAGCGACACTTAAATCCACAACAGGATCAATTAAACTGAATCTCGACTTCATTACTAAGCCACACATTAAACACTATTTCATGCTTTTCCATTTTTACTCGTGTAATTCTACAAACTGCAACTGTGAAACATCTATACATTGATATTTGTTCTGATCATTTCTGCTGATGCAGCAGAAAGCTCACGAGTCGTAGGAGTCAGAGTCCTAACTGAGCATCCGACCTGCAGCGAGCCGTCCTTCTTCTCTCACCTCAGAACCAACATGCACCTTCACCGAGCACACCTTTCTGAATGGATGTAAACCAATAGAAACACCTTGTTGTCGAGGGTGAAGAGGAAAGAGTCGTTCTCCCTTTTATCGGCCTCTGCATCCGTGATGATCTCCCCGACATACCTGTGGAAGCATGAGAGGGAAAGGAGCTCAGAGTGCAGCTTCTCTTCAATACTTCATGCTGTAAAACACTGAATTCAGTCGTTTCTCTTGAGACGGTCTCTCCTTACTCGCAGATGAATGTTCCCTGAGGGATATCCTGCATGGCCCTCACTCCCCAGCCCATCTTCTGAGTCCTGAAGAGCTGCAGCCGCGCTCTGAAGCAAACAACAAGGAGATTATCTCTGCAGCAGCAGCACATTAAGACAAAAAATGACATTAATTTGATTCAAGAAAACAGTTTCAAGAGAGAAAACCTCCTTAGAGAGCCTGTTCTCTACTGGGAGAGGACATTGAGTCCTGTTTCCTCTGGCCTGGGTTAAAGGCCTGCCAGCCATGTCTCAGTATGCACACTGTGACCACTGGGTTCTCCTGAGCCCACGGTGTGTGTTACTGTGTGACGGGATGGGTGTCGTCAGGATTCTATCCATACTACTACTACTGCTCCTCGTATCGATGGTCTTTATCAATATCTTTATCGTTTCTTTTTCATGAGTAAATGAATGTTTTTTAATATATTATTTCCACCATAGAACTGAGAGCAGCCTGTTCAGATGCAGTGTGTTTATGATGCTGGACCAGGCGTAGTCCAGATGTTGTCCGTGTTAGGAGCTCTGAGAGTTCCTGTCGTTCATTCTCAGCTAAAGGAAAATAGGAGAATGTTGAAATCATTTTCCATGACTGAAAGGAAACCCTGCTGACTTCCAATGCAGCCACATTGGAGCTATATGTGCTGATTGAAGTCGGTGCTCGTTCACACTGTGCACTGCTGCTGTTTCATATGAAACCTTCCCCCAGGAAACCAGAAGGCTTTTAAACAGGAAGGAGAGGTGGGAAATAAACAGCCACAGTGAGCTGTGGATGAAGAGCTGCAGAAGAAATGTCTGAGAGCGGAATAGGTCACCTCAGTCCGTTCTGGACCACTCGGTTCCTGCAGGTCCTCCAACAGGAGCAGGCGTGGTTACACTCAAACAGCACTGGGGGCTCCCTCTGACAGAAGTCCAGAGGTAGTCGACCCTCCTACACACACACACACACACACACACACACACACCAAGAAACACGTTACAAACACTCATCTACACTTGAGACCATTTATCTGTGCTTTCACAAAACCAGATGTTTGATTTTGTATTCACAGCTGGAAACATATTTTGGAAAAAAAGTGGAATTACTGCCAAATGTTTTCAACTCATGAGAATTTCACATGAATGTCCAACAGTATAACATTTTATACTATTAGACATTCATGTGAAATTCTCATAATTTGCATTTCAATTCTTGAGTTATGGACAAAAAGCTGTTTGTGGTCACAGTGACCCTGACCTTTGAGCACCAGAATCTAACCAGCTCATCCTTGAGTCCAACTGGACATGTGTGGCTAATCTGAGATCTCACGTTCACGAAAAATGTGTATGTATGGAGGACCGGACGGACAGACGGGAACATAACGGCCTCCAGCCTCCAGCCTGGCTGTCTCCGGCGTGGAGGCGTAAACCTGGAGCCTCACAAACCGTCAGCACTGTTTTAATATCCTCAACTAGCTCTAATAAAATGTGTTCAACTAATGAAAACCTTATTTCCATGTGGAATAACTGTAGTATGTTATTAAAGAGTAAACACTCATGTGACTAAGTGGAAGTGACAGTAAAAAAATAAATACATACGATAGTGAAACACTGAATAAGTTATTTTATTATTGTTAAAAGCAATAGACATTGAAATAACCCCACAGAATCATAGCTGAGTCTGTGTGTGTGTGTGTGTGTGTGTGTGTGCGCGTGTACTTACACCGTCATACCAGCATCTCAGGCTGAGCTGACCACACATGCAGGTACCGGATGAGCAGTCGTCTGTACAGCTGCAGTGCTGAGTGACACAGTGAGAGCTGATGTAAGTCAAGTGTGATGAGTTCCTGCGTGTAGACCTGCTGAGCCTGACGTGAATGTCTCACGGTGACGTGAAGCTTGCAGCAACGAAGAGACCAAAACCAACTACGTCTTAGGCTGCAAGGACACTTGTCTTTTCAATGCGGGACATCGGAACTCAGCGTTGTGTCACCTGATACTTCTACGTGCCCCGTCTGATCAGACAGTGACTGGATATATTTCGGGGTTCTTAACACCTTTCATTTCCTATGAATTCTTCACAATGAAAGTCATTCTTTTAGCTGCTTCCTCGCTGCAGCATTAGTACGTTTGATGAACGGTCTGGACTGTGGCCCGTGCTGTGCACGCTTCACTGAGATGAGAACGTACTGTGAGCCAGGTCTGACCGGTTGGATCTGATCTGGGAACCAGCAGACTTGACAGTTCATGCGTCCTGTTATGATCGGATGACTAAAGTGTCATTGAAAAGACGAGTGTAACCGCGGCCTCATCTTTCAACACTCTCACCCTGCGTGTAGCACGCCCACACATCGCTTCCTACTGAAGACATTCATCTTTAGAAACTAATGCTAAATATGAACTTTCATTAGTTCAGTAGCTTCCTAAAACAGCTGGTGACTGTAGTTTCCATCATGCGTTACTCAGACAGGAGGACAGACTGTAGAGACACTCACTGCTGGTTTAGGATCGACTTCTTCTTCAAACACACAGATCTTTGCTGTCTTGAGAGCATCTCACCTGTAGATGCGTGATGTCCCGGTCCATGTTCAGCGGGGAGGTGACACAGCTGTCAGGAATGTATTTAAAGTTTTCAGGGCTCGGCTCGCTGTCAACACCGTTAACACAGGTAATAGGAACGGCCTCGTACCCCCGAGAGATGTCCCTAAGAGAAGAGAAGGAACACTCGTCTTCAAAATCACATTCAAATATGCACGGAAACAGAAATGCATATAGATCTGTATCAAGGACACATGTTACATTAACTACAACTTAAAGCAGCGCTGATAATATCTGTATGTGAGCAACCAGTTGATGATGATGCAATGATGATGTATAACGTTAGTCTCTGCTTATTGTTTAGTCTCTGCTTATTGTTTAGTCTCCAGCTCACTCCACATCTCTCACACCAGCAACATGCTGCTGGTCCTCAGTCTGGAACATCTGCTACACATTCATGTTCCCAGAGGAGGACTTGTTTGAATCTAGCGCCATCATTGGATAAGTGAAGGTGAGCTGAACATAGAGGGGGACCATTGGAAACAGTACACCTGCTCTGAACCACATGCTAGCTTTGTCATCGTGAGCATGTGAGCATGTTAGCATTGAGCAGATATCTTTCTCAGGAGTTGGTGGAGACAAAACCAGAACCAGAAGGACGGTGAACGGTGGACACAATCATGAGCCAAATGAAAGCTGCTCCGTGTCTGCTGGATGTGAACACAGGCAATCTGTTGGATGGTGAGTTGGAGAAGGGTTGGAGATGTGTAGCGTTTCCATCTTTAGTCCTGACTTGTTCATCGCACAGCTTACACATCACGGTGTTCATGTCCTCTGGCTCTCCTTTTCTCTCAGACCAAAGAGTCACCAAACAGGCTCATTGACATTCTGTCTGCTAATGAGAGCGGACATCTTTACTGCTTGAATTAGGGCTACAAGGACTGTGCCCAATAGTTTGAAGCTTCATTCATAACATTGACATTCTAATTATTATAAGTAATAACGTACAGAAACATGCACACAATAATCTACTGGCCTTCCTCCGTCTCTCAAACACAAACACAGCAGCCGACGTGGCTCTGTGTCCTCGTCTCTGTGTCCTCGTCTCTGTCATTGTCTCAGTCCTCCAAAAGTCAAAATTCTTTGAAAAAATATGGATGTAATCATTTCCATAAACATGTTTTTATCCAACAAAATATTCTCCATATTTGAAATCTACGTTTTTGCTACAGTCAAAAAATGTATCAACGGCTGGTTACGCTTACATAACCACAATGACCTGATCAGACGTATGCTATGAAGTGGTGACATCCACACAAGCCCCGTTTAAAGAAGCTCTGTGTTCAGACAAAAACCCAAAGGAAGCGCCGTCAAAGCCAGCGGGACACCTTTCATGCAATAACCTGGCTCGTGATTCCCTAATGTCCCCAAAGAACTCCTCCCACTCTCTGGCAATCCCCGTCTGGAATACCTCTTTCATAATGCCACACTTTATAATAACACATTTCATAATAGGAACCTGAGACCAGCTTTCTGTCTTTAGCGTCATCATATTCCATTTCCTGTTTCTCTAGTGCAGTGGTTCCCAAAGTGGGGGTCGCGACCCCTAGGGGGGGCGCGGTGGTACTACAGGGGGGTCGCGGCTTCATCACCAACCCACACACACAGACGCACACATACACCGGTAAAACAATATAAAATAACCGACGTGACATGCACTGTGTTCCAACCACGCCACCAGAGCGGCTCATGTCACAGACCGACTGTGGCAAAACCAGCGAGAGCGAGAGCGAGCGCGCGCCCGAGCGAGAGAGCGCGAACGAGCGAGGGAGAGAGAGAGTGAGGGAGCGCGAACGAGAGAGAGACACACAGAGCGACACAGAGCGAGAAAGATACGGAGCGACAGAGAAAGATAAAGATAAGAGAAGGAAGTATGTACAAAGATGGACAGATTTGTGACTGGTCTAAAGCGCAAATCCGATGGAACTTCTGTTACAGCCGCAACAGGCGACGCGACCACCTCGACAACGCCTCAAACTAAGGTACCTCAGTACCACAGAGGAAGAGCAGTACATTGACATGACATCTGACTCAACAAGGAGACTACAGTTCACATCCAATTCACTGGCTGTGTTTTGGATTGGAGTGGAGAAAGACTACCCACTACTAGGCCAAAGAGCTATGGGCATACTGTTGCCTTTTGCCACATCCTATTTATGTGAAACAGGGTTTTCTGCAGTTGCTGCAATGAAGACCAAATACAGATCAAAGTTGAACATTGAGAATGAACTGAGAGTAGCTATCTCCAACCAGCAACCCCGCTTTGACAAAATCTGTAAAGCAAAGCAAGCCCACACCAGTCACTGATTGATATATATGAATAGGAATATACATAG
Organism: Anarhichas minor; assembly: GCF_050575085.1. Lineage (NCBI taxonomy): Eukaryota > Metazoa > Chordata > Actinopteri > Perciformes > Anarhichadidae > Anarhichas > Anarhichas minor. Next base: position 924,722 of record NW_027466509.1, read on the forward strand.
GAATATGATCACAAAATAATATGGTCCATGTAGACCTGCACACCTTGTTCATAATTGTGTTATTTTATTGTTTGAGAAAACCTGCTGTTCAATGTGAGGAAATACAGTATATGTTGTTTGCACTTTGTTTGAAATTAAGTTAATTGTATTTACAAATTATTTTATATATTTTTTATTTTATATATATTTTATTATTGCTATTTTTTTTCCCAGTTAAACAAACTGAAGAATAAACTGTGAAGTGATATGTACTTATTTTAGAAAGAAATAAAAATATTTTATACAGTTCATGCATTATAATGCAATTCATTAAAAACCAAGAAAAATTTGGGGTCGGGTTGCGGGGGGGGGGGGGGGGGGGGGGGTCGTCCAATGTTCCTATATCATCAAAGGGGGTCTTTACAGAAAAAGTTTGGGAACCACTGCACTAGTGGGTTCTGAAAGTGTTTCATAAGCAAGACAGGAAGACATGTCTCAAGTCCCAGAGGAACACCCGAACAGAGATGAGAGCAAACAGCAGCAATAAGTACGACAAAGACTGTTTCATACCACACACACACACACACACACACACACACACACACACACACACACACACACACACACACACACACACACACACACACACACACACACACACACACACACACACACACCTGCTGAGCACTCTGTCTCCATGACTGTCCCTGCCTCTCCGGGCATCAGTCAGCTTCTTGTTGGTGTTCAGGGCCGTCCACACCTTGGAGCCGTAGACGCAGCAGTCCAGAGCACTCTCTCCCTCCTTGTTCTTCTGAGTGATGTCAGCTCCACGAGACAGTAACAACCTGCAGATGGACGAGTTAGAGGTCCGCTGACTCGGGTTACAGAAGGTTCTTGTGTAACTCAACAACAATACAACACAGTAGGAAAAACTCTATTCGTGAATCTTGATGGATCCACCAATACGGGGGCGTTGAAGCTCTACCAATACCACCAGTACTAGGCAATCGTACACAGTATGGCGGGACTAGGGGACACTTTTGGGAACTAAAGATAATGCCTTTATTGTGCATGTACACACAACGTCAACAGTCAGACGCCTGTGCATTCTGGGAGAAGTGTCGGCCCCTTTCATTGCGACGCCCGTCAGTAAATTGAGCCCGGTTCTGTCCGGTGTGCATCAGGGACGGGACGCCAGAAGAAAACAAACGTATGAATACCTGAACGTTTCATTTCAGATATCAAATGATATTTGGTTTACATGAGTATATCTGAAGTCAAGCATATTCCTACGCTTCAAAGCATTGCTGTTAAAATGAAGCTTTGAAGACTGTTCACACTCTTTGTTACATGTTTTCAGTTCTGCTGCTTCCATGCAATCATTAGCAGTGCAGGAGACAGCATATTCAACATGTGCACGTGACTGAATGTGATCATTCAAGTATTCTAAATGTCCTCGAGCCGCCCATGAATGCAGAGTATTTATCTCTAACACTAACCGATCTGGATTGGGTACAGGTCTGTAGGTCTGTGTAACCCAGATTCCACACTCACATCACACACTCCAGGTGGTTCTCTCTGGCAGCAACATGAAGCACGGAGTCACCGTGAACGTTGACAGCGTTGAGGTCACATCGGGCCTCCAGCAGAGCCAGGGCGATGTCATCACAGCCGGAGAGGGCCGCCCAGTGCAGGCAGACGTTCTCTTCCTGAGGAGGGAGCAGAGGAGAGGTGAGCACAGGGCTTTCTGCACCGCAGCCTCTCTGTTATGAGACGGATATGAGTCGGATCCACTAAACGCACACCTTCAAAGCTTCCAAAGTGATGGCGACAATCGGTGATATCCACCACCCTGGATATCAGTAGACTTTGCTTTGACTCAGCAGCTTCTCTAAACTCTGGTACCCTTTAACTTTAAAATATACCTCTTCAAGGTACGGGGGGAAAGTTTACATAATATTAATCCAGAAGATAGAAAGTGCGTGTTACTTACGATTATAATATATTATACTTAATCTCAATCGCAATATTGGTGTAAAACAGGTTTTCAATTCAAACGAAGAGGTCCAGTCATTAACTGGACCTCTGGATGTGTAAATGGCCTCCAATAGGCTGCCCTCCATCTATCAAATGAAACCAACAGTGTACATATCATGTCAATAAGTCCTGTGGGATACTTTAAACACACACATTCAACTAGTATGGCACTCTTAGAACAACTATCTTTACCGTGAAAGAAACCAGTTCTAGAACAACGAACGAGACAGAATCTTCTGAATAAATAAATAAATAGTGTCTTTTAGAAAAACTGCAAACAGGACACTGAGCAGCCCCTTTTCTTTCTCTTTATTTATGTTTTGAACTTGTTCTCTACTTCCTGTCCTAGAGAGAGAGATATGCATGTGACTGCCAAGCCAGTAGTTTGAATCTTGTCTTGAATGGAGAGAGTGGGTACGTCCCAAGTCTCTTATTGGTCATGTCCTCGCTCCTCCATTAAACATGAAGCTGTTCTGCGCCGCCATATTGACGGCCGTCCCAAAGCTCTTAATTCTGCTCTGAGGAGCCATGAGCGAGGAGCGAGGAGGGAGGAGGGATCTCTGAGGAGCCATGAGCGAGGAGGGATCTCTGAGGAGCCATGAGCGAGGAGCGAGGAGGGATCTCTGAGGAGCCATGAGCGAGGAGGGAGGAGGGATCTCTGAGGAGCCATGAGCAAGGAGAGAGGAGGGATCTCTGAGGAGCCATGAGCGAGGAGCGAGGAGGGATCTCTGAGGAGCCATGAGCGAGGAGGGAGGAGGGATCTCTGAGGAGCCATGAGCGAGGAGGGAGGAGGGATCTCTGAGGAGCCATGAGCGAGGAGGGATCTCTGAGGAGCCATGAGCGAGGAGGGAGGAGGGATCTCTGAGGAGCCATGAGCAAGGAGAGAGGAGGGATCTCTGAGGAGCCATGAGCGAGGAGCGAGGAGGGATCTCTGAGGAGCCATGAGCGAGGAGCGAGGAGGGATCTCTGAGGAGCCATGAGCGAGGAGGGAGGAGGGATCTCTGAGGAGCCATGAGCGAGGAGGGAGGAGGGATCTCTGAGGAGCCATGAGCAAGGAGAGAGGAGGGATCTCTGAGGAGCCATGAGCGAGGAGCGAGGAGGGATCTCTGAGGAGCCATGAGCGAGGAGGGAGGAGGGATCTCTGAGGAGCCATGAGCGAGGAGGGAGGAGGGATCTCTGAGGAGCCATGAGCGAGGAGGGATCTCTGAGGAGCCATGAGCGAGGAGGGAGGAGGGATCTCTGAGGAGCCATGAGCGAGGAGGGAGGAGGGATCTCTGAGGAGCCATGAGCGAGGAGCGAGGAGGGATCTCTGAGGAGCCATGAGCGAGGAGGGAGGAGGGATCTCTGAGGAGCCATGAGCAAGGAGAGAGGAGGGATCTCTGAGGAGCCATGAGCGAGGAGCGAGGAGGGATCTCTGAGGAGCCATGAGCGAGGAGGGAGGAGGGATCTCTGAGGAGCCATGAGCAAGGAGAGAGGAGGGATCTCTGAGGAGCCATGAGCGAGGAGCGAGGAGGGATCTCTGAGGAGCCATGAGCAAGGAGAGAGGAGGGATCTCTGAGGAGCCATGAGCGAGGAGCGAGGAGGGATCTCTGAGGAGCCATGAGCGAGGAGGGAGGAGGGATCTCTGAGGAGCCATGAGCAAGGAGAGAGGAGGGATCTCTGAGGAGCCATGAGCGAGGAGCGAGGAGGGATCTCTGAGGAGCCATGAGCAAGGAGAGAGGAGGGATCTCTGAGGAGCCATGAGCGAGGAGGGAGGAGGGATCTCTGAGGAGCCATGAGCAAGGAGAGAGGAGGGATCTCTGAGGAGCCATGAGCGAGGAGCGAGGAGGGATCTCTGAGGAGCCATGAGCGAGGAGGGAGGAGGGATCTCTGAGGAGCCATGAGCAAGGAGAGAGGAGGGATCTCTGAGGAGCCATGAGCGAGGAGCGAGGAGGGATCTCTGAGGAGCCATGAGCGAGGAGGGATCTCTGAGGAGCCATGAGCGAGGAGGGATCTCTGAGGAGCCATGAGCGAGGAGAGAGGAGGGATCTCTGAGGAGCCATGAGCGAGGAGCGAGGAGGGATCTCTGAGGAGCCATGAGCGAGGAGGGATCTCTGAGGAGCCATGAGCGAGGAGGGAGGAGGGATCTCTGAGGAGCCATGAGCGAGGAGGGAGGAGGGATCTCTGAGGAGCCATGAGCGAGGAGGGAGGAGGGATCTCTGAGGAGCCATGAGCGAGGAGGGAGGAGGGATCTCTGAGGAGCCATGAGCGAGGACGCATGAGATCAGACTTCCAGGACGTGTTTTAACGGTAAGTGGGAACCAGTGGGGCACAGTCATTACAGCACAGTGGACTGTGCTGTAATGCCAACCAGTCATGTTGCACTTTACATCCATTTGTTTTCATCACACGAGACATTTGTAAGGTCACGGTGACCTTTGACTACATTGGTAACTGGACTTGAATTGATTTATTTCTCTTGTGACCACTCGAAGCTCTTTAACAGCGTCATCATTCACCCATTCACACACATTCACACACTGATGGCAGGACTACCATACAAGGAGCCACCTGCCCATCAGGATCTAATCCAATCACTCACACTCACACCCCGATGCAGCCTTCAGGAGACATTTGGGGTCGAGTATGTTGCCCGAGGATGCTCCGACATGTGGACTGAAGGAGCCGCTCTACCTCTGAGCGACAGTGTGAAACGTTATGCATCCATGAGATCACACCGGTCAGAGAGTCGACCTCGATGGGCTGCAATGCTGTGTGCGTGTGTGTGCGTGTGTGTGTGGCACATGTGTCACAGTGCACAGCGTACGGTGGGCACTCACCTTGTCCCTGAGGTTCACGTCGGCCCCTCTGGCCAGCAGCAGGTGGACCAGCTCCTTGTGCTTGTACTCGATGGCCCAGGTGATGGGAGTCCATCCCCCGTCGTCCTGCACAGACGCAGGCTGTTAGTCCCGTGCACAGATGTACACCAACATATGAATATTAACGAGCTGTTGGTGTGTGACTCTACCTGACCGTTGACGTGTCTGGATGCTTTGGAGAGCAGATGATGAACAATATCACAATGTCCCAGTTTAGCAGCCAGATGCAGACAGGTGAACCCGATGATGTCCTGGGACCACAACATGAGTCACATTCAACCGGAGCCGTTTCACTTGTAGACGATTTAATCAATAATAATTAAATATCAAAGTATGTAACTTATCAATAACTCCATTATGAATCATAAACACATCAATTAGTACGAACAAGATGATGGTACTCAGCTTCTGCTATAAGACACCATCAGATCCAGTAACAGAGTTTAACATTAGATTAAACTCAGGACACCAGGCAAAACAATGTGATATTAATGAATTAAAGCTTAATCTCAGGGTTGCTACGGAGTTCTTCTCAAGGTGTGCAGCGACTTATTGTTTCATAATAATATGATCAAGTTCTTTATAGATGAATATTTATTTGACTAACTACACTAAACAGAAAATAAATGAATAAACGATAAAAAGTAGAAATGAATGAACTGAACAAAGAATATGACGAAGTGTACAATGAATAAGGATGAAGAGGATTACATGTGACCAGATTCACATCGTTAATTGATGTCTATCGATTACATTTGTTTGACGTTAATAAATATAAATATAAATATAAATATAAATAATACATTTGGTTGAAAAGATGTTGAGCAGCTGAGAGTTTGAGAAGCAGCTGGGAAGACTGACGATGCTTCCATGATGACTATCATAACTGAACCATAGACAATCTAATATCTACTGACTTCATGAATTAAAGTGTTAAGATGAAGTCTCAGACCAGAGTTGGTGATTGATGGAGTAGCTGAAAGCCAACAGATGGTTGTGATGAGTTCTTTCTGTTGTACAGTGATCAGCGAGGTCAGGTGAGTGGTGTCTGAATGGAGTCTGTGACTCTGAAGGACAGCATGTTAACTGTATATTTGTACTTCACAGTGTGCCACACAGCATAGTGCTGGAGGAGGGTCAGGTCCTCCATGTTTCCATCACTGCTGAAGGGAGCGGAGCTGATCGATACCGGGACGACTGCCGAGTCATTCGTCCCGGGAATAACAGACGTTAGGAGCGTTTGTTTAGTGGGAAAGTGGTCCAAGTCTTCTGAACCAGACAAACTGTCCTTAACTGCACATTCTTCAACCTGATGAATGTTTCATCATAAAGATGAATTGCGAGGTGTCGGGAGGCCTAGCAGACCCAGAACAACAAGAACCTCTAACAGCGTCGCTGTCACTGACGTGTTGCACTGTGACTGATCCCCTCTGGAAGAGAGACGAGAGCGCCACGTCAGCACAAAACATCTCTCTAAAGCAAAGTGGTCCACGACTGGGATGTGAGGCGGTGAAGAGGCGGTGACAGTCTCAGTAGAGTATTACAGCCGGCAGGAGGTGAGGACTGTTTAGACCCTGAGCTGTAGACAAATGTACCAACACAGAGAATTACATCTAACAAGCATCTCAGCAAGCTGACACACCATGTAGAGGATGTGGTTAACACACCTGCTGAGCCAGCAGCTTCTTCCTCCAGGGAGGGGTCGTCTTTGTTTCAAAGGTCCCTTTAACATTTAGCAAAATGAACCGAAGACGCTTGTACAGACCAGTCTAAACGTGTGTGTGGGACCAGACTGAGCTGCACTGGTTCCTGTGGACACACTGCTTAACTGGTTAGATTTCTGTTTCTCTCCCATATTATGTCACCAGACTGTTACTCTAACCATCAGTGGAGAGAACCAGGCAGCATGGCGACATACAAAGAAGAGTGTGATGTGCATTAAAGTACAATACATTTCAAAGAAACACTTTTGTTTCTATTCAATTAGCATATCGTTCTCTCTGCACACTATGAGATACATCTGTACGGACCTGATGCTGTTGTGAACCCGCGGTAAAGACCGTTTCCTCAGCCGTCCATCATGCCCCACAGGAAACACATGTTGGGATATCTCTGAGGATCACATGTCCACTTCTCCACTACAACCTGCCTCCAAAGCCGTGCTGCACAAAGCTACTTCCAAACAACTCCAACAGCTCTGGACAGTCACTGAACAGAATCGGGAGAACAACCTACAAGCCCCAGTCAACAGCCTCATTAACTCACAGACGCCTTCTTCTCCAGGAGCCCAGAGTCTCACCAGCGGAGGAACATCTGAGAACCACACATCCAAGAGATGTTGATTTGTCTTCATCTATGGTCCTGAACGACATACAAGCTTTGCATTTTAATGTTTTTTCAATGTTTGCTTAGCTTGATGGTATCATTTCTTTCTTCCATGATGATGTAAACTGGTTCTGGTTCTTTTAGAATGTGCTGCTACCTCAGCCATCAACAGGAGCAATGTGTTCTCAGGAGGTAAAAACAACACGATTGGTGTCGAGTAGTGCAGAAGGGTGATGGAGTGAGACTGCACCGACCCACCTTGTGGCCGACGGCTGCTCCGGCTCTCAGCAGGTACTTCACTGTGTCCAGGTGGCTGTTTTCACAGGCCGCCATCAGCGGGGTCCTCTGCTGCTCATCAAACATGTCCAGGTTGGCTCCAGCCTACAGTACGAGTGCACACACACACACACACACACACACACACACACACACACACACACACACACACACACACACACACACACACACACACACACACACACACACACACACACACACACACACACACACACACACACACACACACACACACACACACACACACACAATAAAGACACGGACCAGCAGGGTTTCTGGGCTCCACAGCTATCACGGTGCCCGCTGCACTTGAACACGTGGGATCTATTCTGCTGACTCCACACTAAAGCAGAGAATGGTGCCAGTTCAGTTCAGTTCAACGTCTCGTACGTTAGTGGAATCTCACGGTCTGATTTGAAAACTTATTTTGCTTTCATGATGTGGGGTCAGATCAGTCTGCATATCAATGAATGTACAGATTCACAGATTCACAGATGTATTCTGATGCTCACAACAGTTGTTTTAAATAAATAGAAATGAATGTGTTTTAAAGGATTTTAACATAATGTGGATGTTGTTACATTTATATGCAAAGTGCTGAACCTGCATTTACAAACTGCTCTTCATGTGTGAACTTCACTGCAGTTGTGGGACTCGCCGGCATTGCTCCATTTACAAATAGCCGTCATACTAAGGTAGAGAACGGGTGGAAGTCAAGAGGAGGAAACATCTGGATGTTAATGCTACCTTCAAAAATAACGTAAAGGAGTCACAAACACACAGGTGATGAAGACATGCAGGCCCTGAGGTGCAGCCTGTAGTGACGTGGGTCTCCTCACCTGGACCAGCATGTGGCAGATCTCCTGGTGGCCCTCAGCAGCTGCTGCATGAAGAGGGGTGCCTTTGTTTGGGCCCTCCATCAGAAAGTTGGGGTCCTTCCCGTCAACTTCAATGTACAACGTTTGGTCCATTAGTGTGATAACAAAGATGCTCAAACATATAGATTGAGTGACTGTAAGCGGAGCTGCTTTGTGTCCAGTAGCACATGGAGTTACCCAGGAGATGAAGGACCTTCTGGAGCTCTCCTTCTTTAGCAGAGATGTACAGCTGTCGGGGGGGGTACTTCACCTTCTTTGGTTTCAGGCTACAAAGGATAAAGAGATGCAAACTGTGGTTCCACGCTGTACCTTTAGAACACTGAATGTTCCACGGTGAACCTTACTTGTCATCATCCAGCGCCATCAGGATGCTCTCTAGTGACTCTTTAGGCTGTCGGTCCGCAACACACACAGCCTCGCTGTTTACACTGCAGAGAGAATGACAGCTGGGATCATCCTTTCAATAGCTGTGATGATGATGATGATAATAATAATAACTTTATTTATATAACAGCGTTAAAAACAGAGTTCACAAAGTGCTTTCACAGTCAAAGCAGCAAAAACAAGACAACAGTAACAGAAAGCTCAGTGAGACCGGTCGACACGTTTAAAATAAACTAAGAAATGAATCAAATCAAATAATCAAAACAAATAATTAAAAAATGAAAAGAATAAAATAGAAATATACACACACAATAATATTATATAATTAGTAAAATCAACAAATAAAACTAAAACTGAACGAGAACAGGAAAGCGACAACATCACATCAAAGCCAGTCTGCAAGAATGTCTCTGTGACATCAGTGATGTCTCTGTGACATCAGTGATGTCTCTGTGACATCACTGATGTCTCTGTGACATCAGTGATGTCTCTGTGACATCACTGATGTCTCTGTGACATCAGTGATGTCTCTGTGACATCAGTGATGTCACATCACTGTTGTAGACATCAGTGTTGTCACAGAGACATCACTGATGTCTCTGTGACATCAGTGATGTCTCTGTGACATCACACACACTCTGAACACTCTGAACACACTCTGAACACACTCTGAACACACTCTGAACACACTCTGAACACACTCTGAACACACTCTGAACACACTCTGAACACACTCTGAACACACTCTGTGACATCACAGTGATGTCTCTGTGACATCACTGATGTCTCTGTGACATCAGTGATGTCTCTGTGACAACACTGATGTCTCTGTGACATCAGTGATGTCTCTGTGACAACACTGATGTCTCTGTGACATCAGTGATGTCTCTGTGACATCACTGATGTCTCTGTGACATCACTGATGTCTCTGTGACATCAGTGATGTCTCTGTGACATCACTGATGTCTCTGTGACATCACTGATGTCTCTGTGACAACACGTTACCTGCTCGGGCTTTCATTCCTGCTCCTCTGGGGCTCGCTGGTCTTCTTAGCTCGGAGTATCTGTGGAACAGCAGGCACGGTTGGGACTGAAGGCAGGGTGGCCACTGGGAGTGCCGGCCCAGGGTTTGATCTGGGTACAGAGGGACACGGATCAGCCCTGGACACCGTGACCTCCTTCGCACCGCTGGCGTCCTCTCCGCAGTGAGGGCAAAACCTGAGATCCCTCAAGATGGAAGCACAGTCGCGGTGAAAGCGGTGGGAGATGCTGCCGTACGGCCTGCACTCCATGAAGGAGCCCTGTGGGACGGACCAGGAGAACACTGTGTTAAGGTTTAGAAGTGCAGTATCTCAATATATTCTAATATACAGTATATATACCATATAATAAATATGTGGTGATCAAAAGTGAAAACAACATCAGACACATTTAGAGCTGGGGTTCCCGACCGGTCTGAGTGCCCCTACAACACTTGTCAGGTTTCAAATGTGTCCATTTGAATTGATGTTATTCAACGCCATCATTGATCAAAGTCAGGTTTGGTGAACTTTGCATCGGCACTGCTACGAGCTTAGAGCGACAGAAGCTTCAACGATCTGTAAACATTGTTTAGCTTTCTCTGTCACCATGAGTCCATTACTTTCAGCTACTCAGGGCTCCAGACCCAAACCAACATGGTCGCATATGCGATCATTTAAATTCTAAAATGTCAGATGGTCATTCTCATTGGTGCCCTGCAGCAGCCACCGTCTACTCCGTCCCGCCTCCAAAGTCAACTTGATGAGCGGGTGCAAGCGCGTAGGAGGTGTGAAAGCTTTCAGCGCACCAACATCGTTTCATTCAGACGTGTTACCGGTGTGTGACGTGGGCTCCTGTGAGGTCCGATAGTTCAGCACACTAGCGCTCAGTACCTTCACCACGTACCTGCTAGGCTACCGCGTGTATGTATATTCACGTGTACTTTGCCGAGCTGTAGCAAACGCCACACCTGCTTGTACGTGTAATCTCGAACACATCACCTCAGTTTGACTGACAGCTCGGCGTGCATGTAGGGAGGAGGGCTCTGTGTTTCACCACTATTCCTACACGGGGCATTCCACTCTTTTAAATGTATTTCACATATTTCTGCTTCCTTCAGCCTCTTTCTGAACAAACCAAGTACAGCACTCCATGTTTCATAGAAAGGATATTCACTAAACAGCTCTGCTTTTAGTTGCTGTTTATATCAATTATATTTCATGATCATATTTTTTGTTTTGTCCATCAACTCTGACTGTCTTTGTGCACCAAGCATCATTGACTCAAACACAGACTCCGCCTCCTCTTGGCCTGCTACAGCAGGGTTCATGCTCGACTGTTCTTTTTAATAATAACTCTAGAGCCATATAGAACAACCTCCAGACATATGTTTTAAATAGCCAAAGAACAAGCTGGATCCAAGTTCCATGAATGTATTTTATTAAAAGTCAGCAGAATGAACTCAGCATGTAATCTACTGTACAACAGTAAAAACAAATAGCCTGGCTATTGTTAATTAAATAAAGAAATTAACCATGAGTCAACAATCAATGTAGGTTAATGTCTATTTCATTAACAACAGCTGCTGTTATACGTTTGTGTATCCGTTTTTCTTTGCTTGCTGTCAGATATAAACACCAGTGTCGATGGTGTCTGTGTTGAGTCGGAGTGTGTTAGTGTCGTAGTGAGCGGTGCTCTCCAAGGTGCTGAAACTGCTGCTGGGAGCTACAGCTGGGAACCGTCCATGTAGCCTTTCTGTCTGTTCATACATGATTATTAAGTATTGATAAGTTAGATGAACAATAAGGTTATTGGTCTGAATTCCGTGTTTGTCTCATTTAAAACAGCATTGTGTGGCTTGTAGGGCTGCACCCAATATTTGGAAGATGCGTTCATAACATCGATATTAGAATTATCATCATTAATAATCAACAGAAACCTTCTCTTCCCCCCTCAGTCCTCTCTGGACTCGTCTCAAAAGTCAACATTTATTGAACAAAGATAAATGAACAAAAAATTCACAACATCATTTGATCTAACGAAATATTCTGCTTCCATACATATTTGTTGTCGTTCAGCTTCTTCCCTTCGGCGTGTAGCACCAGATGAGAACACGTGCAGCCCTCCCAGCGCCACACAGGCCCAGTGATCAGAGCAGTGTGCTGACGTTACACGTACAGGCCGGTGAGGCGTACGCTGCATTAAATCGCGTTAGCTTTAGCGTACATTACGCTAACGCGATTTGTCAATCGATGTGAGCCCCACATCTAAAGGATACAACGCTCGCCAGAGCTACGTCACACGCACTCTCCACTGTGCGCGTCTGTAAGGTGTTGCGTGCGCTAAGCGGTTTGGTCAGATAGCAAACGTCTTCAGAAGGCGCTAGCGAGGCGTTTGATGTTGGTGTGCTGAACACTTTCACGCCTCATACTCAGAACGCAGCGGGGGAGAACGTAACCAACACGATCCATTTAACGGTTACTCTGCTCCACACACATCTTGCTCTATCTGATTACTTAAGAAGCTAAATAAGAGAGAGGAGGTTCTGACTGACACACCACTGATACTGTGAGACCACTCAAGACAGAGAGGAAGACCAGTGGTGATGAGGTACTAAGATCTTTACTTAAGTAAAAGTACTAATACCACAATTTAAATAAAAAAGCACTCAAGTAAAAGTCCTGTATTCAGAATGTGACTAGTGATTTGGGGTCCATGCTGAGACCAATGTGTGTGCTGATGTTTATTCCCCTTTGTGTCCAGGAAACAGCTGTTTCAGAGTCAGACACTGTCTTTGTATGGGAACAAATTCAAGAATACAAATGTAAGTCACAACCCTTCACATGAATAAGATTATGTTTTTAAAAAAATGCTTCGAACGCCCTCTGATGGCCTCTACAGCTACCTGCTCATACGGAGGATGTTTCAGTACACAGCCCAGCAACAATATCTGCTTTGTGACATTAATCAAATGTAATGTAACAGCGATTGGAAACATGAGCAGTGTTTCCCACATAGACGATACTTTGACGGGCCCAGTGGACTAGTGGAGGCAGAACAGCGGGTGGACACTGCGGGTGGACACTGCGGGTGGACAGCTCGCCGCTGCTTTAGCTGTCCGGGCTGGACCCACAGTGGGACGACAGAGTGGCAGTCTGACATATAGTATTCCGACCAGTCAGAGCGCTTTAACGCTACATGTCATCAGTCACACACTTATGCCCATCAGGACTAACTAACACGCTACGGGAGCAGCTCGGGGTTAAGTGTCTTGCCCAAGGACACATGGACATGGACTAGCAGAGCCGGGGCTCGAACCACCGATCCTCCGATTGAGGGACCACCCTGCTCTACCACTGAGCCTGCTGCTGGACTCTGCACTCTGCTCACCAGGGACTGGATCACCGGTATGGACGACACTCTGCAGAGCACGGAGGATGTTCCCACGGTCGCCCCTCATCGGACTGACAGGCTTCTAGTGAGTCACTGTGCACACACGGGTTCGTCTGTATTCAGTGACTTTGTTTTTAAGGAATCTTGTAAGCCGTAGTTCTTCTGCTTCATGTTTCGTTGTAGTGACTGCTGGTTACTGTTGTTACTGATGCAACACAACACATTAGCACATCAGCGTTTTCTGTCGATTGGCTGATGGCAGTCAACGTTGAGAAGATATCTGCTGATACCGATGTTTGGCTGATCAATGGGTGCATTCCTATGTAAGCATATATAATATATAATCATGGACAGAGTCACTCACTCACTGTGCAGCCACATGTGCTCTTCAGCTGTTATTATATATCAGATTATTATTGATGCACTAACATGGAAGATGCATTTTGCATCTGCAATAGTGAAACTTATATTCATCTTAATGCTGTTGCGTGGTTTCACTGACAGTAAGACATGCGTTCTATTTCATCTCCTCATGAATGTATGTCTTTAAAGCGACTCTTTAATTATTGGACTCAAACGTACCCGTGTCATGTGATATGTTGCTTCAGTACACTGAACTAACAGGTATGGAAGGTACACCAGTAAGAATTTGCCCGACATGAATTTTGATTGTACCGTGCCGACCCGTAGAGCCGTGGCTGTTTCCATTTCTTCACATACACACGTGCCCCCCCCGCATCGTAGCTTTACGTCAGCGCACACACACACACACACACACACACACACACACACACACACACACACACACACACACACACACACACACACACACACACACACACACACACACACACACACACACACACACACACACACACACACACACACACACACACACACACACACACACACACACACACACACACGAGTGAAGAAGACAAAGTTGAAAGACAGGAGGAACAAGCTTAAAACCATCTCAGCTGGTGGATGATATTGTAACAATGTTCCTCCATGACTAACATCGGACCACAATGTTTCTTGGTCATGAGTTCTACTTGAAATCTTTCCACAGATAACCAGTGCACTCCTGATAAAATGATACTGTTCATACATAATCACAGTAACAGAGAGTACGGTGCTGCTACGTGTTTACAGCATCAGTGTGCTCTGTTCCACTCACCGCCCGGCAGAAGAGTCCACAGCCGGGGCAGCAGTGGTGCTTGACCATACCGGCCCGGTGGTCCTCGCACAGAACCAGCAGATGGACCGTGTTCGAGGGTCGCATCATTTCCTGCTTCATCACTCGCCTCTGGCACCGGATCAGCTGAGGAGAGGAGATAATAATAATAATAATAATAATAATAATAATCAGACTGTACAACATTAAAACCAATAGGGTTCCAGTACTGTTGGTGTAAAATGACATTTTTTGTTTTATTCTATGAACTACTGACAACATTTCTCCAAAATTTCAAATCCAAATATATTCATTTAGACAATTAAATCTTATTTAATGAAGTATAAAACCAGTGGTGTGGTCATCACTATCCTCTTCTGTAGACCAGCTGGATGGCAGAAACAGTGCTAGTAGAACCTCAAAAGTAATTAGGATAATAAAAGTGACTATGGACCGCGCCAAAAGAGTTAAAACAAAGCTTTGAGTGAGGAGAAGAAGGGTTCACTTCTGGTTTTACTAGCAGAGGGATACAGCGAGCATCAGGTTGCTTCCATCCTTAACATTTCAAAGACGGCGGTTCATAAGAAGGTCCAGCAGCAGACATGAGGGACAACAAAGCTACAGACCGGCAGAGGACGAAAACCACCGGGATGAACGCCAACGCATTCGACTGTCACTCAACAACCGTAGGCGCAAAATAAAAACAACCCGGCTGAATATCTATGATCAGAATCATTATAACTGCTGCTGTGTGAAGGGAATACTGCTGCTAACAACAACCTGATGTGTTTAAAGTGTTTAAACCAAATGTTATTGACCTTTTGTTCATATAGCAGTACTTTCAAAATAAAAGTGCGCAATACACTACTTTTAAATTCATTATTGAACTTTACCATAACAATGAGATTAAAAGTTGTAATCGTTGCCATTAGAGATATATATATATATATATATATATATATATATATATATATATATATATATACAGTTGTGTGAAAAAGTGTTTGCCCCCTTCCTGATTTCTTATTTTTTTGCATGTTTGTCACACTTAAATGTTTCAGATCATCAAACAAATTTAAATATTAGACAAAGATAACACAAGTAAACACAAAATGCAGTTTTTAAATGAAGGTTTTTATTATTAAGGGAAAAAAAAAATCCAAACCTACATGGCCCTGTGTGAAAAAGTGATTGCCCCCCCCTGTTAAAACATAAATTAACTGTGGTTTATCACATCTTTGGAAAGCTGAGTTCAATTTCTCTAGCCACACCCAGGCCTGATTACTGCCACACCTGTTCTCAATCAAGAAATCACTTAAATAGGACCTGCCTGACAAAGTGAGGTAGACCAAAAGATCCTCAAAAGCTAGACATCATGCTGCGATCCAAAGAAATTCAGGAACAAATGAGAAACAAAGTAATTGAGATCTATCAGTCTGGAAAAGGTTACAAAGCCATTTCTAAAGCTTTGGGACTCCAGCGAACCACAGTGAGAGCCATTATCCACAAATGGCGAAAACATGGAACAGTGGTGAACCTTCCCAGGAGTGGCCGGCCGACCAAAATTACCCCAAGAGCGCAGCGACGACTCATCCAAGAGGTCACAAAAGACCCCAGAACAACATCCAAAGAACTGCAGGCCTCACTTGCCTCAATTAAGGTCAGTGTTCATGACTCCACCATAAGAAAGAGACTGGGCAAAAATGGCCTGCATGGCAGAGTTCCAAGACGAAAACCACTGCTGAGCAAAAAGAACATAAAGGCTCGTCTCAGTTTTGCCAGAAAACATCTTGATGATCCCCAAGACTTTTGGGAAAATACTCTGTGGACTGACGAGACAAAAGTTGAACTTTTTGGAAGGTGTATGTCCCATTACATCTGGCGTAAAAGTAACACGGCATTTCAGAAAAGGAACATCATACCAACAGTAAAATATGGTGGTGGTAGTGTGATGGTCTGGGGCTGTTTTGCTGCTTCAGGACCTGGAAGACTTGCTGTGGTAAATGGAACCATGAATTCTGCTGTCTACCAAAAAATCCTGAAGGAGAATGTCCGGCCATCTGTTCGTGACCTCAAGCTGAAGCGCACTTGGGTTCTGCAGCAGGACAATGATCCAAAACACACCAGCAAGTCCACCTCTGAATGGCTTAAGAAAAACAAAATGAAGACTTTGGAGTGGCCTAGTCAAAGTCCCGACCTGAATCCGATTGAGATGCTGTGGCATGACCTTAAAAAGGCGGTTCATGCTCGAAAACCCTCCAATGTGGCTGAATTACAACAATTCTGCAAAGATGAGTGGGCCAAAATTCCTCTACAGCGCTGTAAAAGACTCATTGCCAGTTATCGCTAACGCTTGATTGCAGTTGTTGCTGCTAAGGGTGGCCCAACCAGTTATTAGGTTTAGGGGGCAATCACTTTTTCACACAGGGCCATGTAGGTTTGGACTTTTTTCCCCCTTAATAATAAAAACCTTCATTTAAAAACTGCATTTTGTGTTTACTTGTGTTATCTTTGTCTAATATAATATTATATATAGATAGATAGATAGATAGATATACCGTATTTTCCGCACTATAAAGCGCACCGGATTATAAGGCGCACCTTCAATGAATGGCCTATTTTAGAACTGTTTTTATATATAGGGCGCACCGGATTATAAGGCGCATAGAATAGAATAGCGTCGTAAGCGTGTCTCTTGAAAGGTGCCATTTTGGGGTCTTTATACACACAAGTGGTGTTGGACTAGGAGTAAGCACAGTACCGGTGTTTACCGCGGTGCAGCTTTGTAGTTTACCAGTCGTACTGAAACATTTTGACAGAGCGCCGTGTACAACCAGTATGGATCAACCAATTAACCAATTGATCCATATATAAGGCGCTCCGGATTACAAGGCGCACTGTCGTTTTTTGAGAAAATTAAAGGCTTTTAAGTGCGCCTTATAGTGCGGAAAATACGGTATATATATATATATATATATATATATATATATATCATTGTTTCATTACTTCAGAGGATGTTACCATTCCATCCGTGCTCTCCATGGCCATGCAGCTCTGCTCCAGTGTGGACACGTTGCCTCCGCTGTGAGGAGTCTCCATGCGACAGCAGCACAGCGGTAGCTCCTCAGCCAGGTCCGTTTCTGTCACCTCAGCATCCGCTGCTGCTCCTGCACACACACATCCCATTATTCCACCACTAATCACTAATCACAGCAGGAAACTCACCTGTGACCTATACAGATGGATTCTGTAGAAGAAAAACCTTGAAGGCAAATGAGTCAGTGAGATGCTGTTGTCACCTGACGAGGGAGGTGAGAGCAGCTCTTCCTGAGCCTTCAGATCGAGACAGTCCAAGGCCAGCTCTGTGTATTCAGCATGGCAGCCTTCTCCAGGCTCCGCCTCCATCAACGACTCACTCTTGATGGCTGTCGGTTCTCTGCTCTTCACCGTCTCTGGTAGAATGCCTGCTGTCTCATGTGCTGCAGCTCTGTTCTTCTCCACACTGGGTCCTGGTTCCTCCTTCTGATCAAGAAAAGGAACATTTGTATCAATGACAGCTGGTGACACGTATTCAGTTATTTGTCATATTTTAAGCCTCCATTCCATGTATGGACTCAGGACTACGTGATATACGCGCTCTCACGTTCCAAAAGATGAAGCAGTGTTTCATTCCCACACTCACTACGCAGAGTGTAATTATTTAAAATAAATTACATTCTCAGTTATGTTGCTAGTTAACTTATTTTTCCCTTATATGTGTTTGTGATCAGAAATAAAGCCAGTCACTCTCTTCCTATGGCTTAACCTCACATTCACTACTTTTATGCAAACAGTGTAAACATGTGGATCGTACCAACAACAACTAATAAAAGAAGATGTTATTACTCCTGTATTAGTAAGGGGTCAAATTACTGTTGTAATGGGAATGTTATAGTATAGATCGTAATACAGATATCTTGACCACGTATAAGTTATGTTATAGTAGTCATGTGAAATGTTAGAGAATGTACAACTGAAAGTGTGGAACACAGACAGACACAAAACAGTAGTCTTGCAGAAGATATTAATTAGTTTTGGATCCAGGTGTCTTGTTATCTTTTCCCACAAGGGTGGGAAGTGAAGAGACACTGTTTCTTTGTTGGTAAGACAGAGACACAGAGACAAGACCTTGACTCCAGAAACTAACGTCCGCAGGAACAGACAGCCTGTGTCCGAAATATCATACTCCCTTTTTGACGCATTATCTGAAGTTGTAAAGGCGTGAACCTTTGTATGCATAAATGATGTTGAATATTGCACTTCGTCGAAGAAGCATTCACGCAGTCTACTGAATACGTAGTTGCTGTGCTTTCTTCCCTCTTGCAAGAGAATAAACGGAAAAAGACAACTTTGAATCTTCTGATGACTTCATTATTGATTTGAGAACACAAACTCTCTCCTCCAGATTAACCTAGAGATTTTCCACCACACTGTCAAATTACTGTCAACATCCACAAGAACAAATGAGATCCAAACAAAGTGAAGCTTGCGAGGAGAAAACTACGATTTGAGTGCGAGGAGCGTTGCTTCCATCGTTGCTCTTCTGATCGCCCGCCAGTGAGTTTTGCTAGAATACTAGCTGGGAAACATAGTGGAGTATCTCATTGTAGCTAAAAAGTCATTTTGTCTCAGGAGTTGGTGGAGACCAAAACAGCTGAAGTACAATATGTACCTCTGAGATGTAGTACAGTATAAAGTACTACATGTACCGCTGAGATGTAGTACAGTATAAAGTACTACATGTATCTCTGCGATGTACTGGTCTCTGTATGGTGTAGACCTGCTCTGTATGAAACTACACTATATGAATACATTGTAAACAGGCTCGTGCTGGTGGGCTTGTCGGAGGTCTGATGAACAGGAAGGAATATAAATAATATAAATAATATAAATAATATAATATAATACATAAATAATATATAAATAAAATAATACATAAATAATATAATATATAAATAATATAATATATAAATAATATAATATAATACATAAATAATATATAAATAAAATATATAAATAATATAATATAATACATAAATAATATATAAATAAAATAATACATAAATAATATAATATATAAATAATATATATAAATAATATAATATAATACATAAATAATATATAAATAAAATAATACATAAATAATATAATATATAAATAATATAATATATAAATAATATAATATAATACATAAATAATATAAATATAAATAATATAATATAATACATAAATAATATAAATATAAATAATATAATACATAAATAATATAAATATAAATAATATAATACATAAATAATATAAATATAAATAATATAATATAATACATAAATAATGTAAATAATACAATAAATAAATAAATAAATAAAGGACCGGCCTTCTCCTGCTGCTTCAGGGTCTTGGCCTTCTTCTTGGGGACCAGGTTGTACATTCCCATCTTCCGCTTCCTTCTCTTCACAGCTAGGAGAAGCACACAGACTGGGGTTAGGTGGTGACCAGAGGTCATCCGTGGGAAATAATGCCTAAAAGAAAAACATCCAATCACCTGTATTATTATTATTATTATTATTATTATTATTATTATTATAATAATGGACATTTAAAGAAGAGCACTGTTTTCCTCCTCTCCCCTTACATTATCAAATGGGAAGATGATGTATTGAAACATTGGTAATTACTGATCCCGCTGAGATATTTTGATAACTGCAGCTGATGAAATATCATATTAAATTGTAAAAACATTCACGTTTGGCTCGGGTAGCCTACCTTCCAGTTAGATTCAAATCAATAAAGCTTGCAAAGGAACGAGCGACTAACCGGACTGAGGCTTGATGGAGGTGGAGACGGCTCTGTGACGAAGCTCTGTGCTCGACTTTGGTGCCTTCCTGGCAGGAGGCTTTGGAGGCAAAATGAAGACAAGAGTCACTGATGTACCCTCTCTAGGGCACAACCACATGTTTCCTACCGGAGGAACAACACATCTGTCTCACTGCCCGACAAAGAGCTGATGCTGAAACATGTCAGAGTTATGTTTTAGGTCCAACACGACTATGCCACGACAATGAAGGCATGTTTATTGATCAGAATTGTGATTTTTGTATACTTAATCACCTATTCAATAGATGAGAAAACAGAAGGCAAGCCTGAACCAGTTATTACATTTAAAGTGATTTAAAACCATATCTATATTAATATGAAGGGTTAAATTATTATGTGCAGCCAACACTGACTATTTTAATATATACAAATGTTGCATGTCAAATAGATTCCCACTATTTGACATGCAAACAGCCAAAGTTAATTAAATTCTGCATAATATAGCATCTAATGATAAAGAATTACAAACCAAAACGAGTCGACCTCTATCAATGAGTCTGAACTCTTGCAACCCATGCACTCTGTAATAACACTCTGTCCTCAGATGATTAAAGTGTGTGCACGGTTTAGGGGACTTATGCATATTTGACTTCTGGAACATGATTCTGTCAGAATAAAGGGTTAACAGCAGGTAGGGCTGCAATTAAAAGACAAACAAGCTAAATGAAAGAACAGACTGTCGGAAAAATATATATACAATATTCATATATTTTGGAAACATTTCACATGACATTGCTTCACGCTCATCAGTAGATCATTTCACCTCGACAACAAGACCACTTACTTGTGCTTTCCCCCCTGCTGAGGCCAGCACGGAGCCTGCACTGGGAGCTGGTTCCTCTGAGCTCCCAGCAGCGGAGAGTCTCCCTCTGACATGCGGACCAGTCAGCCGTCCGAGTGTGTCCAGAAAGCGGCTGCCAGGAGTCGCCATCAGTCTCCCAGAAGCGGCTCCTGGTCGTTTGTTGCGGACAGCATCATCCCTGTGGAGTATGGCGGAGCTGTGGAAGGGAGTGATCTTTACTTGCGGCCCCTGGCCGCTCTGTGCTGCCTGCGCCTTGGCAGCAACGGGTGTCCCGGATGAGTGACTGGAGGGTCTTCTGCCTCGTCCAGGCGGCTCACCGGCTCCACTGGAATCCATCGCCGTCCTGGGGGGCTGCTCGTTGAAGCCGGTCAGACTGAGGGGGCCTCAGCACAGCAGCACCTGAGAAGTTTCAACAAGTTTGACTACATTCTCCAAAACAAACACGCTCAAAGTTAAAAGCGCTCCGGGCAGCTCTGTCGTCACCATAAAGTGCATACAGCACGTGCATATTTGCACCATTCAACACGTAGCAATGCAGAGTGCACCGAGAACAAAGTTATCACATATGTGCATGGCACTGGCTTAACTGTGGAAGAGCTCAGCCCGGCCGGCGGACCGGTGGAAGCGGGGACTCGTATGAGGCGTCAACAGCTGACAAACAGCACCGAGAGTTTCAACGAGGCGGCAGCAGAAAAGTGAAAGCAGCAGAGTTTCATCCTACCAGCTCCAGTCGGTGCAGCGATATCCGAGCGAAGGCGTAGAGCGAGGGACGGGACCGTGGGACGGGACAGGAAGACACCAGCTTTCACTTCCGCCCGCACCCGCTCAAGCACGTGATGCGCTGTGTGCTCTGCGTTCATGTCCTCGTGGATTCGGAAAGACTTCGCCAGAAAGCTAACCGTAGGAAACGCGACTGTCTGCAATGAGGACAACGCCCGCCATCTTAGTTTATACACATATCTTGAATGTATTGAGATGGACGATACGATAAAAGTTTTGTTCGCGGGTTTAAAAAATTGGATCAAAGCGAAACCGGAAGTAGGAAACAGTGAGCGCTCTAGTCGCCAGTTGATTTGGCACAACTTATTTATAGTGTAAGCTGTATGTTGAGTACGTTAAGAGCTCTCCGTGTAGCAGTGCTCCAGTGTATGTTTGTGGAGGATGAGACGGAAAGAGTTCAAGAGGAAAGAGGTTCTGAGAAGTGTGTGAGAAGTGAATAAAGTTGCTGCCATCTTGGCGCAGAATGCGGAGCCCCGTGTTTATTATTGTGTTATTATCCTAAAGTAGCGGCGCAACATAAACCCTCGGCCACAGGATTTATTTTGGGCATAAATGAAAAAACTATTATCAAAATATTAAATTAATATTGAAAATATATATGTTTGAGGCCTCAATATTCCACTCTTTGCTAGCAAGTGATAATATACTGTACAATATTTGTATACAATCATTGGAATCTAAAATAAATATATTGCTTTTAACAAACTATAAACTTTTAAACGTTGTCTTGAATAAAGTAATGGTGCACTAAATATATTTGTGATGCATCCTTTTTTATCTTTTGGTGTACTTCCTTTACTGTATATTAAAGTTGGAACAGGCATACATTAAATACAATTAAGAAAAAAAAGTTGTCCTGTAAATTGAAAGGGGTTGTACCTGAAATACATATCTATGGAAAAACATACTTTTAAGCTACATCCCTTTAAAAACACAAGTGTGTCAACTTAAACAGCATCAGAAGGCAGAATCGTGTGTTAATGAAACAACCTCTTACTGTCAGTCAGAAATACGACACACTGGTTGACACAAGTGATTTGAACAGATTTATTGTATTCCAGATAGCAGTTAGAAAACACTCAAAACAATAATAAATAATTAAAACGTTGCCTTTCTGCATGTTTGATGGATTTAACTTGATCAAGACATTTTGCAAATGACATCAAGAATTGCCAAAGAAAAGCTCAAATCAGAGTGATGAAGCACTTCTGTTGACTATTAAAGGAGAGCAGACAGAGAGGGAATGTCTGGTATCTGCAACACACATTCAGCAGGAAGAAGAACACACGAGCATCATTCTGTCTTTACACACAGTTCAAGGACACGAAGCGAACAGAGGATCAAACATGGCAGAACTCTTCAGAGGCTAAACGGGATCATGCATTATATCCTTACAAAAATATATATGTCGCAATAACTGGATCGCTCATTATCACCATAACATTTAAAAACTCCGATCAAAGCCATATCAAAAAGGTTTCTAATCCAGTCTTTAATATTCAACTCAAAATAAATGAAAAATACACCAGAAGAATAGAGATGATTTCACCTGCTTCCAGAAAGCAATATGGTTTCTAAAAAATATATATAAGACTTCAGACTTGAACTTAAGACGAGATCGGTTTCTCTTACACAAGTTTTCATTCATAAAACATTCAAACTTGACATCACAGATGTCATCTAAGTGATTACTAAATAACCCACAACTAAAAACATGAGTCCTGTTGCTGTACAAAGAAATGAAGTCAATTACAAATGATTTCCTTTCACTCAAAGTGCTGAAAGTATAAAAGTATACCAGCAGTAGACAGACAGCTGATTGGCTGCAGCAGGTTTGAAGGAGAGAAGTGAAGGGATGCTTCACTCCAGCTCAATACACTTTCATTTCAAAATGCTGAGTCTCTTACATTTAGAGACTTCAACCTAAATGAACCTCATCACACCAGGTTACATTAACATTCATGTATTGTAATAGTTTTGTCAAAGTAAGTTAGAACCTCTTAAAGGTGCAGGACAGCGCTGTGCTGGATACATAGTGACGTGGTGTCATGCTGGGGGGGGTTGCTGGTTCTTCATCCACTTCATGTGTTGTAGCTCTCATCATAAGAAGGAGGAGCCTCTGTAACAGACAGTCATCATCAGCTGGTTATTACACAAACACAAACACCGTTACATGTTACATATTCCACATGTGAGAGGCACCTCCTGAATGACGTTATGTGTCTTTACTACCAGGCCCTCTGTGTTTACTCTCCCGTCTTTAGCCGATGGTCGTCTAATGTTTTTAGGAGAACATTAACTGGAAATAGAAATATTAAATGTTTTTCTTTCTCCCAAAAATAAACTGGCAATTGTTTCCCCAGCACTGAGTAATATTAATGTTGGTCTGGAATAGATTTTAAGATTGTTTTGTCGGTCTACTAATCACTAAATGGTCTGGACCTCGTCTACTTGTCTGACATGCTTTCAGGTATGTACCCACTAGATCCCTCAGGTCCTCTGGTAGTGGCCTCTTAGTAGTTCCTAGGGTCTGGTCTAAGACCCACAGCAGGGCCCTATTTAGCCACTGTGGCCCCAGCCTGTAGAACGAGCTGCTGGAGGACCTGAGGGGAGCAGAGAGACAACTTAAAAACACCTTTTAGTCTGGCTTTTAGCTCGGGACGAGTTATATTACACTGTGTTTACTCATTTAAATGTCCCTATTTATGTAAATGTTTTACTCATTATGTTCAGCACTTGATGTATGACTTGTGCTACATAAATAAAGTTTGATTGAAGCCCAAACAACCTTCATCAATCTGGTCGGGCAACCTGTATGTAGCCTGAGAGGCAAAACCCAGAGCAAATGAATCCCTTATATATATCAGCATTTTGGTGAACTCTTGACTCGTCTTATCTAGACTGACATCAGTGAAGAATGACTCTGTGGAACACAGTTAAAGTAATCCAAGTCAGAGAGCCTGAAGAAGCCCATTTTATACTGAAATGTCTAATAAAAGGTTATTGACTTATATTGTGGAAATATAGGAAATAGTGTTTCTGGAGCTTAGCCCATTATATAAAGTTAAAGTTAAAAGTTATATACTATATGGTCTTAAGACTTCAGGCTTCAGTCGTCTACCGCAGCTGTGAGAATGAAATGGATTCAACTTTGACTTTATTCCAATCGTCATGTTATAGAACATGTATGCACTTTACCCATCCTAAGCATATCAGATGGACCGGTACACCCCCTCCCTCATGAGCCATGGCCGCTGCATGTATATCCTGTAGTGAGTTCATCCAAAGCACTTTACAATCATATCAGAATATCACTGAATCCATAACAGCAGAGCTGCCTCACATTCCTCAGAACTGCAGCGGTGCACAAAGACACAAAGGCTCTCTGAGTTACACTCCGTCACTGTATAAGCTGAGCCAAAGAGTCTAATGGAGCCAATACAGCCGGACTCAGATTCTACCGCTGCATTATGTTGACAGGTGTATTGTTTTATCTACCCCACTGTGAGCTGCGTAGAGGTTGAGTTCATGGCAGAGCTGTTGTAGTGGATCGTATGGAGTCTGGCTGAGATATAATGATGTGTAAACACATCACTCTGGGGTCCGTTTACTTCTCATTTTACCCTAAATGTAGAACTTGTACTAGTTGCATCTTGTAGGAACAGTGACACACTTTATCCAATAACTTAATTCGTTTTTTGATGTTTTCTTTTACACAGCTGAACTGGAGCGGTTTATCCCAGTAGCACCATGTGCCTTAAAGATGATGAGTAAGTGTTAAACTCCGTCCTAAGTTACAGCTTTGTTCTTCCTTACAAACAACCGTATCCAGTCTACACCGAGCAGCCTGGACGGTGCAGAGAGACAGCTGCCAACTGACCTTGTGGATAAGCAGAGGTGCCGTAGTCGGGAGGCAGGATGAGCGGTGTTGGCATTGAGCTAGCAGCGTTCTCAGGGGGGTACGGTGCTGTGGCTCCTGGCGGCCCACTGGGTGCAGGGCCGGGCCCATTGTGCTGCTGGTTCTGGGGGAAGAAGAGGCCGGGAGCATAGCTGAAAGCATTGGGTGACACCAGCTGAGACTGGCGCTTGTTGGGGAAGCCGTCGTTTGTTTGAGTCCCGCCCTCTGCTCCCTGGTGGTACTCAGCTGGAGGAGCGCTGGGGGGATTATGGGAGGACATCCTGGAGCGAGGGGTGGGACGAGGAGCAGGCTTTGGGGCATGGCGAGGGGGCAGAGCGGGGGAGGAGGTGGAGGTGCTCGGGGTAGAAGCAGATGCTCGTGCGTCTTCAGCTGCAGCAGAGGAGGGAGGAGCTGCTCTTTTGGACGGGTGCAGCTTTTTGTCTAGTGAGACGTTCCCGATGTGGATGGGTAACGTCAACAGGACGTCTGGAGACTTGAGACTGACCTGAGCAATGAGAGGACAAGAGAACGTTAGGTTTCCTGGAGGAATACAGAATGTGAACCCACAACATACTCTTCTGTTTGAGCCTCGTTCTTTAGAAACCAAAATTCAAAATGCACAAACACACAGTCTGTACTGTATATATGTTTAGAGCAGCACATCTAAATACCTACAAGGATACCTGGACCAGTTTCCCTTTGTTTACTGTATGTTCATCACCAACAATATGAACATTTCACAGAGTTGCAACAGACATCTAACAGATATTGTACTGACTTGATACTTGTCCTGTGTTCTATAGATTCTACAGGTAGAATGTCAAACTTAAGCCCTCTCAGACATGGAATCACTGCGTCTTGTGTCAGCTTTCTTCTTCTCATTCACACGTGATTGTTTCAAAGAGAACAGTTGCTGCATGATGTTTGACAGCTTAGATGGAGCGGTTGAAAAGTTAATGACATGAAGGAAGAAGCTTGTTTTCTGTTCTCTCACAGGCTTCATCAGCCATAGAAGCATATCCAACGACCCCCTCGTGTAAATCAATCCTCAAATACACGGAGAACACATTAAAATACTTGTACAAATGTATTACTTTCTTTCATTAGGCGAAAACAAGAAGATAGTTCAATCGGTCTGGGTATAGATCATCTCTACATTCATTGAGATGTAATTCATTCACTTCAGACTTGCACCATGTTGGAAGTGTTACAGAAATAATCTCGGCCTGGCAGTCAGGTTCCATTGGGACGATATAAAGAAAGGGATTAACTAAGTTATGTGGTTAATAAGTGAAGAACAAGTGGGACAGGCCAACATGCTCACATCATCAATTTAAAAGAATGTGGTGTTCCACCGTATCAGATGTAGCACATGGGTCAAGAAGCAGCGATCTGAAGGCTTGTTTGGGTCCAGATTCATATCATCCACTAGTTAGTGAGGCTGTCTGTGCTGTGACCAGTCCTGGAACCTGGTTTGAACATTTCCGATTGAGTGTTTAAGTAATATGTTAATTAATAAACAGTTTCGCTAAAAGTTTCTCTTCAAAATGTGAGATTTTAAATCCGTCTAAACTGCTGGCTGTTAAATGTTTAAGTGTCCTTTCTTTCACAGCAGTTTAGTCATTTAGAAGCTGAAGCGTGATACTGTGGTTCATTGTTGTGTTTACCAGAGAATCTATTGTTCTGAACGTCCGTCTGGGATTGTTGGTGTTTATAACATGTGCTTGCTGTGGAGTTTGAATTGCCTTGTTGTAGTTAAAAAAATGTCAATGTTGATGGATTACTAATTCAGTTTTTCTTTTTAGTTTCGTTGTTTGACCATGTTTGCGGTAGTGTTTTTGTTTTTCCATGTGGCAATGATAGATGTCCCTCAGATGACCAACTGTTTGTCTAACAGTCAAAAACCTGCAACACGTTCTCATCCCAACTCGTCCCATTTTCACGATTTGTCTGATTATTTAACGTTCATTTCTAACGCACTGGGCAGCCCAGCACACGGTGACAGTAAACTACATTCACCATGTCACTAAGCTCCCAGAGTATTCTCTCTGCATGTCTAATAATGACACAAACGGGTTCACATTGTAGTTATTTGAAAGCCGGGTGTGTCTCCTGCAGACACTAGAGGGTGCCCTGTGCGTCGGGATCAGACACCGAGGGGGGCCTGGGAACGAGAACAGAAATATGTAACCGGGACCACTTCTCAAGAAAAGAGTGCTGAAAGTGTGACAGAGGATGAACATATCTTACTTTGACATAATATTCAATCTTTATGAGATCACAGCCAGCCAGGGAGGACTGAGGAAGAGGAGGAACGATGATCTGCTCCTTCCACTCCAGCTCCTTGCCGGCCTTTACCACCCCCCCCTCCACCTCTGCTATCGCCCTCACATCATGGGTGGGCCTCTTCATCTCATAGGTGACTCTCTGAAAGCACAGGTGGACATGAAGAGTACAGTGACTGGGGACCAAGGGACAGACAGGACAGGACACCATCTGCTGTCTGAAGACTCAGTTATTCAACGCTTTCTGCATTTGTACTAAAACTCTTCATTTCAATCTATTAAACGATTTGACACATAATCACCTTATAAAGTTGGTGTTAATTCTTTCTGGGTTTCATTCATATTAAACGTGGTCTATTGATCCATCGGTAATATCAACATATTGATTAGTGCAATTTAATCTTGATATCTCACAGTAGCTCGTATACGTTTCAGAAGGTAAAGAAGTACACCACGAAGTACACCACGGAGTACACCATGAAGTACACCACAGAGTACACCACAGAGTACACCACGGAGAACACCACGGAGTACACCACGGAGTACACCACGGAGTACACCATGAAGTACACCACAGAGTACACCACGGAGAACACCACGGAGTACACCACGGAGTACACCACGGAGTACACCACGGAGTACACCACGAAAATAGAGAAATCAGCAACAGAAAAAGATGAAGATAAAACGAATCAAATCACAAGTTCAATACATTACAAATAAGTGTAACATATTGTATACTTGCCTATATTGGGAGATCTGGATTAGTACTATCTGGAGGTAGTTCTTTGATACAGTACATGTGGGTCCAGAAGCCTGAACAGGACCTTCTCCTCGCAGGTTGAGCCAGAACTAAAGTGTTTACCTGCATGAGGCTGGCGGCCATGTTGCCTGTGGTCTTCCCCGACTGGTTGTGGATGTTGACCAACACCTGGATGATCTGGCCTGGTGTGTAACCCTTCATGTTGGACTGGGCCTTCAGGACCACCGTGCCTGTTTTCAGCAGCATGTAGGAGAACTCCTGCTTCACTTCAGATGAACAGGTTCCCTGCACGGAGAAGGGCAGCGACACAACGCCAAGACTTTTAACAAGACTCACATCGATACACGTTCGCTAAAGGAACATTCACATTCGCTCAGTGGTTTTATCTGCTCGTTCTATTACGAGGTGGATGACGAGATTGATCTCCATCTATCTCATGAGGGTGTTAAGTACAGAGCTGGAGTCAAGACATGGTTATCACAGCTTAGAATGAAAACTAGAAGCAGTAGAAACACTATCATGTTGATGTTATTTTGCAGCGATGGATGATTTTTGAATCACTCAGACAGTAGCAGCTGTGCGAGCAGTGGAGAAAGGTGCGTTTGACAGTGCTGCTGACTAGTAGCTGCTGCTCTGTTTAATATGTATTCATACAAAGAGTGCATAAAGACTTATTCAGGACTTGAGACTTGTTGGTTGGTCTTGACCTGGGACTTGAGTCAGGAGTTCCTTTGCAACAATGTTGGTGGTGTGTTGTTGAACTCTGAAGATGAGACCAGTCTAAGCAGTCACAGAATGACCACACACACACACACATCTCACCCATATGTCTGGCACTTCATTCAGGTTGAGGAGTCTCAGGAGGTAGAAAGCTTTCTCCGTGTTGTAGTCTTTGCCAAATCGCGGCGTTTCAATAAACGCTCTCACTCTGTAAACGATGCGACCATAGTTGCCTTCAAAAGATGTTGGAGCAGATTCTGTGGGAAAGAAGTCAAATCAGTATCAGTGTTCTCACACGCTGTCCAGTGCAACTCATCTCAGAGATTTGGCATGTTTTGGAGAATATTTGCAAGGTTTTTTCTGCCTCTTTCAGTCGAGAATTATGGAAGCAGCGTTTTGTTAATCATAAGCAAACTCAGGAGGCTCACAGTCTCAATACACAGCAGCAGACTAGGGCCGTCTTTCTACATGTGAAAGTTCTATTGAGATTGTTGAATGACGCTTTTAATGTCTTCATATTTTATGACACGATTACCCTAAAAAATATGGGAAATATATGTCTTATTGTAGTTATATAAATGTAATTTGTGGAGCTGTTACATCAGGGGTCTCAAACTCATTTTCACTCTGGGCCACATCAGCATCATGGTCGCCCACAAAGGGCCGGTTGTAAATGTAACTACTCCTAACATATTGGTAAATAACTGTCTCTGCATTTGATTATTGTTTATTCAAGTGTTAAAATATTGTACATGCAGTTATATAAATGTAAAAATATATTTAAGCACATTTCTGTTATTATAACTTAAATCCTTTTAATTTAGGGTTAAGAAACCCACATTACTCTATCAAAGATCAAACTATTAAAGACAATATTGTGGTATATTTTCAGGTCTTACACAGTACAGCGAAGACCCCAAGTGTATTTGTCTTAGATGAAAACCAGATGTGCAGGAGACCAGGGGCAGAAGGGTGGATGTGTAGAATGAGGAGGCCACATACATTCTCTTATGTTCCGCCCAGATGTTGCATGACATGTACCCTATATAAAGATGAAGCGAGAGCCCTAAAGGCAGGACTTTTCGGATTCGACTTGAGACCTCCGGACGATCTAGACGTCCGTAATGGCATGTGTTGCTTGTTTGTAATAAACTTTATTATACCAGCAAGAACAGTGTCCACGGAGCATCCTTCCTCATCACTTCAACAGAACTGTCGCATGCAAGATACGACAAAGATGGCGTCACGAACAGGATCGGAGGTGGCCTTGCAGTTTCCTATTGCCACTTCACATACGGTGAGATCTCTCGATTGAATGCTGGTCATAAATTGGGGCTGTTATGTGGAGTTGTTAGGTGGAGTTGCTTGGACACACCGTAAATTAAGAACCTTCTTGTTATGGACATGTCCTGTTGATTTGATGTTTAAAGTGAGGCTCCGTGCTAAATTTAATGTAAAAAAGGGGGAAGATAAAAAAGTGAAGAAAAAGGAAAAAGGAATAGTTTAGAATAGCTTCATGGTAACGATAAGGTGTGCTAAACAGTATCGTGCAAGATTAATGAAGAGGGGCCCTCAACTTCTTAACGGTAAGACACATGCATATTAGTCACCGCGTAACGATGGCTCTGACATAGTCCGGAATTAAGTTAGAAAAACAAAAAGGGGAGAAACCTGGATCCAGGTAATTTGAATAAATAAATGTAAAAGGTTAAAGGAAAGAGTGATAAGGAAATAAAGGAAATGATCATATGATTGAGCCGCAAATCAGATAGGTAGAGCCCTCAAGTGTAGGAGCATGTAGTACGGGCCGCGTAAAACCTGAAACGACATCTTATGGTCAGTTTAATAACTGGAGTGTAAATTCACAAATTCGATTGACTGTTACCACTCTGACATTGGTTGACGAACGGTGTCTGATGCAGCCTCTCATCGAATATTTACACCTCAGAGGTAGCATAAATTTTCTCTCTTGGGAGATACAGAGAATTTCGTTGCCAGTTGAACTGTTGGGTTCAGTTGGAGTTCACTAAATGCTACAATGTTTAGGGAAGGGGTTCAAGTTAGGAATAATATTCATGTATGCTGTTAACGGGACCGAAGGGGTTCATAAGAGACTAAATCATTGCCTGTTTCTTGTCTGTTATGCCATTTATGGTGAATGCGAATTGAGAAGGGAGGCAAGGCAGTGGACCAGCACATCACGGAGTGTGGCTGGCTGACGTCCAAGGGGAGGCTTCCGTTTCAATCTACTAAAGGCCGGTACAAATTTATCTACAGACTCTTTATGCATTTTCCATAGTGGTATGTGTTCTCAGTCGTAGGTAATATTGAGGGTACACATATAAACCTGCTTTCATTTATAAGCCTAAGAGGATACTGACCTGCTCCTATACACATGAAAGAATACATGCTCTATGCAGATAGGAGAAATAAATAAATAAATAGAAAACTTGGCAACTGATTGACCAGTTAATGCATTTAATTAATTAATGGCATATGATTGTTTGGTCTAACCTCTGCTGACAATTGCAGATGTCCATTTTTGTTATTGTGCGTGGTTTGTTCTGATCTGTGCTGTGGTGTACATCAATATGGTGACTGTCTGATGATATGAGCTGAATATTGGATAATTGATTGATTTGTTGATTGATTGATTGATTTATTTGTTAATTGGTTGATTGGTTAATGTGTTAATTGGTTGATTGGTTAATTGGATAATTGAAGGGGGGAAGTAATCTAAATAGCCTTGAGTAGTTTTAATTGTAGCAATTAATTCTTAAAGTACAATAACGGAAAATAAGAGGAAGTCATTATAATGGGAAAAAAGAACACTAAAAATCCAAAAGTAATCACTCCTGTTGAAGTGGTACAGAAGAATAATCCTCTAATTAGAGGCATTGCAAACATTGCAAAAATATCGGAAAAATGGCATAAACGCTGGCCTGAAATTGACCAACCATGGCCAGTGGAGGGGACTCTTAACCCAGATGTAATTAAAATAATGCTGGTACTTGTATCAACATACAAGGCAGAGCAAAAGAAGGGAAAAAAGGGGAGAAAACGCAAGGAGAAGAGGCAAGTGGAGCTTGGCATTCTCCAGTTGTTTGAAAATGAGGGACAGAAACTGATCAAAGCTGCAAACGATAAGAGGGATAAAGATGCAGAAGAAATAAAACAAAATACAGAACAAACAGAAAAACTGATGAAAGCCACCAATTCATTGTTCTCACATATGAACCCAGTGAAGGGACCGCCACCTTATGAGGTAGGGACAAAGTCCAAGAAAATCTATCCTCAGATCCCAGTGATCAGTCAGGAGGGTGACTACCGTATCAGAAACGAGGAGGACATAATAATAGAAACAGGACGAGCGGAGACAACTATAACGATGCATCCAAGATCCAAAAGTAAGAAGAAAACAAAGTTTGAAGAAGGGAAGCAAGGGCGGAGCCATGGATACGAGAGTGACCAAAGCGACCAGGACGGGAGCAGGGGAGGATATGACCCTGAAGTCAGGCGGATGCTGGCCAGAGCGGAAAAGAAAGGAAATGTTAGCTCTGATGACAGTGGGGATGAAGAGAGCAGTGAAGAGGAAGCCCGGAAGACTTTGAGAAAGGTCGAAATAAGCATAGACCGATGCATCCGTGAACGACAAAAAACTCATAGGCCAGAAGAACGAAGAGAACTAGAGTACCAGCTGGAGGAATTGCGGCTTCGGAAGGAAGAGGTAGAGAATGCAAACTTCAACCAATCTGCCACGAAAGATAGAGTGCGCTCTAGAAAACAGTTGAATCCCAGCAGGATGACTCCCGTGGTCATCCGAGGACGGAATTTGGAGTATAAGCCTTGGCAGAGTACAGATATGTCAAACATACTTGAAAAGTTACCTACTCTTCAAGATGGAGCACATCCTTGGATTTCGAAGTTGGAAGAGATCCTGGTGGGAGAGCAACCAGCCATGGGAGATATCAAGAGACTCTTGGCCAACCTCGTTGGAATTCAAGCTATGGGAGAGATTCTACAGAAAGCTGGACTTAATCGATATGTGGGAACTGCTGTGAATGATTCAGAGCTGTTTGCTGCAAATAGAGGTCAAGTGTGCAGGGCGCTGAAAGACACATTTCCGACAAATGCACATCCTGACAATATTTTTATTGAACCACTGGGACAAGAAGAAAACCCGAGGGCCTATGTGTCGAGAGTTCATCAAGTGTGGAGAAACGTCACAGGAAATGACCCGGATTTGAATCAAATGGAGCGGTCAATTTTGCGAGCCCGAATACAGAAGGGGTTGCCCCTGCCAGTGAGAAGCAAGTTGGCAGAGGTGGTTGGTCTTGGAAGCATGACAAAGGGTGTCTATACGGATCATATAGCCCACCAAGTGGAGCTGTATAGGAAAAAGGAACATGATCAGAAAGACCAGGACCAAGAGACCATCAGGAAACTTAATCAAATACAACTGACGGACAACAGGAAGATGGAGAAGAAGCAGGCTCTGGTTATGCAGAATCAGGCTCCACTAGATCAACTAGTACCACAGCCTCAGCCGAACCAGGTTCAGCTCCAATCGTTCCAGCCACCGCCGGTGAGTCCATTTGTCTCTTACCCACAGCCAGCTTTTGATCAAGCGCAACCCTGGAGAGGAAGAGATCAAAGAAACTTCGGAAGAGGAGGAAGGGTTAATCCAAGCTTTCAACAGCAATCAAACGAATGTTATACTTGTGGACAACCAGGCCATTTTGCTCGCGAGTGCAACAGGTCAAGAAATTTCTACTAAAGAAGTACTAAAGGGGTTCAGAAACAATTTACTACAGTAACCACTCCAAGGGTGATTAGTACACAGAGGAAACTTGTTACGTTAGTTCCAGGAACAACTAAGAATATTCATACAACTACTCAGACTACTACTCTAGCTAGGACTACAAAGGGGATGAATGCTACAACAGTGACAACATCTGTGGCACCTACGACATTTGTAAACATAACGCGGACATCTAATATGACATCTCGGACATTTAAGGATGTGATTAATGCAACCCAGAAGCTAATATCAAAAATAGAGCCTAGCGTGAACAACAGTAATGACATGGTTGAAGTTAGAGAACAAAGGATGGAAGAGAAGCATGTAGAGTCATCCATGACTGCTCAGAGGACTATTTCAAACGTAGATAATAACTTTGGTGACTCTGATCAGGCACCAGAGTACATGATGGATCAATACCATACAGTACAAAAGAGGGACACTAAATGGAAGGCATTGCAGTGTTAGTTCTGATTTTGGTAGCGCTCGTTCTGTCGTTGTGTGTGATGTTTTGTTTTGTACGCTGTTGTTGACCTTTGCAAAGGCAATGATAAT
Source organism: Anarhichas minor (assembly GCF_050575085.1). Lineage (NCBI taxonomy): Eukaryota > Metazoa > Chordata > Actinopteri > Perciformes > Anarhichadidae > Anarhichas > Anarhichas minor. The sequence continues at coordinate 959,587 of NW_027466509.1, forward strand.
TAGATGGGTGGGAGTTGTGCTACCTGGCGATCAAACTCTGATGCCATTATTACATGAAGCTGACACGGACATGGATGAGGATGACGCAATAAAGATCGAAGTGGTGGAGGAATATCCATTTTGAATATCTCATGATTATAATCCTATTATTTACCTCTGTTATTGCTTGCGTAGTTTGTAGTGTTGATTTTGTTTTGCTCTTTCGAGACTTTGTTTAGTCTCGAAGGGGGGGTATGGAAACAAATGAACAATATGATTAATGGACATTATGAGTTATAATCTCACATTTTACTTATAGAAGTGTTATTATTTGGTGTTGATGTTTTAATGAGTATCTGTTCTGTATGCAAAAGATACTGGCCTTCTTTTCTTTCATTCTAGAACATATTGGGGGAAGACCACTGGGAGGGTGGTGGATTGTCAGGGACTCCGATGGGCTGAATGGATTCAGACACTTCAAACATGAAAACATGAAAATCTGAAGGACTCTGAACGTGGACTGGCGATACAACATCCAGATTCAAGACATCTTCGATACTACACCTGAGTCACGGCTGCTGAGAAACTGCAGCGTTATACAGTCTCATGTCTTCACTGAAATGTTACATTAGTATTATTAAAAATTAATTTTCGTCTTTGTATATTAAATGCTTGGGAAATGATGGTTTCTAAATATAATGGGACCTCGGATGTTTTCTTTTTCTCGATGTTTAGGGACAGTGGGGTAGGCAGGAAAAGGTCCATAGAAAGGTGCGATGGGTCGACCAGCCTGACTTTGGACATTGTTTTGTTTTGATTTGCTGAGTGTTCCATATGTATTTGCTTAAGTCATTTCCTTACACAAATTGCTAAATTTCTCATTTCAGTGTTTTGGAGTATTACTTATGGTTGCCTTGGCAGAGGGACCGTGAGAGAATTTTCCTGTTTACATTGTTTAATGGATATTTCAAGAAAAATTAGCTGCCTAACAGGTTTTTCACTCTCACTTTTATATACTCCGTACCGTTGCTTTAATGTTAAAAAGGACGGGTTGTTAATTTTGTCATGATCATACACTTGTATGTCTCTTCTGTTATTTTTTCGAGACTTTGTGCAAGTCTCGAAGGGGGGAATATGTGGTATATTTTCAGGTCTTACACAGTACAGCGAAGACCCCAAGTGTATTTGTCTTAGATGAAAACCAGATGTGCAGGAGACCAGGGGCAGAAGGGTGGATGTGCAGAATGAGGAGGCCACATACATTCTCTTATGTTCCGCCCAGATGTTGCATGACATGTATCCTATATAAAGATGAAGCGAGAGCCCTAAAGGCAGGACTTTTCGGATTCGACTTGAGACCTCCGGACGATCTAGACGTCCGTAATGGCATGTGTTGCTTGTTTGTAATAAACTTTATTATACCAGCAAGAACAGTGTCCACGGAGCATCCTTCCTCATCACTTCAGCAGAACTGTCGCATGCAAGATACGACAATATCAAAGACAAATATCAAACAAGTTATTACAATAACTTTGTTCAATGCTTAAAATCCTTTCAAGGGTGCGTTTGTACAATCCCACGTGAAGTATTTCATGTGTTGTAAAGACACGTTTAAAGTAGTCTTCAATGTACTCACAATACATTTACATGTCACATGTACAGTAACCAGCCAAAGAGCTGCTTATGACTGTGTTTAAGTATCTCATCATTTTGACTTTCTATCATAGTTATGACTTTCTATCTCAGAATTATGACTTTCTATCTCATAATTTCGACTATGGGGACATTTTTATTATCAAGTCTAACTTAAAAAGAAAAAAATATATATTTTTTTAAATTTTTTTTTTTTTTGCTGGCGGATTCGTGGGCCACATAAAATGACGTGGCGGGCCGGGAGTTTGACACCATGTGTTAGATGCTTGTAAACCGCCCTGTTAATACAGGTGTGTGTGTGTGTGTGTGTGAGGTTAAACACTTTCTGAAAAGCTAAAGGACAACAAATATGGAATAAAGAGAATATTTCATTCATAAAAACATGGGAATTTTCATTATGCTTACATTTCCAAAGTTTACTGCATGTAACAGTGCCACGCCCCTCACGGTGTGTGTGTGTGTGTGTGTGTGTGTGTGTGTGAGAGAGACAGAGGGAGAAGAGAATGCAATGTTTCTGTAAGTTGTCAACAACAACTCGAATGTCAGCATTATGAATAAAGCTTTAAACTATTTGGTATAGCTCTGATGGAGACCAATTTAAAATAAATTATATATATATATATATATATATATATTTTGTAATATGATATTTTTTCTATAAACTGATAGTACGCAGAGCCATGACATCATACCTGTGGGATAATGCCAGTAAATGGGAACAGAATTACTGCTCACAGTATATAAGATGACAATGCTATACAGGGACTTTCTCCAGACTCCCCTGTAATGTATACCCTTTCAAAACCTGACAAATGATCAGTTATTTTCTTCACTTTTTCACGTGAACATGAAAAAGACAAGACTTAGACTGCCTTGTCAGCAAGGCAGTGACAGCAGCCATTTAACTCCAACATCATGGATCAATTCCAGCCTTGTGACCATTGTTTGATGACGTTCCCCTCTCTCTCTAGTCTGGGTATCCACACTGTCAAATAACGGCAGAAATGCCAAACAAATAACCATGCGTGTAGAGCGTGTCCTGATGCACCTGCACAGTGAAAGCACACGTAGTTCAGATCTGAGACAGATTGAGATTCTCAACAGTGGAATAACCGGTCGGGTTGCTTTTGAGTTTCTGTTGTGCTTCTTGTCACACCAACGAGGCTTCACCTGGTAAGTGAGTGACGAACAAAGTCTAAACACACAGAATCAACATGGCAACGATGTGCAGACAGGAAGTGAGGGACACGGTGTGTGTTCATGATGTTCACCAAAGATCAGGATGTGACAAAAAAGCCACAAAAAGTAATACAATTCTGAAATGGTTTATGATAAGAAACTCAAAGTGGACGGATTTGTACAAACATATTTATGGAAGTTATTACACATCACGAGGTACGAATCTTATTACCAAAAGACACAGAAATGCTTTCTCGTGATCCATTGAACGATGTCATCATCTTTAACCAACTATGAGAACATATTACATTAGAATGACAAACTCCTGTTTCACCACAATCAGAATGATCTCACTGTTGTTTAAGAGTCAGAGGTTTGCTGATGTCGACAGAGTGCAGTGGAATGAATAAGTGGAACAAACTGTTGCTGACGTAGGCATCAGGTGACGGGTTGTGGTGGAGGTGGTGGATGGAAATCTTGAGGAGAAACGTTGGCATAAGGGACACGCCCCTTACCTCTTTTATTCAAATGCTACTTCAGATCACTTTTAATAATTGTGTCTGTTTTGTGTCTCAAACAGTAAAGGTCAAGTCTGTTACAGGAAGTGCTTCCATAAAGCACTTCCTAAAGCAGTTTTCTTCCCTATTAATAGCAGCTTTATAACCTCCTTTGTCACCCACGGTATATTATTAGGGGACATTTATATTTGTTTACAGGGAATGAAAACTCTATTTTCACACGGGACTCTGGTATCCTGTCAGACAGACAGGTCTCTGTAAAACACAGCAGGTTGCTCTGTGGGAATCGTATCTCAAGTAGGCTGAAAACTCATCCACCTTATTAGCCAAGGAGCGGACATTCCCCCTCATAGTGGAGTGTAGCACAGGTTTGTACCCCCGCCGACTGTTCCTGACCTGCACCCCAGCTCTGCGGCCTCTCTTCCTGGTCCTGGGCTTGGTATCCGACCAATCAAAGTCCACATCCTGTCCACCTGACGCAGGAGGCCGCAGCTGAAGAAGCTCTTGCCGACTATAGGTGATGAAAAGTAGGCCTGGTTCGCTCCCGAAGTGTTTGAGCGGCTCTCCAAACAATGCAACAAAGCCACAGGAGGCAAAAGTGCGATTGTTAAGTGTTCTCGTCGTCAAAGTTTGATCACGCTGATGATCATGAATCAGAAGGTATCGAAAACAATAAAAACGCATCAGAAGTATAACCAGAGTCGTCGGCAAGGGGGCGGCACCTCTATGTTACTCTCCTCCAATCACAAGCACGCATTTGCCCACTGAAAATCTGCATAAGCCAAACCGGCCAATCAGGACGTGTCTACGTGATCACATGCGGACTCCACAGTATATAAGTCAGCACACCCCTCTGCTTCTCTTCAGTGAAAGGCAATCTGCCCACTGACTGCTCATCTCTGCAAATGGAGTCATCGGCAAAACCTCATCAGTGCCCGTCATGTCCCGGCCTCACAGCTCGGACAGATCTTCATGCCTGCTTGGGGTGCCTTAGCATACACCACACAGAGTGTTCAGCAGCCACCGACCTGCCAAGTCTGAAGAGCGTTGCCCAAGATTCGACGCCAGAAGCAGAAGGATCATTTCAGACGCTTTGCTGTGATGAGAGCGAGCCAGAGCCCGAGACAGACGAGGTAGAGATCCTCACCCCAACCACAACGCTTGGCCACTGCCTCCGGTCATCCCTGCCAAGACATCGGCTTCGTCTGCAGATAATGATGACGACAATATGTCATCAGCAGCCACAACATCAGCATCCCAAGTCCACCGCCAACATCTCTCCGTGGGGACATCCTGCTAGTGATGAAAACTAGGGCGGGACGTCCCACAGCTCGTCGCTCGTCCTCGAATACAGTTTTACGAGTAGTGGCAATGCAGCTGCGTGTTAACAGAAGGGATGGATAGGGCACCGAGACTGGTTTATTTTCTCCAGTTCTACAGCGCTCATCCTCTGCTTATCCAGGACCTGTTACAGAAGCAAGCTGTGTCTTTCGTCCCCATTCACGACAGAAAGAGAGGGTTTTACCAGTGTATGTCCGCAAGACATTCGGTTTGTTAACCATCAACCATGAAGTTACTGGAATTGGTTTAGTCGGCCAATTGCTTGCGAGGTTACCCTCAGATCAAACCCCTACTTTGTACCCAAGAACGTGAGGAGTCCTTTCAGGCTGAAGGTTATACTGCTGGATGCTTTTCGTCTTCCACCCCATGTGGGGGACAGGGAGGGAAGTTAAATCTGCGATTCCCAGTTTGTGCCTTTGTCAATGTGTCTTTGGGGAAGACACTTAACCCAGAGTTGCTCTCGTAGGCTGTGCCTGCGGTGTATGAATGTTAGTCCTGATGGGCAGGTGGCACCTTGCATGGCTGCCCCTGTCATCAGTGTATGAATGGGTGTGAATGGGTGAATGACCCAGCACTTGAGTGGTTGTAGGACTAAAAGGCGCTATACGAGTACAAATCCATTTACATCCAGCAGACACAGATTAACACAAGCATTCATTAGAAGGCGTTTTGGTCTCCACCAACTCCTGAGAGAAAATGACTTTTTAGCTACAAGATACTCCACTATGTTCCCCAGCTAGTATCTAACTCTGTCTGTCTGCAGTTTGATGCAGAAGACGTAGTGTACAGTGGCTTTATCAAAGCTTTACCCTGAATACAGCTGCTGCTAATGAGAGCGGTGAGAGTGAAACAAAACAGTTCAACTGTGTCTCCTTAAACCAAAACAATGAGCTGACAAAGACTAAAATGTTCCTCACAGATGAGAGGAACTGCAGAGTGGTGATCATTGCCTGTCGGTTATTTCAAATAAGTGACCTCATTTATATTACACATGGTCATTGGATCCACTGTTATATTGATTAGAGCAGCTTTTAGGTGTTGCGATTTGAATGTTGATCTAAAATTGTCAAATTCAAAGTACTGCCTCTGCATAATAACTTTGGCTGGTTTACTTTAGTGCAATATTTTACACAACACTCATAAGCCCAGTGAATGATGGGATAAGAGCCCCATCCTCAAGGCTGCTGAACCACAAGACCAGTAGAGTAAATATCAACATGCCTGGACATGTCTGTCTGTCAACACACACACACACACACACACACACACACACACACACACACACACACACACACACACACACACACACACACACACACACACACACACACACACACACACACACACACACACACACACACACACACACACACACACACACACACACACACACACACACACACGAAAGAATGTGCAGGGACAAGTGTTCATCCCATCACTCCACGCTCCTACCTGGTATGAGGAACTTGAAGGGGAAAGTGTGTTCTCCCTGTTTCATGGTTCCTGTAGGTACAAAGAGAGCACAGATAGATCAGCTGAAGCAGCAACAATCGCTCTGCTGTTTCCCACCAGCCAGGTATGCCTCCGGGCTGCATGCAGTATACACAGTGGCAAATGGGAACCTTCCACTACAGGCCTCACACTTCAAATATTTTTCTCACACTTACTTTTTAACCTTTACATTATGGAAAATAAAACTATTGTTTCGTTGCCATAAATGTGTCTAAGACCTGTGAGTGGATCGTGTTTCACCCTCTGTGGTAAACCAACGCACGAGCAAATATGTAAGGCTAGCTGAGCGATCTGATCTGTGACTGGACACTTTCCTCTATATGAAGTTCATATTATGAACAGTTACGATGTGGTAAACTGCACTTATCGAATACTAACAGCAGGATGGATCAAACCTGTGGATGAATAGATGGATCAGTTTTGTAGCAAGCACTTCAATTGTTCGGCTTCGTACCTTTATCTGCAACAGAGATGGTGCTGTTGAAGTACTGCTCCTCCTCAGTCCATGCGGTGTCATTGACCTTACTGGTGATGCCACAGAAACCGTTGCAGTTCACTTTGATGGCTGCAAACAAGAATACACAGATTTGTAATGTTAGCCACAGAGCCAAGCTAAGCAGCCGCACCATGAAACACTTCTCAAAAACTGTGCAACTAGAGCATTGGAATAAAGTAAATAAAGTGCATATTGTATTATCATCTTTACTAACATGCCACAACATTTGAAGATAAAATACATACTGAATTATGTTCTTATTGTGTCGCTGACCAATCTTCATTTACATGTAGATGCAATTTAAAGGACATTTTAAATCCGTTTAAAACAGGATTTATTTTATTTATATATATATATATATATATATATATATATATATATATATGGATACTAGTCGCAAAAGTATCGCTACACCATTGTCGAAAGAATTGCGTGACAGTAAGCTATATGGATATCTTTGCACAGCCCTGATTAACTCTATTAAGTGTAAAAACAATATTAAAGGAACACTGAAACAGTCCTCTAGTGACCTCATATCCATTGTATCTGATTTGTAATGCAATGTCAATATTTGCCCAGTAATGTCTCGGGGCCCAACCCTACTGATAATCCATCAGTGAGTCAAACTCTTGTTTGAGTCCGTTTCATGTGTCAGTCGGACCAGCTCTACCTGAAGAGGAATGTAAGCAGTCAGACAGGAACTCTCAGACACACAACAGCTGCTCTCAGCAAGCCAACCAACAACAGAGAGAGACGCAACACTCCACAATGATCTCAAGGAGAAAGAGTCACTTAATAATCAGGGCAGAATGGGCTCCAGCACATGTTCAACAGGTGGAAACCTGGTAAATGGCTGAATGTACGGAGCGCCAGAGGTCAGAAACGAGCAGTTAATGAGTGGAACCACCTTCAGACAGAAACATCGTCTGTGCCAGTACGTGAACGCAGATGAAGACACCAGACACAGCTGTTACAAACGTACAACCCCGAAGAGCATCACACAGAGAAAAGCACAACGCTTAAGATGTTGGACTGCTCACTAACAGAGCACGTACACATGGAGGAACACCAGCCGAGAGCTGCAGGAGACTCACGTAGAGCATCACGTCACAGAGAGGAATGTACACAACATCCTTCGTCTCTAGAGTTTACATTTTAGATTAAATCTGATATTTTTTAGATGTTTTTAGGTAAATATAAAATCATCAAATTATTTCCCCAAAATGTTTTCATTGTGTGTATTCGATTTTTTTGTTTTACTGTAAGATGAAGTGCTTTGTTTCGGGCTGAGAAATGTCTAAAATAACCATTAAAAACACGTTGATTATGTGAAAGATATGATCCACAAAGACAAAGACATGCAGACCGTCTTAGATGAAAGCTTCATGTTTTAATACGGTTTTCATGTTGGGATTTGTTTTTCTAACAGACCAACAGTTTATTAAATGCATATAGCATTTAATAAACTGAATTATATTTTTGATGTGTGGTCACATATTTGTGTGGGAGTGGGACCTGCGATTCCTCGTTTTACAACAGTTCGGGTCCTGTGTCTAGTGTTATGAGAGTGGGAGAAATACCATCAGCCCACACGGTCTCATTGAGCCCTCATTGAACCGGTCTACAGGACCATCACACGGACGTTATGAACCGGTCTACAGGACCAGGACCAGCACACTCCCCCCCCCCCATCACTGCAGATCCGGACTACCACGTTCATTCCAACACCAGCAGGTTATTCCCAGTGAGTGCGGGAGGCCTCGTTACAGTCCATTGTGGTCCAAAACATTTACTTCCTTGTTTAGCGACGGCAGCGTTCTCCCACCAGGTGCGCAATGTGTGATAGCAGCGATGTTAGCGGACTCTCACCTTTACACAGCAGCGGCTGGCCCAGTTTGAATGTCACGGTTCCGGAGATGGACTCGCCCGGAGTGTACATCTCTTTGTTCTTTTTAAACGTGATCTCAAACTCCTGAACTTTCCCCATGTTTCCCCGCTCACAGCAGAAGTGACTGAAGATCACCTGAGCGCACAAACAACCTGCGCATTTACCACCCTGTGGCCCCGCCCTCTCACCTGACGTCACTGACGTGTCCCAGATAACAAAGATCATCAGGTGTTGGTGATTAATCTTTATTGTTGTGAGGAGACGTGACGTTTGTTTAGAACAACACTGGACATTCTATAAATACAAATGTAATAATAATAATAACAACAATAAGCCTTTGAGTTACAAGACAAACCAGCTGGCAAATGTCACAGTCTTTAATGTTTTAATAATTGCACATATTTACATACACCCTAAAGTTTAGACAAACCACCCCGGAAAATGTGAAACGAGTCTAACGAGCACGCGCAGATAGTTGTCGGACCACAGATGGTAAATGAGATATGGTATATTTCAATTCAATTCATTTGTAGCCTATTATCACAAATCACACTATTGAAAGAAAAACAATTGAAAAATGATTACTACTAATAATAACAGTGGATATAATAAAATAATAAAATAAGATCAGGAATAGTAATAGAAATGTGTCTAATACTAATAATAATGATCGTAGCAGTGGGTGTCAGGCAGCAAGTAGAACCACGATCCATGAAACCTGAGGAGAGACGCAAAGTTAGTAATGAGCATTAATGGGACATAAATATATACAGAAGGAGAGGAAGAGGAAGAGGAAGAGGAGCTCTGTGTATCCTGACAAGTGCCCTCGTCTGGATTTATAGCAGCATAGCTGGTAGGGATGGGAATCACCCACGATACAATATCATCTTATTATGATTTAAAATATTTTGCGATATATCTGAAATAACATATTGCGATTTATTACCTTTCTTCAACTGCAAAAATTGCCGTATATTAACAGCTGCTCTCTCTAATAAGATAAAGTTTTCACTCGTTCATCTCACTTCAGTCATTTTATTGCATCATGCACCTGATAAACAGTCTACTGTCCAATCTGACTGTTAACTCAGCACCTCTAGTGCACCAAACAATGATTGTTACCAGAAGGTTTGATTTGTATTTGTAATTCAGAATGTCACAATATGACATTCTGATATCACGATTATGGTCAGAGGACACTGTTTCATGGTATATTATGGCCTATAGCCAACAAATTCAAATGATTAGGAAATAAAAGATCATATTTGTATCGATCACATATCACATTAATAATTGTGACATGTGATCATGTGTTGTCAGCTGCTTACAGCTCGTGTTAGGAAGTTAAACAGCTCATAATTCATAATATCTATTGAATGTTGCTGTGAAAACATTTCCTTTAAACAACTGGATTCAAGTTTCTCAACAAAAACTACTTTTTACAAGATAACATTTGAACACATCATGATAACGTTATAATTTACCATCGTCCAATACTCACGTTACCATGGTGGAACTAAGTGGAACCTCCCAGCACAGCTCTGCTCCATACGTGTTGCTGCCAGCGTTCTCTCTCCTGGTTCCAACACACACACACACACACACACGTGAGAGGAGATCTCATGCACACGCAAACATGTCTCGCAAGACTCGTTTTCACAGGGAAACAAATTGATAAACCTGCAAAGAATGAACCAAATGATGAAATGACCGATCAGACAATAAGATCTGTCAGTGGAGAAAGAGGAGGATATCGGGGCTGGAAAAAAATGCAAGGTGTCAATAGTACAAATAAAAGCTTACAAAGGCAGCAAGACAATACAACCTGTGCTATAGTTCTCCTGCAAACAAAGAGTCCAAAGAAACCAGTGAGTACTTGTAAAATAACTGGACTACAAGTGGGTGATTTGGATGGCAATAACTATATTGATCTCCAATAAACATACGCTCAAATAAAGGTACCAACGACAAAGAGAAACATTTTCTCTCAAAATGACCTCAGGAGGCCTTACTGGCAATGGAGCCCTGCAATCGTCCCTACCCTGCATGTAAGAACCCGCTTAGGATGGGTGTAAATGGACCACTCAACCCATCTTCAGCTGTGGTTGAATGTGGACGGCCAGTGGCATAAGTACACCACAATTTAATTGATTAACTGGAAAACCTTCCTGTAAACCATCACGATTTCCCAGAAAGAGACTATGAAGGAAACAGAATGAAAGATGCAAACTCTTCAGCACTAGAGAACATCAGAGACTGTTTTCTGCAGACGAATGCAGTCTAAAGTAGGAGAGCAAAGATCTTCAATAGGACCGTGTGATGCCGGATTTGTCAGTTTTCACTTCAGTTGGCGTGGACTATTTTGGACCTTTTGGAATAACGCGAGGTTGGACCAATTCTAAGAAAGGTCAAATTTCCACATGCCTCCATCGTTAGGTGGCAAGTAGTTTGGACACTAACTCCTGCATCAATGCAATACCATATTCCATATTCTACATTCAATATTCTGATTTTAATATGTCCTACTGTGTTATTTTATTGTATATATTGTGCATTTTTTAATACTTAATATTTTTGGTTACTCTGTTACTTTGTATGTCTTGCTGCTGTAACATACAAATTTTGCCCTGGGGATGAATAAAGTATACATCTATCCATCTATACGCAGATTTCCATGTCGTAGAGGTACTGTAAAAACCATCAGATCAAGGTAAAAATTGTATTGCTGCACAAAAAGAGCTTAAATGATCATTGAAATAACTAAATCATGATCAAATCAATTGGAATCTCATCCAATAAGGATTTGGGAGGCTATTTAACCCGTTAGCAGGCGCTCACCACAGAGCCAGGACAGACTCACAAAGTCTGAACTCTGTGGAAAGAGAAGAAGTTCTGAATGATGACGCCTGGAAAAACAGCCTAATGTGAGTTGGAAGCTATAATGAATGATAGAACTATCACAACTAAAACAAATGACTTGAATGATGTGGAACCTTTAACACCTTATCATCTGCTTCTACTCAAAACCAACCCTGTCATACCTTCTGGAGGGTCCATGAAAGAGGACCTGTTCTCTAACAGGAAACCAGTACACTATCTCTTCTGGAGGAGTTGGGTTCGAGCAGCTAATTCAATGACAAGCATAATATGTATGGTAGATTGATTGTACATTCTTATAACTCAATTTAAAAAAGTGTATCAGGTGTCTGAGCATGCATGAGTTCATATTCATTACATATTCATCTCCCAGTCTGCTCCACTGCTCACCTGCTGCCTCCCAGCCTCTACTTCACTCTGCTTGCCGGCCAATCCCACCTCATCAGTTCACCCCACTCACCTGTGCTCACAACTGCAACCCACCTCCAATCAAGGCAGTACTTCAGCCTCTCCTGCTCAGTCACGCGTTGCCACATTGTTCTTTGCCATCTCTCTCCAGGCTCCTCAGCAGTCATCCTGGGACTGATTTCCTGTTGCTAACCCCGCCTGCCTTCGACTTTCCTGCTTCGTAGCGATCCCAGAAAAATCGCCTCAGACTTCTGTCCCCGATCACGATTTCCACCTCAGCGTTCCAGGTTTCGGTCTGCTTCTCCTCTTTCGCTGCAACGTCGCCACAGTGAGTTTTCCAGTCGACTTACCTGGTTTCTGTGGCTCAGAGACTTTCACCGTTTTGCCACTATCCTGACTGTGTGTGTCCTGTGAACATTTATCTGCCGGCTTCCTGAACCTTTGCTGGCCCTGACTTACTCTCCACCTTCTCCCCACTGGTCTGTCTGCTTCTACTAATTGCTTACCTGGTTCCAGACCTGCTGCTTTCTCAAACACATCTCCTGCCCGCTCCTTACCGCACTAAGGAGCAGGTTTCCTTGAGTAAGGAACTATTTTCCTTACTCAAAAGACAAAAGCCAACATCAACTTGTAATTAAGTTATTAGTGAATACAACAAGGACATGTCAAAATGAAATATTTCCCACCTGGTGTCCTTGCTCACCTGGGAGGTTGACGAGAGAGTCAAGGCCGACCTGGGGGACCAGCCCAGCAACTGTCCTTGATTGCCTTTTCGTCCCTTCAACTTTGAGTTGGTTGTCCTCCTGTGGGCTCACAGCTCCAGGCTCATTTGTCACCCCAGGATCCAGCGTACCAAGGAGGTCCTGCAGCAGAGGTTCTGGTGGGCCGCCTTGGAGGGAGACAGCTGGAAGTTTGAGAACGCCTGTTCTCAAACTTCAAAAGTATTTTAGTGAGTGATTGTCATAGATTCTAAAGTGTGGAGGATGAGCAGCGTTCTTCCAAAAGATTCAATTGTTATTTAATGCTGTGCAGAGCCCGTCAGTGTTCCTTGTTCACACTACACACTGTACAGTAGCTGCCATGCATCACCTAATGGACTACAGACACCAGACCCTTCAAGGTTCAAGTCACTGGATTTGTACGCAGGTGTGCAGTAAATCTTTTGAGTTTGGCCCAGCTCCAATAAAGCACTGACCTGTCACTGAACATCTGGTGTTCGAGTGCTTTGAATGGTCAGAAGACGACAGTAGGCTGTGTGTAGTTTAATGAGTCTATCCTGCAGCTACACACACTTCTGGTTCAAATGAGCAGTTCTCATTAAAATTGTTCATCCTGTTGACTTGTTCCATGGTTTTATTCATTACTACACCTAAAGTGAGGTTTCCTGTCATCTTCTATATACTGTTCATACAGACCATAACTTAGTGTGGATCTATGGACGCTGGTTGCATTAGATTAATTTAGATATGAGCACTTCAGTGTTAAAGTTGTCTTCAGTATGTAGAGCCCAGTAGGACACACTGCCTACATGTGTGGCCCATTGAGGTCTATAGAAACCAGACATCATAGTCAAGTGTTCCTCATCAAGTGACTACATCTGTACAGAGGTGCTGCAGTAAGATGGACTGCATCTCGTCACTTGGGCTGGAACACAATGACACCACTTTGTATTTCTAAACAATCATTTATTTACAGGTTTGTTGCACAACGGTCACAATTCACACACTGATTTACATATGAAGTATGAAGAGAATGTATATTCTGCCAATACTGCAAGAACGTTTAGTAAAACATGTCGGAGCTGAAGAGCCTCTCAGACAAACATCTAAAGATAATAAACCTCCATGAACAATCACAGATCAAAGCAGAATGTGAAATGTCTCGTCTCTTTGAACAATGTGAGCCAGCTGGTGGCTGTATTTACAGCCAGTCACTGACGGAGACCTGTGGTGTCCTGCTGGGCCTCAGAGAGGCGTGGCTGGGGTGGAGGCAGCAGTGGGGACAGTCACTGGATGCAGCCCCAGGTCCAGGGATGGAGCTTCATCTGGTGGTGGAGGGCTCTTCTTCTGGGCGTCCAGCTTCTCCGTTAGCTGAGTGTAGAGCTCCTTCACTGGCTCACTGCTCTGTGGTCACCAGACAAAGTGTCAGTACATACATTAAACACTCCGTCCAGACGCTGACATGTGTCCCAAGGGCTGCTCTCAGTCACACAACTGCTCTGTTTTAAAGCTGCAATGTGAAACTTACTGAAGTGACTACGTGGATAGATCATATATCCGTCAGTCTGAGTCCTATGTGTGGATGTCTGAAATTGGCTGAACTTAAGCTGGTGTTTGGGACGTTTCTGGGGACATACTACTTCACTTGATGTTAGATATCAGAGTTTGAGGATAGACAGCTTATCAAGAGGAGGAACTACCGGCTACAGAAGAACAGCTGCGTCCTGTTCACAGCCGTCCTGATCACAGACAGCATGCACATTTACTTAAAGTGAGGCCGTGTCATCAAAAGAAACATTCAATAAAGCATCTTTCATCCCTTCAGGTCTCCTCTCTGGTGGAGTCAGTGGACACATGTAGGAACACATGCGTCTCATGTTTACTGGTTTGAACATCACTTTGATTCTATGATGTCATCTTCATGATACGCATCAATAATGTTCAGTGTCTTTGTTAACGGGAGCATCTACAGGTGAATAGGGTCAACATGTAAAGTAATAGATAATGAGACAACTATAGAGATGTTATGTTGAATATGTAGATGAGATCTTATTCAATGTGTACTTATCAGTGTACATAACAGAAATGTGAACATTGTCACATAACGCCAAGTTCAACATCCTTGTTTCCTTCTGTGGACATGTAGAGTCACAGGTTCTCACAGTCTGTAATCATGCGTCTTTAGATTTGCCTTTGTGTCGCTCCATAAACAGAAGAACAAAGACATGTTTTTAGTAATAAAATGTGTATAAACGAGTCTCTAATAATAACAATCGGAGCCGGTCAGTGGCAACAACAAGCATTCCTACTGGACGCTGCACAATAGACCTTGTAGCTGGTTTAGTGGCCGCTGTTCTGTTATAGACAAGAAGATGCTGGCTTACAATGAATTTTAATATTAGTATCATTTACCACGACATATTTAGCCGTCATGGAATTATTATACACACCATGTCAAACTACGTGAACGTTTTCCTTCATCGTAGGAGTTGACCGATACCAACGAGGGATCAGGACTCACGGTGGGCTGAAGTATACGAGGTCTGTTAAAGCACTACAACCCCGGCTCACTGCTGAGCACAAGCTGGATGTAGAAATGAAGCCAACCTGTTTTGGAGGTTCAAGAGTTTTCACCAAGGTTTCCCGACACGACGGCAGCACTTTGTGATGTAGATGCAGCATCATCCGGAGGGCGTGTCTGTGCACGTTCTCTTTACTGGAACATATTGAGACACAAACAAAATCAATCAGGAGACATGGCGGAGACGTTTGAGTAAAATGTAACGCGAATAATGTGGAAGGGACGGGACCAGCCTGCTGTCTGAAGCTGTGTGTGTGTGTGTGTGTGTCAGTCACACTATCGGCTCTGCTAGAATCAGCTCACCTGGAAAAAGAAGTAAGAAGGAAGCCATCGAAAACTACTGAACAAAAGTCTTCTGATCCGAACTCATCAGACAGCAGGGTGAGGTGTCCGGTCAGCAGGTGCAGGAAGATGTCACCAAAGGCCATGTCATTGTAGGTCTCCACTGGAACAGCAGACAGACAGCTCTTATTCTGACGTGTCGATCCTACACAGTCTACTGCTGACCGTAGTCGTGTCACTTACTGCTCAACGGGTCAAGCTGCTGACCTACACAGTGTTCTGAGCGATACTCACCCAGGGCAGGTAGCAACCTCTGCAGGGCGTTCTTGTTCCTCAGCTTGGCGATGTGGAGGACGTAGTAGAGACCCATTTCACAGGCCACTCTGTTCTCCTGCAGGTACCTGAGGGACAGCAACACGTCTCACTGAGGCACTCTTCATCATTTATCACACAAGAACAGGAGCACTACAAAGAGTGCCTTGACTGTCCAGTCTGTGGTAGTTGTATTCTTGTGTTGTCTCAGTCATGCTGTGATCCAGAGAAGTAGTCTCATGAAGGCTGCTGTTATGCACTCTGGCTGTGAGCATGTTCACGTTACAGCTGTGAAGTCATCAGCACACAGGAACCCCCCGGAGCCGTCTGTGCTCGGTTAGGATGCTTTTATTAATAACTTCAACCCGTCAAGTCAGACAGATGAGTGACTTTGTTGGACTTGAGTAACAGCTGAATAAAAGTCATGTTGTTGCTTTTTGATGTTCACCTGTGATATTTATAATACGAGACGATGGACTGTATTGTCCCAGTTGGGACATTTGTCTTGGACTCAAACGCTGCACACATGACATAGTGTCCTATCGTATAGCAGTACAGCAGTAATGATAATAAACAAACATGTACTGAAGCACTTCACAGGTCGCTCGTCCATCGACCTCTGACCCCACCATGGTGAAGGGGACTGCAGGTCTTTACCTGCTGAAGGCATCCGGCAGGGTGGTGGGGTAAGACAACGAGCTCTTCTCCTCACCGGGGAGCTTGTTTTCTGCAGTGAAGGTGTGATCATCAACAACCACTGACATCATGGCAGGCAGGAAGCGGGTCACCACCTCCAAGTCCTGACAGCAGGCACACAGGAAGATCCATCTATGAGTTTCTGAAGCGATGCAGCACACGTACGCCGCAGGTGAACACTCTACGTACCAAACGAGGCTCTTTAAAGACCTGGCTGTCAATCATGTCCCACGCCCCTTGACCCAGTGACAGCATCCTCAGCAGCAGCATCAGGTCCGGACTGTCCTGTTCAAAAACAGACACAACAGAAGGACTTACAATGGGCTGTGTGTGAGGGAACTCTACCGTGAAAACACAAGGAACTGTGGCGGAGAAACTCTCTGCCTTTCAGCATTCACAGTGGCTGTCATTTAAAGAACTAATAATCCAGAAACATGCACATTAGAGAGGCAGGGACAGTGACCATCAGGCTGGATGAAGCTAAAGGAAGACACAGGGTTGAATAATACCAAAGTCCCCTTTAAGTGCCGACTACGCTTCTAGCTGCATCCCTGTCACCAGTCAGTCAGTAGAACACCATGACACCATCGGCATGGTTGTGCATCATGTCGCCTGTGTCCTCGTGCACAGCATGCTCACCCTGGGTAAAGCGTCCTGACTCAGCAGTTCTTGCAGGTTCCTCATGATACTCAGAACCAGGGTGTTACACGCAAACGGGTCACACAGGATCATGGACAGGTCCCTGGAACGCACAGAAAGATAAATTCAAGCATTGATCCGAGATGAACAGCTCTGTTTATAACCCTTCCCCTCATCCCTTACCCGAGGACTTGCTCTTGTCCTTTCTTCACTCCATCCAGGAAACCTTGCAGCTCTCTGGCTCGCTTGCCGTCCACAAACTTCTCACGGATGCAGGCGTCTAAACACCAAGTGAACTGTCACAGCACACAACAGAGACAGAGGAGAAAGAATGCTAGAACACAGAAAACACAGGGTTTGGGGCTCCTCAGTGGTCTGATGGTGTCCATAAGTGATCCTCACCTTATGGCAGGGGTCCACAGAGCAGATCTCACTGATGTCCAGGTCGTGAAGAGACATCAGCAGCTCTGCTCTCAGCGTGCAGTAGTGGACATTTCGCGTTCGCAGGAAGAGCGTTCTTAAAAACTGCAGCACCATGTCGTACAGCTTCACGTTCTTTCCGATCATCTGCGTCAGCTTTAGGACCACCTGGAACATCAGGAAAGCTTAACAGCGCCATCTCTTCACACAGAGATTCATGCCTCAAAGACTTTGGTTCTTGTTTAAGAGACATCTAATCTGATGACTGACTCACCTCGCCTTGGCGTCGCGCTTTGGGAGAGGGGCTGAAGAAATTGTGCAGGATGGAGAGGTCGCTGCTGAACAGAGCGGCTTCCTTCTCCACAATGTACTGCTTTAGGAGAGGCGACACTTCATCCCCAAACAGAGCCTGGTTGTCCTGCCAGATCTGCCTCTTCACCTCCACCGCACACACCTTGTACAGTTCCTTGTCAGCCATCACCATCTTCAGTTTCTTCTCTGGCACCTGCAGGAGGGAGCATGTGATGAAGATTAAGGGGCACTTCTGCAAAGCCAATTTGAAGATTTTGGCTGAACAACTTGTTTTATACCTAATAAACTTTGATACGGACATTCAAGGTTCCCAGAGGTTCAAAATATAGTCACTGTACAAATCAATGTACGCGTGTTGTTCAACGCCGGGCCTCTAGAACAGCTTCACGTTCTCCAAGTGTGTGGAGGGACGGACATCATTCTTCCAAAACGCATTCCCATTTGGTGTCTGGTGATGTGGTGGAGAGCACCTTATAACAATGACTCAAACTTGTGCTCATTATTTACTTATTGTACTTTACTATTATTGTCTAATGAGGGATGAGGACTAAAACTTTAGACATTTTCCTTTATATTGAAATGAAGACGGCTACAAAATGTACAATAATCACATTCAATAAATTACAGCAATATCGCATAAAAACTAATTTGCTCATGATGAACTAACAATATGAATCATAGACCAATGAATAAATAAGTAGACTGAACTATATCCACATATAAAATAATGATATATATCGATTGTCTATCGACCTAATAATAGATAATGTTGATTACTATTCCTTATGGCATGGGTGAATGAAGGGCCTGTGACGCCGTTAACATCGTCGATAGAACGTCGTTAACATCGTCGACAGAACGGCATTACCAACGTCGATAGAACGCCGTCGACAGAACGCCGTCGATAGAACGCCGTTAACATCGTCGACAGAACGGCATTAACAACGTCGATAGAACGCCATTAACAACGTCTATAGAACGCCGGTAGATAGAACGCCGTTAACGCCGTCGATAGAACGCCGTCGACAGAACGCAGTCGATAGAACGCCTCCTCTTGAGCACGACGCCCCCAAATTTGGGGGCTCTCGGGCTCAGAACCCCTCAAACTCACATGCAGCAAATAGCATGATTATTAGCCAGTAGTGTGGACACGGCCACTTTTTATTTTCGATGAACCAGCAACGTGTGGACAACAACATCATATAAGTCACTTATTATAAACTCCAAAGACAACTATAGGCTACTCATATAAGCACAAAAATATCGTGGCATAAAAGCACCAAATCCTGGCCCGAAATCGGCGCTATGAGTACAGTAAATCAATGTTTGTACCCTCATGCTAACGGCTACCCAGTCATACAATGCATTTATTAGCATTAGCACACGTGGCGGAACACGTAACTAACTTCTGTTTTACGATCCGTAGAAGCACTAAACCGTTGGTGGATGATCAAACGTACCTTCATGCTGAACTTCGCCGACAAAAATCGTGGTTATGCGCCCAAGTTTTCTCAAAATATGGATAATAACGTCGCGGAATTTCCGTTCCAAAGCTGTAGTCATTGCTGCCAACTGCATACTGTTGACTTCCGACTTGTTTCCAGAATAAGAGCGGTCAAGGGGGCTTGGGCGAGTGGTCAGACTGCCTGCGACCGGAAATTTCCGCCGGGGTACACGCCTCACTTCTGGCAACTTTATTCTATGAAATCTGTTGACGATCACCACCAAATTTGGCATGAGTCTTCCTAAGACGATGACGCGTCTAAAGAGGGGTTGTTTTTGGAAATCGACCGAGGATAGGCTGAGATCCAGCCACACACACACACATGCAATGAGAAAATCCTACAGATGACAGCCAAAACTGGCTCTGATGATGTTATGAATATGAATATGATTCCTATTATCTGTATTTGGATGTATTGAATCATATGAGTGATAAAGAAAGTGAAATATATAGTTATATAGTGTATAAAAGTACAATGTAAGAGCTGCAACAGCTGGTTCGAAAATGATGCCTCGCCTGACTAAAACCTCTTATTCTTAACTTTATTCCACTTTATTCCACTTTAACCTTTTTTTAATAACTACTGATCAGTTATGCTATGACTTGGGAAAGAATCAGGGAGCTAGCTGCATTATTTCAATAACCTTTTATCACTGAAAGTGCATTTTTCCCAGGCGAGGCTGAATATTTTCACTTTCAGCTGTGTTATGTCTTATTCTCTATATTAACCAGCAACATATTCACAATATGACCAATGTAAACTATGTCACAGGTGTTGTGATCTGATTATATCAACAAAAATTATTAAAATCGACCTTGTAGTTACAGAGCTATGGTCAGTTTTGTAGGGCTATGCTTTTTCGCTCAGAGACCTCAAAAACGGCTCCGAGATTAAGAGGTTAACGTCAGAACGAATGACAGAACGGCGTCGATAGATCGCCGTCGTCGATAGAACGCCGTCGATAGAACGCCGTTAACATCGTCGACAGAACGCCATTAACAACGTCGATAGAACGCCGTCGATAGAACGCCGTTAACATCGCCGACAGAACGGCATTAACGTCGATAGAACGCCATTAACGTCGATACAACGCCATTAACAACGTCGATAGAACGCCATTAACAACGTCGATAGAACGCCGGTAGATAGAACGCCGTTAACGCCGTCGACGCCGTCGATAGAACGCCGTCGATAGAACGCCGTTAACATCGTCGACAGAACGCCATTAACGTCGATAGAACGCCGTCGATAGAAGCCGTTAACATCGTCGACAGAACGCCATTAACAACGTCGATAGAAAGACGGCGATAGAACGCCGTTGATAGATCGCCGTCGATAGATCGCCGTTAACATCATCGACAGAACGCCATTAACAACGTCAGAACGAATGACAGAACGCCGTCGACAGAACGCCGTCGACGCCGTCGACAGAACGCCGTCGACGCCGTCGACAGAACGCCGTCGACGCCGTCGACAGAACGCCGTCGACGCCGTCGACAGAACGCCGTCGACGCCGTCGACAGAACGCCGTCGATAGAACGCCGTTAACATCGTCGACAGAACGCCATTAACAACGTCGACAGAACGCCATTAACAACGTCGATAGAACGACGGCGATAGAACGACGGCGATAGAACGCCGTCGATAGAACGCCGTCGACAGAACGGCGTTAACATCGCCGACAGAACGCCATTAACAACGTCGATAGAACGCCATTAACAACGTCGATAGAACGCCATTAACAACGTCGATAGAACGCCGGTAGATAGAACGCCGTTAACGCCGTCGACGCCGTCGATAGAACGCCGTCGATAGAACGCCGTTAACATCGTCGACAGAACGCCATTAACAACGTCGATAGAAAGACGGCGATAGAACGCCATCGATACAACGCCGTTAACATCGTCGACAGAACGCCATTAACAACGTCGATAGAACGACGGCGCTAGAACGCCGTCGATAGATCGCCGGCGACGCCGTCGATAGATCGCCGTCGATAGAAAGACGGCGATCGAACGCCGTCGATAGAACGCCGTCGATAGAACGCCGTCGATAGAACGCCGTTAACATCGTCGACAGAACGCCATTAACAACGTCGATAGAACGACGGCGATAGAACGACGATAGAACGCCGTCGATAGAACGCCGTCGATAGAACGCCGTCGATAGAACGGCGTTAACATCGTCGACAGAACGCCATTAACAACGTCGATAGAACGACGGCGATAGAACGCCATCGATAGAACGCCGTTAACATCGTCGACAGAACGGCATTACCAACGTCGATAGAAGGCCGTCGAAAGAACGCCGTCGATAGAACGCCGTTAACATCGTCGACAGAACGGCATTAACAACGTCGATAGAACGCCATTAACAACGTCTATAGAACGCCGGTAGATAGAACGCCGTCGACAGAACGCCGTCGATAGAACGCCGTTAATATCGTCGACAGAACGCCATTAACAACGTCGATAGAACGACGGCGATAGAACGCCATCGATAGAAGCCGTTAACATCGTCGACAGAACGCCATTAACAACGTCGATAGAAAGACGGCGATACAACGCCGTCGATAGATCGCCGTCGACGCCGTCGATAGAACGCCGTCGACGCCGTCGATAGAACGCCGTCGACGCCGTCGATAGAACGCCGTTAACATCGTCGACAGAACGCCATTAACGTCAGAACGAATGACAGAACGGCGTCGATAGATCGCCGTCGACGCCGTCGATAGAACGCCGTCGATAGAACGCCGTCGACAGAACGCCGTCGATAGAACGCCGTTAACATCGTCGACAGAACGCCATTAACAACGTCGATAGAACGCCGTCGATAGAACGCCGTCGATAGAACGCCGTCGATAGAACGCCGTCGATAGAACGCCGTCGATAGAACGCCGTTAACATCGCCTACAGAACGGCATTAACGTCGATAGAACGCCATTAACGTCGATACAACGCCATTAACAACGTCGATAGAACGCCATTAACAACGTCGATAGAACGCCGGTAGATAGAACGCCGTTAACGCCGTCGACGCCGTCGATAGAACGCCGTCGATAGAACGCCGTCGATAGAACGCCGTTAACATCGTCGACAGAACGCCATTAACAACGTCGATAGAACGCCGTCGATAGAAGCCGTTAACATCGTCGACAGAACGCCATTAACAACGTCGATAGAAAGATGGCGATAGAACGCCGTTGATAGATCGCCGTCGATAGATTGCCGTCGATAGATTGCCGTCGATAGATCACCGTTAACATCGTCGACAGAACGCCATTAACAACGTTAGAACGAATGACAGAACGGCGTCGACAGAACGCCGTCGACGCCGTCGACAGAACGCCGTCGACGCCGTCGACAGAACGCCGTCGACGCCGTCGACAGAACGCCGTCGACGCCGTCGACAGAACGCCGTCGACGCCGTCGACAGAACGCCGTCGACGCCGTCGACAGAACGCCGTCGACGCCGTCGACAGAACGCCGTCGACAGAACGCCATTAGCAACGTCGATAGAACGCCGTCGACAGAACGGCGTCGACGCCGTCGACAGAACGCCGGTAGATAGAACGCCGTTAACGCCGTCGATAGAACGCCGTCGATAGAACGCCGTTAACATCGGCGACAGAACGGCATTAACAACGTCGATAGAAAGACGTCGATAGAACGCCGTCGACAGAACGCCGTCGACGCCGTCTACAGAACGCCGTCGACAGAACGCCGTCGACACCGTCGACAGAACGCCGTCGACAGAACGCCATCGACAGAACGCCATTAACGTCGATAGAACGCCGGCGATAGAACGCCGTCGATAGATCGCCGTCGTCGATAGAACGCCGTCGATGGAACGCCGTTAACATCGTCGACAGAACGCCATTAACAACGTCGATAGAACGACGGCGATTGAACGCCGTCGACAGAACGCCGTTAACATCGCCGACAGAACGCCATTAACAACGTCGATAGAACGCCATTAACAACGTCGATAGAACGCCATTAACAACGTCGATAGAACGCCGGTAGATAGAACGCCGTTAACTCCGTCGACGCCGTCGATAGAACGCCGTTAACATCGTCGACAGAACGCCGTTAACAACGTCGATAGAACGACGGCGATAGAACGCCGTTAACATCGTCGACAGAACGCCATTAACAACGTCGATAGAACGACGGCGATAGAACGCCGTCGATAGAAGCCGTTAACATCGTCGACAGAACGCCATTAACAACGTCGATAGAAAGACGGCGATAGAACGCCATCGATAGAAAGACGGCGATAGAACGCCGTCGACAGAACGCCGTCGATAGAACGCCGTCGATAGAACGCCATTAACGTCGATACAACGCCATTAACAACGTCGATAGAACGCCATTAACAACGTCGATAGAACGCCGGTAGATAGAATGCCGTTAACGCCGTCGATAGAACGGCGTCGATAGAACGCCGTCGATAGAACGCCGTTAACATCGGCGACAGAACGGCATTAACAACGTCGATAGAAAGACGTCGATAGAAAGACGGCGATAGCACGCCGTCGACAGAACGCCGTCGACGCCGTCTATAGAACGCCGTTAACATCGTCGACAGAACGCCATTAACAACGTCGATAGAACAACGGCGATAGAACGCTATCGATAGAAGCCGTTAACATCGTCGACAGAACGCCATTAACGTCGATAGAAAGACGGCGATAGAACGCCGTCGATAGATCGCCGTCGACGCCGTCGATAGATCGGCGTTAACATCGTCGACAAAACGCCATTAACGTCGATAGAACGCCATTAACGTCGATACAACGCCATTAACAACGTCGATAGCACGCCATTAACAACGTCGATAGAACGCCATTAACAACGTCGATAGAACGCCATTAACAACGTCGATAGAACGCCGGTAGATAGAACGCCGTTAACGCCGTCGACGCCGTCGATAGAACGCCGTTAACATCGTCGACAGAACGCCATTAACAACGTCGACAGAACGCCGGTAGACAGAACGCCGTCGATAGAACGCCGTCGATAGAACGCCATTAACAACGTCGATAGAACGCCATTAACAACGTCGATAGAACGCCGGTAGACAGAACGCCGTTAACGCCGTCGATAGAACGCCATTAACAACGTCGATAGAAAGACGGCGATAGAACGCCATCGATAGAACGCCATCGATAGAACGCCGTCGATAGAACGCCATTAACGTCGATACAACGCCATTAACAACGTCGATAGAACGCCATTAACAACGTCGATAGAACGCCGGTAGATAGAACGCCGTCGATAGATCGCCGTCGATAGAACGCCGTCGATAGAAGACGTTAACATCGTCGACAGAACGCCATTAACAACGTCGATAGAAAGACGGCGATAGAACGCCATCGATAGAACGCCATCGATAGAACGCCGTCGATAGAACGCTATTAACGTCGAAACAACGCCATTAACAACGTCGATAGAACGCCATTAACAACGTCGATAGAACGCCGGTAGATAGAACGCCGTTAACGCCGTCGATAGAACGCCGTTAACATCGTCGACAGAACGCCATTAACAACGTCGATAGAACGCCATCGATAGAACGCCGTTAACATCGTCGACAGAACGCCATTAACAACATCGATAGAACGCCGTCGATAGAACGCCGTCGATAGAACGCCGTCGATAGATCGCCGTCGATAGAACGCCGTTAACATCGTCGACAAAACGCCATTAACGTCGATAGAACGCCATTAACGTCGATACAACGCCATTAACAACGTCGATAGAACGCCATTAACAACGTCGATAGAACGACGGCGATAGAACGCCATCGATAGAACGCCGTTAACATCGTCGACAGAATGCCATTAACAACGTCGATAGAACGCCATTAACAACGTCGATAGAACGCCATTAACAACGTCGGTAGATAGAACGCCGTTAACGCCGTCGACGCCGTCGATAGAACACCGTTAACATCGTCGACAGAACGCCATTAACAACGTCGATAGAAAGACGGCGATAGAACGCCGTCGATAGATCGCCGTCGACGCCGTCGATAGATCGGCGTTAACATCGTCGACAAAACGCCATTAACGTCGATAGAACGCCATTAACGTCGATACAACGCCATTAACAACGTCGATAGCACGCCATTAACAACGTCGATAGAACGCCATTAACAACGTCGATAGAACGCCATTAACAACGTCGATAGAACGCCGGTAGATAGAACGCCGTTAACGCCGTCGACGCCGTCGATAGAACGCCGTTAACATCGTCGACAGAACGCCATTAACAACGTCGACAGAACGCCGGTAGACAGAACGCCGTCGATAGAACGCCGTCGATAGAACGCCATTAACAACGTCGATAGAACGCCATTAACAACGTCGATAGAACGCCGGTAGACAGAACGCCGTTAACGCCGTCGATAGAACGCCATTAACAACGTCGATAGAAAGACGGCGATAGAACGCCATCGATAGAACGCCATCGATAGAACGCCGTCGATAGAACGCCATTAACGTCGATACAACGCCATTAACAACGTCGATAGAACGCCATTAACAACGTCGATAGAACGCCGGTAGATAGAACGCCGTCGATAGAACGCCGTCGATAGAAGACGTTAACATCGTCGACAGAACGCCATTAACAACGTCGATAGAAAGACGGCGATAGAACGCCATCGATAGAACGCCATCGATAGAACGCCGTCGATGGAACGCCGTTAACATCGTCGACAGAACGCCATTAACAACGTCGATAGAACGACGGCGATTGAACGCCGTCGATAGAACGCCGTCGACAGAACGCCGTTAACATCGCCGACAGAACGCCATTAACAATGTCGATAGAACGCCATTAACAACGTCGATAGAACGCCATTAACAACGTCGATAGAACGCCGGTAGATAGAACGCCGTTAACTCCGTCGACGCCGTCGATAGAACGCCGTTAACATCGTCGACAGAACGCCGTTAACAACGTCGATAGAAAGACGGCGATTGAACGCCATCGATAGAACGCCGTTAACATCGTCGACATAACGCCATTAACAACGTCGATAGAACGACGGCGATAGAACGCCGTTAACATCGTCGACAGAACGCCATTAACAACGTCGATAGAACGACGGCGATAGAACGCCGTCGATAGAAGCCGTTAACATCGTCGACAGAACGCCATTAACAACGTCGATAGAAAGACGGCGATAGAACGCCATCGATAGAAAGACGGCGATAGAACGCCGTCGACAGAACGCCGTCGATAGAACGCCGTCGATAGAACGCCATTAACGTCGATACAACGCCATTAACAACGTCGATAGAACGCCATTAACAACGTCGATAGAACGCCGGTAGACAGAACGCCGTTAACGCCGTCGATAGAACGCCATTAACAACGTCGATAGAAAGACGGCGATAGAACGCCGTCGATAGAAGCCGTTAACATCGTCGACAGAACGCCATTAACAACGTCGATAGAAAGACGGCGATAGAACGCCATCGATAGAAAGACGGCGATAGAACGCCGTCGACAGAACGCCGTCGATAGAACGCCGTCGATAGAACGCCATTAACGTCGATACAACGCCATTAACAACGTCGATAGAACGCCATTAACAACGTCGATAGAACGCCGGTAGACAGAACGCCGTTAACGCCGTCGATAGAACGCCATTAACAACGTCGATAGAAAGACGGCGATAGAACGCCATCGATAGAACGCCATCGATAGAACGCCGTCGATAGAACGCCATTAACGTCGATACAACGCCATTAACAACGTCGATAGAACGCCATTAACAACGTCGATAGAACGCCGGTAGATAGAACGCCGTCGATAGATCGCCGTCGATAGAACGCCGTCGATAGAAGACGTTAACATCGTCGACAGAACGCCATTAACAACGTCGATAGAAAGACGGCGATAGAACGCCATCGATAGAACGCCATCGATAGAACGCCGTCGATAGAACGCTATTAACGTCGAAACAACGCCATTAACAACGTCGATAGAACGCCATTAACAACGTCGATAGAACGCCGGTAGATAGAACGCCGTTAACGCCGTCGATAGAACGCCGTTAACATCGTCGACAGAACGCCATTAACAACGTCGATAGAACGCCATCGATAGAACGCCGTTAACATCGTCGACAGAACGCCATTAACAACATCGATAGAACGCCGTCGATAGAACGCCGTCGATAGAACGCCGTCGATAGATCGCCGTCGATAGAACGCCGTTAACATCGTCGACAAAACGCCATTAACGTCGATAGAACGCCATTAACGTCGATACAACGCCATTAACAACGTCGATAGAACGCCATTAACAACGTCGATAGAACGACGGCGATAGAACGCCATCGATAGAACGCCGTTAACATCGTCGACAGAATGCCATTAACAACGTCGATAGAACGCCATTAACAACGTCGGTAGATAGAACGCCGTTAACGCCGTCGACGCCGTCGATAGAACACCGTTAACATCGTCGACAGAACGCCATTAACAACGTCGATAGAACGCCGGTAGATAGAACGCCGTCGATAGATCGCCGTCGATAGAACGCCGTCGATAGAAGACGTTAACATCGTCGACAGAACGCCATTAACAACGTCGATAGAAAGACGGCGATAGAACGCCATCGATAGAACGCCATCGATAGAACGCCGTCGATAGAACGCTATTAACGTCGAAACAACGCCATTAACAACGTCGATAGAACGCCATTAACAACGTCGATAGAACGCCGGTAGATAGAACGCCGTTAACGCCGTCGATAGAACGCCGTTAACATCGTCGACAGAACGCCATTAACAACGTCGATAGAACGCCATCGATAGAACGCCGTTAACATCGTCGACAGAACGCCATTAACAACATCGATAGAACGCCGTCGATAGAACGCCGTCGATAGAACGCCGTCGATAGATCGCCGTCGATAGAACGCCGTTAACATCGTCGACAAAACGCCATTAACGTCGATAGAACGCCATTAACGTCGATACAACGCCATTAACAACGTCGATAGAACGCCATTAACAACGTCGATAGAACGACGGCGATAGAACGCCATCGATAGAACGCCGTTAACATCGTCGACAGAATGCCATTAACAACGTCGATAGAACGCCATTAACAACGTCGGTAGATAGAACGCCGTTAACGCCGTCGACGCCGTCGATAGAACACCGTTAACATCGTCGACAGAACGCCATTAACAACGTCGATAGAAAGACGGCGATAGAACGCCGTCGACAGATCGCCGGCGACGCCGTCGACAGATCGCCGGCGACGCCGTCGACAGATCGCCGTCGACAGATCGCCGTCGACAGATCGCCGGCGACAGATCGCCGGCGACAGATCGCCGGCGACAGATCGCCGGCGACGCCGTCGACAGATCGCCGGCGACAGATCGCCGGCGACGCCGTCGACAGATCGCCGGCGACAGATCGCCGGCGACGCCGTCGACAGATCGCCGGCGACAGATCGCCGGCGACGCCGGCGACAGATCGCCGGCGACAGATCGCCGGCGACGCCGTCGACAGATCGCCGGCGACGCCGTCGACAGATCGCCGGCGACGCCGTCGACAGATCGCCGGCGACGCCGTCGACAGATCGCCGTCGACAGATCGCCGGCGACGCCGTCGACAGATCGCCGGCGACGCCGTCGACAGATCGCCGGCGACGCCGTCGACAGATCGCCGGCGACGCCGTCGACAGATCGCCGGCGACGCCGTCGACAGATCGCCGGCGACGCCGTCGACAGATCGCCGTCGACAGATCGCCGGCGACGCCGTCGACAGATCGCCGTCGGCGCCGTCGACAGATCGCCGTCGGCGCCGTCGACAGATCGCCGTCGGCGCCGTCGACAGATCGCCGTCGGCGCCGTCGACAGATCGCCGTCGGCACCGTCGACAGATCGCCGTCGGCACCGTCGACAGATCGCCGTCGGCACCGTCGACAGATCGCCGTCGGCACCGTCGACAGATCGCCGTCGACAGAACGCCTTCGACGCCGTCGACAGAACGCCGTCGACAGAACGCCGTTAACATGGTCCCTGGTCACCAAAGCAACCTCAGGCTGACGCTCCCTGCCCCATTCAGAGAACCACCAGTGGCCGGTTGCACCTGCAGGACGTACGCCCGGTCTTAAACTTAGCCGGCTGGAACTCTACACATTAGCAAGTTGCTAGGCGACAGCCATCGCTGCGTGGGCAGTCACATGAAAGTGTGTGGCTAAAACCGGGAGTAGTAAGGCTAGTGCAACCAACGTTAACAAAGACCGACTTAGCAGTTAGGACCGGGCTTAGTGAAGACCAGTTGGTGCAACCCGCACAAGGTTAGACCTGCATCCCGTCGGTCTGAATGGGGTATCATATATTCTAAACGTACTGTACTCTGTGACTGTAATACACGTTATTAATGCTACAATACACAGTACAATACACTGAGTCCGTGGCCCCAGCACTGCTGATTAAATGTCAATATTGCTCACACCTTGGATATATCACTATTTCTTTGCTTTAACAGGAAAGCAATGGCCCTGAAGACACTTACCTTGGGTAGATGCTTCAGCACCTGCATTACCACTGGCTGAATGGACGGCATTTTGACAAGGGGAAAGCTCTTCTCCAGCAGCTCCTCAAGCTTCCCATATCTGTAGGAAAACAGAGCACAATAGCATCCAAGCTGGCTCCTTCAAAACATGACTCAACGTTCAGAGTTCAATGACACACCTGTCATCGTCCTTGCACTCTGCAATGGTGGCGACTCGCTCCATCAGCTTTTCCCGAAGCTCGTCAAAGACGGACTGGTGGAACTCCAGCCGAGGGGTTCCGTGTAGATCAAGGAAGGGAAGAGCAGACTGGAGGGTTGGCAGCAGGATGCCATTTTCCATCTGCAGTCATGTAACGCATCAGGGATTAGTTGTAACTGGGGCTGGTCAGAGCCAGCTGAATAAATGTTTCCTTGCTTACGTGCAATGGCTGATATCAACTAGACAACACAACTTAAGACATTTGACACACCATGGAAATGGCTTAGAGTAATTTGGCATATAAAAAGGGACCATATGGTTTCTAGTCTTCTGACCACTCAAACAGCTTTAACACTACATGTCATCATTCACCCATTCATACACTGATGACAGGAGCTACCATGCAAGGTCCCATCAGTACTATCCAACTATTCATACCCGGCAGGAACAGCCTGCGGACACATTTTATTTACTATCAGAAGCCTGTCCAGAGGCAGAATTCTGTCTTCTGTGGCTCAGTGGAGAGCACGGCCGTCATTCAATCAGAGGGTCGGCGGTTCGATCCCCGACTAGTCGCATGTCGATGTGTCCTTGAGCAAGACACTTAACCCCAAAATGTCTCCCGTAGCTGTGCCTACCGTGTGATAGAATCTGAATTGTAAGTCGCTTTGGATAAAAGCGTCTGCTAAATGACCGTAATGTAATGTTTGCGTGGTGTCATATTAGCATATTTAATACGCAAAGAGGAAGAGAAGGCAAAACCTAAAGACTTCTCCTACAGAAGGTTATTACAGTGTCTGATCTCCACCTGTGTTCACTCATGTGTGTGAGTGTGTGCACATCTGCGTTTGGCTTGGTTGGTTATTGGTTAGTCAGACTGGCTACGGTGGCTAAGCTAACAAAAGCCTTTTCAGTTTAGGCTAATGTTGGGGCTAATGTTGGGGCTAATGTTGGGGCTAATGTTGGGGCTAATGTTGGGGCTAATGTTGGGGCTAATGTTGGGGCTAATATCAGTTTCAGAGTACATCAGCATACGAAATCACATCACCATCATTTCTAAACTGCGGTCAAGTCAGCAGACACTCAGATCTCTGTGGTCAACTCAGCAGACACTTAAATTGTAGTGCATCTATACGCTGAAACTTACGGTAAACGCAACCAAACGGCACAGGACGGGAGCGAGCGAAAGATTTTGCAAAGTTAGCGGAAAGATTAACGTTAAAACTTCCGGTTTTCTACAGACGAACATCCGGTTTTCAAAATAAGATGCAAAGTATACATATTGCATAATGAAATTAGATTAAATGAATTATATTCACATTAAGTATAAAACATGCTACAGACGAACATCCGGTTTTCAAAATAAGATGCCAACAAAGTATACATATTGCATAATGAAATTAGATTAAATGAATTATATTCACATTAAGTATAAAACATGCTACCTGCATCTCCTGAGTTAAAGGGAAAATACACCTAAATTGTGCGTAAAGTGTCTTTATTCTTTGATTTGAGGGTTGCTGGAAGTTAATAATACCTGACTGACGGTCAAAGGTGATATAAAAATGTTTTTCTCAATAATTCCACACAACGACTAATGCATATATGTTCAGGACAAAAATGGGTAATATCACAATATTTAAGGTGCTACAAAAATATTTTTCTCAATAATTCCAGACAATGACTGACATGTATGTGTTGAGGACATCGTTGACTCCACCCATACTGAATATTAGACATTTTTACTGTACCAATTAGGAAATATTTCAAATTAAAACTCATACATTTGAATCGAGAAAATATCTAATAAATGAATATTTGAAGTGTAATAAAAACAGTTTTCTCAATAAGTCCAGACAATGACTGATATACATGTGTTGAGGACGTCGTTGACTCCACCCACACTGAAAATTAGACATTTTTACTGTCCCAATTAAGAGATATTTCAAATTAAAACTCATACATTTGAACCGAGAAAATGTATAATAACTGAATATTTGAAGTGTAATAAAAAGTTTTTTCTCAATAAGTCCAGACAATGACTGACATGTATGTGTTGAGGACATCGTTGACTCCACCCACACTGAAAATTAGACATTTTTACTGTCCCAATTAAGAGATATTTCAAATTAAAACTCATACATTTGAACCGAGAAAAAGTATAATAAATGGATATTTGAAGTGTAATAAAAAGTTTTTTCTCAATAAGTCCAGACAATGACTGATATACATGTGTTGAGGACGTCGTTGACTCCACCCACACTGAAAATTAGACATTTTTACTGTCCCAATTAGGAGATATTTCAAAGTAAAAGTCATACATTTGAACTGAGAAAATATCTAATAAATGGATATTTGAAGTGTAATAAAAACTATTTTCTCAATAAGTCCAGACAATGACTGACATGTATATGTTGAGGACATCGTTGACTCCACCCACACTGAAAATTAGACATTTTTACTGTCCCAATTAAGAGATATTTCAAATTAAAACTCATACATTTGAACCGAGAAAAAGTATAATAAATGGATATTTGAAGTGAAAAAACTTTTTATTACACTTCTAATTTTCAGTGTGGGTGGAGTCAACGACGTCCTCAACACATGTATATCAGTCATTGTCTGGACTTATTGAGAAAAAACTTTTTATTACACTTCAAATATCCATTTATTATACTTTTTCTCGGTTCAAATGTATGAGTTTTAATTTGAAATATCTCCTAATTGGGACAGTAAAAATGTCTAATTTTCAGTGTGGGTGGAGTCAACGATGTCCTCAACATATACATGTCAGTCATTGCCTGGACTTATTGAGAAAATAGTTTTTATTACACTTCAAACATCCATTTATTAGATATTTTCTCAATTCAAATGTATGAGTTTTAATTTGAAATATCTCTTAATTGGGACAGTAAAAATGTCTAATTTTCAGTGTGGGTGGAGTCAACGACGTCCACAACACATGTATATCAGTCATTGTCTGGACTTATTGAGAAAACTGTTTTTATTACACTTCAAATATCCATTTATTAGATATTTTCTCGATTCAAATGTATGAGTTTTAATTTGAAATATTTCCTAATTGGTACAGTAAAAATGTCTAATATTCAGTATGGGTGGAGTCAACGATGTCCTCAACACATACATGTCAGTCATTGTCTGGAATTATTGAGAAAAATATTTTTGTAGCACCTTAAATATTGTGATATTACCCATTTTTGTCCTGAACATATATGCATTAGTCGTGTGGAATTATTGAGAAAAACATTTTTATAGCACCGTAAACATTTAAAAAATGTGCCATTTGAAGATACAAATTCAGTTCAGAGTTGTTGCTTCATAAAATATCTTAATTGACCGTCAGTCAGGTATTATTAACTTCCAGCAACCCTCAAATCAAAGAATAAAGACACTTTACGCACAATTTAGGTGTATTTTCTCTTTAACTCAGGAGATGCAGGTAGCATGTTTTATACTGTGAATATAATTCATTTAATCTCATTTCATTATGCAATATGTATACTTTGTTATCTTATTTTGAAAACCGGATGTTCGTCTGTAGAAAACCGGAAGTCGTCTCACGTTAATCTTTCCGCTAACTTTGCAAATTTCTTCGCTCGCTCCCGATCTGTGCCGTTTACCGTAAGTTTCAGCGTATATGTGCACTACAATTTAAGTGTCTGCTGAGTTGACCACGGAGATCTGAGTGTCTGCTGACTTGACCGCAGTATTTCTAAAGCCTTGCATGTAGCCCAACAAGGGAAGAGAAGATAGATAGAAGACGCTGTGTTTCGCTACTTTGTCAATAAAGATAATACACACTGATCGTGAAACGAACTCATTTGCATGTCATTTGCATATGCATAATGAGGCAGTCCCGGTGTGCCGGTCTTGAGCATAGCGCTCCAGGGATCGGTACACTGCTCCATCGGTGCAGCCGGGCTCTACATATGGAGTGAGTCTTGATTGAGAGGTTTAAACTGTGATTAGTTCAGCGGAACGTCCAACAGTGCTAACCCTAGACTAACCTTCTGTTTGTATTGTTAAGTGTGAAGAAGAGCTTTTCTCAAGTTAATTTCAGCTCGTTCCAGCCTGCTTTTATTGTGAAGCTCTTGACATTGAAACAGGAAGCAGTTCCTGTTTCAATCTAAGCTTCTACTTTCTTTGACCAATGACTTCTGATTTATTTTCTTCTTATTCAACAGCTGCTCGGAGGATCTCTCAGAGGAGCGTTTCGTTCTCCATCCACTAAACTAAAGAGGCTTTCTACAAGATAAAAGCATGAACGGCTATTCCAAAATACAGAGTTACCATTAGTCCTCTCACACATCCGACTGGTAACGTTACGACATGACCACACAGCGTGGTCCTGGAGAACCCGGGTACCGTTACCTGGAACTGGTCGATGGCTTTCAGCGGCTCCGTGCAGTTGGTGAGCGTCTCTTTCAGGTCCTCTCCGTTGGAGATCCCCAGCTCAGGCAGCCCCGCGAACATTCTGCTCCTTTATCATCGACTTCAAGAGCTACGTGGGGCTTAAATATTCCACCGTGTGGCTGTTTAGCCGAAGAGATCCCGCTTGCTACACAACACTCCAACACATCACGCTCTCTATGCAGTCAAAGGAAACTTCCGGTGTTGTAACTGTGTAAACAGTCCGTCAGAAACACCAGCGACGGATCTTCTTCTTTCTTCTTGTTTGAGGTTTACTGGCGGTTGGCAAACAATGAATTGGTGCATTACCGCCACCTACTGGTCTGGAGTGTGGATCAGGATGTCTAGTACTTATATACAAATTAAGAGAAACAAAACAAAACAACGGGCTCATGTTTTCTTAATAATATGAATGAATCTAAGATATTTAAATAGTACTTGATGACACTCACTGTTTGAGTTATTTTGCAGAATATCCATCCTCCTGAGACACAGGAGAAAAAAAAGTGTTTTAATTATTCATTTTTTAAATAAATGAAGTGTTGGGGTGGTAAAAACATATTGCAAAGATGTTTTTTTAAATGTAACTTTATTAAAATGTTACAACATGTGCACTGTAGTGTACAACAGGATTTCAGATTTTGCTCCAGTTTTCAATTTCAGTGAGCACATCATTCATCATTATGGAGAATAGTAATGGACTGACTATACTACCTTGAGGTGTTCCATTTTCAATACCAACCTTTCCAGAATAGCTCTTTCCTACTCTGACTTCTATACATCTTTTTAATAAAAAATCCTTTATCCATCTATACATTCGCCCCTTAATACCCAACTTGCAGAGTCTAATTAGTAACCCTTCTCTCCACATCACATCATATGCTTTCTCTATGTCAAAGAAGACAGACACCACACTTCCCTTGTTTACCTGCTTTCATAATTTCATGTTCTAAACTTAAAGCTGGATCTAAAGGACTTCTCCCTTTTCTGAATCCACTCTGGTATTTGGATATATATCCTTTACTTTCTACATAATATATTAATCTTTCATTTATCATTTTCTCCATTATTTTGCAGATATTTGATGAGCTATTGATCTATAGTTCCTGGGTTCGTACAATCTTTACCGGGTTTGCGTATCAGGACTATAATTGCCTCCTTCCAGCTTTGAGGCAATTTCCCACCCTCCCAAACTTTATTATATAATTTGCGTAATATATCCTCAGAAGAGTCACTTAGATTGTTTAACATGATATAATAAATCTGATCCTTGCCTGGTGCCGACGTTTTGGTTTTCTTGAGACATCGGCTGAGTTCTGTTTTTGTAAAAGGCTTGTTGAGCAGATCATTAGTATCTTCCTCTTGCTGTAATAAATGTTCATTCTCCACTATTGTAGCTTCCCTTCCTTTTACCTTCTTCACTAATATTATCTGAACTATGTATTTTAACAAAGGTTTTTCTTTCTCTGCATCTCTCACTGCTGCTGTTTCACCATCATTGAGGACTGGATACACAAACTCTCTTTTAATCCCGTTCATTCTGTTCATCATGTTCCACACCGTATCCATTGTTCTCTCTCTTCCTATTGAGTTACAAAATGTCCTCCAACATTCCTTCTTTGTATTTGTATGATCCTCCTTACATTTGCTTGCAACTTTTTATAATCAGTAAGATTCTGAAAACTATGATTCTTTTTAATACTTTGAAAGCTTTATTCCGAGATTTAATTGCTTCATCACATTCCTTAGTCCACCAAGGAACCATCTTCTTCTCATGCTCACCTCCCTTCTTCTGCACGGACTCCTCTACAGCCTCTAACAGCTTCACAAATAGAATCATTTCTACATCTGCACTAATACACACTTTCTCCATCTCTTGATCACTAACCCTTCTACATTCATCCCAGTCAGCACTGCTGAAAGACCATTTCTGTAGTCCTTCTGTCTCATTATTGGATGATGGTCA
Source organism: Anarhichas minor (assembly GCF_050575085.1). Classification (NCBI taxonomy): domain Eukaryota; kingdom Metazoa; phylum Chordata; class Actinopteri; order Perciformes; family Anarhichadidae; genus Anarhichas; species Anarhichas minor. The sequence goes on from NW_027466509.1 coordinate 996,051, forward strand.
CTTCCTGCTGTTGTTCCTCTTATTACCTCCCAGGAGCTAACTCCTGCCAATGACTCAGATACTAAAGTAAGGTCTATTACCGGCTCTGTCCCTGTTCTGATGTCACATCTTGTTCCAGTTCCATTATGTAAGCAAACTAGGTTTTTTATCTCCATTAATTCTTCTATCATTCCATTGTCATCGTTACTATTACCCCATAATGAGCTATGAGCATTAAAATCTCCACAACATATCACTATCCCTTCTAACTACAGCTAATTCATCCAGTCATCTGATTGAACGTTTCTTACATATAGTTTACAATTCTAATCGTTCCTTATCCAAACTTCAATCATCACATATTCCAGCTCTGTTCCTTTCTCCAAAATTTTAAACTGTATTCCTTGTTTTATAAATATTATACACTCCCCCCCCCCCCCCCCCCTCTATCTCTGTGAATACTATCATATCCTTTAATAACTAAGTCTAATGCTGCTTTAAGCCATGTTTCCTGAACACATATGATTTCTGGTCCTTTAAACTCTTGTCCATTAGCTAATAAGCTTCTTGCGTTCCATTGTAGTACAATCATACGGTCCTATCCACTGGGCCTCCTGGCTTCCCATCTTCTCCGAGTCTTTTATTAAATTGCTCCCAAGAACCTTCTTTTATCTCATAACATCTCTCAGCTCCCGTCACTATTATTTAGATTTTCTCTGTTTTTTGTTTGACTTGGTCAGTACATACATATATGCAATAAACAGGATCAACACTGTCAGTGCTGTATTGGTTTCCTGGGACAGACTTGTCTCTACTCTCAGAACTTGTTTAGGTGTTTCATTCATTACTCTTTGTCCTTGTAGCCTCTTCACAGCCTCTGCATAGCTGATGTTGTTTCCTGCTTTCACCTGTTGGATTTCCACCGCCCTCATATGACTTCACATCCACCATATGTTACCCTGTGCTGGCCACCACCATTACAACATCTATCCTGCACATTATCCTTACATTCCTCCACTCTGTGACCCGCTCCACACTTGGGACATCTCTGCTTCCCTTTGCAAACTGCTGCTATATGTCCAAACCTCTGGCATAGCAGGGAAGCGGGGGAGGGACATAGGGCCTCACCGGGAACGATGTACGGAGTCCTGAAACTCAACTGTTCTTTACAACCTCTTCATTCTGCTCACTTCTCCCCCATAAACACTCTGTTTGAGTTTGTCGAGGTCCTCGTCTACAGGAATACCTGTTATCACTCCTCGTGTCACTCCATTCTCACTCACAGATCTTTTCTCACTTATCATTTCCTTACAGACTTTCTATATCCATAGTTTTGTTTTTTTGTTCTTCCATTTTACATATCATCAATAAGCTTCCGTCCCTCAAGACTTTAGCCATTTCCACTTCTCCGATCTTCTTTCTCAATTATAAACAGAGCTATGGGGCTCAGACCGACATGCTCATCTTTCTGAATTTAAGGATCATTTTAAATTCCTCCCTCACAATCTTCCTTTGAACAACTCTGTTTCCTTCATCAGAGCTGTTTCCCTCCAAGCTTCTCTTATTATTTTGACTCCCATTCAAACCTCCCTCACCCCTCCTGTTCTCTCCCGTCCTCCTCACCAGAGACTGGCTTCCAGCCATCACAACCCACATCACCATCCTCATCCATTTCCTGTTTGCGCCCCTAATCCAGTCACAAACCAGTTCATGCCAACCGCCAAATCAAAAAGTCCCAAAAGTCACTTTCAAAACCAAATGATGAAACTTTTTCCGTCAAACAGTCACCAGCGAAGGCTATTGTTCCGTACTTCATTCATGCTCTGCGGAGAAAAGGACATATTCACTTTTCTGTGGTTAATTGCAAACCACTGAGAGTGCTGTATTGGCTGAATGCTGAACGTTGAATGTGTCACTTATTAGAAGTATTTGTGTTTATGAATGATAATTATTAACATGTTGAGAAATAATAATGATCACAAACGGGAATCCACGGAAATGTTTAATTGTTCTTTCAGATAACTTTAAGCACTTGGGGACATTATAGTAGCCTAACTGGTGACCAATAAGACATTTGCTGCAGAGGAACAACAATCACCGCACATGTTGTGGCCGGCCCCAGAGGACAGGTTGAGATATAAAACATGGAGAGCTCAGAAACATGTATCTGCATCTAACTAGTCCTAGTTATACCACTAGCCATACATGACACAAATGTGACAGATTTATTCACTAAAACATCTTTTGGGAGAAACTCAACAGCTGAGAACTCATTAGAACACCAAGAAGCACAGTTACACTACATCACGTCATCATCTACCCATTCACACACACTCACACTGATGACAGGGCACCAAGGGACCCATCAGGACTAAATTAATTCACATTCACACACATACATATTGGAAGCAGTTTGGGGTTCAGTGGACATGGACACTTTAACATGCGGGGCATCGAACCACCGATCTTCCCATTGTAAGATGACCCCTGAGCCACAGCCCCCCCCCCCCCCCCCCAGAGAACACAAAAACAGCACTGCCCTAACGTGCATATTGTGAGTGGGCGTAATATTACTTAATGAATCCAAAACAATTACCAAAAACTTGGTTTATTCTGTACAGTGTGTAAGTTACACACTTTGACGCGAGTCTCCACAAACAAGCAGAAGGTTTAGTGCATTTGCAAAGGAAATAGTGGCGGTCATATTTTACTGCTTTGTTGAGTTCACTACTGATTTTCACTGCTATACATATACAGTGGTGCAGATATTTAAACTTTTCCAAAACATATTGAAGGTTTTGGACGAACATATGCATTCTCTAGGAGGAATATGAAGGTGTGTCCCCCTTGCTCTTACACCATGCCTTCTTGAGTTCTTGTGTTTCGGTAGATCATCAGTAGGTATACCATTGCAACGGGGAGGAGGGCGATGAATAGGAAGAGAACGCCAGCCCAGGGCCCTGGGGGCAGAGCCTTCATCAGTCCCAGTCTCTCTGCTGGTACCAGACTGCTCTGAGTCAGCATGTACCCCAGAGCCCAGCCTACAGATGCTCCTCCTGCCTGCAAAGACACACAAGGGGACCCACTGAAACCACAGCACACCATGGACAAGCCTTCTGATTTAGTCCAGCAGACAGTGCTGTCGACAGTAGTCCGTAGTTAGAACACAGACTGATAAATACAAATGTTTAATTGATTTCCTTTACTCCTGACCGTTTTCTGGAAAGAGATGGAGGGAAGGGAGTGCTCATCGAAACTGTAGCCCTGCAGTAAGAGGACCTGGACGAAATTGGAGACGGCGCAGATATTCTTCACGTATTTCACCTCCTGCTTCGTCTTTTGAGTCAGCTGTGAGGGGAAATACATTGGGTTAGCATTTATAGTTAGTTAGTGAGATCGTAACTTGCTTGATCTCGTCTCCCATCACTGTAGACATTTCTAGAATGATACATTGTGGATACATTGTGTTTGTTTCCCTTTTGAAACGAGTCTACTGGCCTATTTGGTGCTTTTAAACGTGAACATGTTTGAGAGTTCTTCTTCATTAAGGTCCGTGCTCTCATGAGTACCTCAGTGATGGTCATGTTGCACATGAGTCGAATTGCCTCCTTCAGTCGACTGGGGGACGTCACAGGGATTTTGGTGAGCAGGTCGATGTAGTTACGATTGAGGAAGAAGGCAGAGAATGCCTGTGGAGATGATGGGAAACTGAGTCATTGGTTTTCATACAAACATCTTGGAAAACATCCTGTTCGGATTGAAAGTCATTCAAATAATGAATCATATAATATAATAACAAAATAATTGACCGCAACTAGGATGGGGTACAAAATACTGCCATCTATAAAGGGCACATTCATAAGATCCCTTAGAATTCTGCTTCCAGGGGCTCCAGAGAGGCGGGGGCTGCAGTGGTCCAGATGGGAGATGACAGGCGCCTAGATCAGAGAAAGGACTAGACCCTTCTGATGTTGAACAGGAGGACTCTCTGATACTGCTGCCGTGTTTGGTGAGAAAGATAATTCACCATCCAGGGTCACTCCCAGGTTCATGTCCGAGTACAGTCGATGGCAGGGCTCACAGTAGAGCTACCTACCGACACTAAGCGGTGCTTCGAGCTAAATGCTACTGTCAGCATGCTAATATACTCACAAAGACAATGGAAGCATGCTGCTATTTCACAGGTAGAACTCAAATGCAATGCTAAAATCCTCAGCAGTTGGTCATAAACAAATGTATTGAAAGAAATAATTATTAACCCTAACCCTTAACCTGTTAATTGGGTTGAATTACAAGTTAAGGGGTCACCAAAGCTATGGTTATTCATACTGAGGGAAATGTGGATGTCTGTACCGAAGTTGATGGCAATCCATCCAATAGTTGTTGAAATATTTCAGTTTGGACCAAAATGGAGGGCATTCAGATTAACATCCCTGCAGTCACGCTTCTAGCAAGGCTAACCAGCGTGGCTAACCAGCGTGGCTATAGCCAGATAGAACTGATTACATTGTGCCGAGCATTTCCAGTGTACAGGTCTTTGCTCCCTGACCGTATCCCATAAGGCTGTGCCTCCTCCAGGACACCATGCCTGTAGAGAGCACCGTCCTAATAACAGATGAGCTCGGACAACAGTCCCGTTCATTCCATGAGCCACAGGTCTGGTGGTGGGGTATGGATGGATGGAAGCCATACTCGCCACTAACCACTGACTATTAACAGAGAGTTTGTGACAGGACAGTTATTGCTGCAGGTTATATTGTATATGATCTTCAACAGCCTACTTGTATACTGAAATGTACTGTTAAATAGGTATACAGTATGCTGGAGAATGAACCAACATTGAAACTTTAACAACACTCAGATCAGCAAAAACGTTCAATGATGTAAGACTGAGAAATCCAAAAAGCAAAGAACACCACAAAGGAGAACATAAAATGTTTAGTCTAAGAGTAAGAACTGCTGTTTGAACGTCTCCCTCACCATAAAGCTTCCGCTCACGTTGGGTTGGAAGATTCCATCAAAGGAGCACTTTGAGTAAGTGCAGTTGTCGAAGGAGAACAACTTTGTGATGTTGTCCAGGCAGCTCTGGTAGTCTCCTGTGCCCACTACTGATACATTCATCTGGGGGTCAAAGTGGGCTGGTCTGTAGCTCTGCGTACATGGAGAATCAAAGACATCCTTCCCCAGCTGGATGGATGTGTTGAACTGTTGTGGATAGCAGGGATGAGCCACCTGGGGCGTCACACCTGCAGTCTGAAAGAGCCAAAATAGATCAAAGTCAAACATGTTTCAAGTATGACAAGTATAATTCCAAGTAAACTGGTAGAATAGATGAATATTCAGTGGCCAGCAGTATTTATACTCCCTATGTGCAATCAAAAGTTATATATTTCTATTATGTATTAGTTTTCTTTACGTTGCCAGCCTCAAAATATCAACTTATACAGTGTTAGGTTGTTGTTTTATAATGAGTATATATATATATATAATTATTATTAGTTTTAATCTTTTTGTAGAGAGTTTGATGAGAAGTTTGAAGCTGCCAGCATCGGGTTAGCTTAGCTTAGCATAAAGGCTCGTCTGTCTCTGCCCCACTGGGGCAAAATCTGCCAACCGACAAATGTAAAGCTCACTAATGAACACATTATTTATTGTTTGCCTAATTCATACAAAACCCAAAGTGTAATATAATAATCTGTGTTACCAGACTATTCTACTTCCTCCTGGAGTTCAGTCATCACTGTGAGATTGCCATCAGTGGAGACTCCAGAGAGGTACAGGGGTTGGTAGGTAGGCTGCCCTGTTTCCAGTCTTTATGCTAAGCTACACGGCTGCTGGCTCCAGCTTCATATTCAAAGGACAGACATTAGAGTTGTATTGATCCTCTCATCTGCCTCTCTGCAAGAAAGCAACAACGCCTATTTTCCAAAATCTCACACTACTCCTTTGAGCAGGTTCGATGCGGCAGGTTGGTGGAGTCAGTGGAGTACACACTTAGCCCTGCGCACTCTGCATCAAGCACCCTTGTTGTCAATTGTACTGCAGCCACACAGTGAATTTTTTATGAGCTCCAGAAATGATTTTATTGAGCTGATCTTGACCTCTGACCTCACAGTTGTCTAAGAGGAAACACAATCCTTAAGGAAGAAGCTGTAACAGCCATATGTAACTGTAGGCTTTAGACGTTTTAACTGTACCGTGATAAGATGAGCCAGCAGTCTTTTCAGGAACTGGTCTTGGCCGTAGCACAGGAAGCTCTGGGTGTATAGTCTGTAGGTTTGTCCGTAAAGCTTCAGCTCCATCACATTAGTCTCGTTCTCCACCGTTTCCGAGGTTTCAAAAGCAATCTGTGTGGAAGCTCCCCCTAAATCCAGAGCTCCGATCCTCTCTCTGCCTGGATTCAGCCATCGCCCTACAAAGCCGTACTGAATGGCAAGAAAAGGAAGGTCAAGTCATAACAATTTGAATCAATGGAGGAAAATAGAAATATTTCATGACTGAAAAGAGTTTAATCGGAGAAGAACATACAGCCAAGAATAACCTCCAGAGCCGCTCTGTGTGGAGCGTTTCAACCGGGCAACCAACTTGAATCTATGGCAATGTCAGTTGACAGACTGTCTGCAGTTGTCCGCAGCCACGCTACGCTACCAGTAGTCTTGATCTATTGCGCATGCGTTGAACCACGTGACAGTACAAACATGGTGTCCGCAGCTGTCCGTGTGCACATCTGTTTGGGAGTGTATCCGAGGCTTAGCGTTGGTGTTTGGGACAGCTGTAATATCTTGTGACGAGATTGGACGACAAGTCATTTGAATTATTCACTGAGCATATCACCAGTTTAAGAGCAACTCTACTTGTGTTCTCATTGTGTACTTAGTCTGTGTGCGTTCCCTCTTTCAGTTGGCAGGCCGTCTGCATCTGTTGCTTGTGTTCTTTGACGGATTTCCTGCCTGAGTTCCTCGTGCCATACTGGTCTGTGCAAGTTCTGTTTTTTCCTTTGTACTTTCTTTGCCTCAGTCTGTGTTGCCTGTCAGTTTTGTTGTATTAAAGCTCACTTTTAGTTTGATTCATCCTGCCAGCCTGCTGTCCTGTTAGAACTCAAACACCTTGTCAGCAGTTGTGTACCCCTTTGCTCCCCTGGTCAGCAGGTCTGGCTCAATGTACCGTGGCAACTTCTTCTGTTGTTGTGACACGTGTGTTGCACAAGTCAAACACTTTAACTTCCTCCACAATGAGGTTTTAATGTAACAGTGTTTGTGACGTTCTGTGTGTTGAACTGAAAAGTCAAAGCTCACCTTCACAAAGTTTTCAAGTAGGTAGTTGACTGTGACCCAGCCATATGCCGCCTCCTGCTGTCCGCTCAGGATGGTTGCCTCTTTGAATTTGAAAGGGTAAGACCGCAGTTTGCTCTCAACTTCCTGCAGAACCCACTGAGACTCTGTGGCATTGACTTTTCTTTACAACGTAGTGTGTTGAATGGGGAATGAAATATATATTAAGTTATTCCAACTAAGATCCATTTCAATGCATTCATGCATCATTGATGAGCAGTGTGGTAGAAATATTAGTGCGATATCCTGTCTTAATAGGAACTTAACTTACTTCAAGAGTCTCATGCCTGCAGTAGCTCCCATCCAGAGTGAAGTTTCGTGGTGCCTGGGTTTGGGGATATCCTTTACGGCTCGTTCCAGGCAGAACTCCAGACTTTTGGCTGCACCACCTGGAAGACCTGCATAGCTGGATATCCCTCGACCTTACCAGAAAGAGAAGTTATTTTGGCTTCCGAAGAACTCAGCCTGACCTCAGAAACTGAACTTCCTCGTCTGAAAGGACGAGTGAGCTTCTGAGAAACAGGCTCTGGATGGCGTTTCTAAGGAAACTCTGAAAACAAACAGAAACAACTGAGGAAGTAGCTAAGAAGGCTCAAACACTATGGTGAAGAAGTGGAGCATGAAAATGTCATTGGATGAGTTTCTGTAGAACTATGTGGAAGTGAAAGTGAGACTGGCTTTAGCACCAGGACAGTGTGGGGTAGAAGGGTCTGTTCAGGTACCTCACGTACCTCCGGTCGTACCAAGCTAAGCACACACTCTTCACTTCACTTGACCAGGTTTTTGAATGTCTTGAGATTTGTCTTGGAGGTGAATGTCATTTTTGATTATTTAATTTGCAAGTTTAAACATTGTGAACACTACAAGTTTCCCTTCATTACGGCATATTTATTTTGCCCTGAAGAAGACGAGCTAACCACAACTAGTTCTGCCAATCAAACGCTGACTTGACCACCAGCATCTTGTTGTCAGTGTCAGCTTAAAGCCTGCAGGCAAACCTGGATTCACAGCAGTGATGCAGAGTCAGCTATTCCAGCCTTGTCACACCCACTGGGAGGAGCTCACCTGCTACAATACACTCGCTGTGCTGGGTAACAATACCAGTGCCATTTTGCTTGTCATTCGGCCATTTGTAGATGTACATGGTGGTGCGGGATGAGCCGGCATCCAGAACAATTCCGTACTGAAACAGACAAAGCATCACATGTCAGAAAAGTACAGCATGCCTCCATATCTCACTTTAGCTGTTGAAAATGCTGCTCAAAAGTAACCATTATATATTGCTTTGCTCATATGTCATATTGATATGACATCTGGAATATCTCTGTGCATCTCTGATAGGTTCACTGACTACACAGGTAGAAATGTGTGAAGCTTCAGTAACTGTGGTATTGAGAGGATGTGACTCTCGTCTCCAGTGAATCGTCTGTTTCTCATTATGGCCATTTATGGTTGAACTCATTCCTTTTGCTAACACATTTCCTGTCATGAGACTAAAGAGTACAGGTTTACTGATTTGCGATGATGAATGGGTGATGTTATGTATTGTGGTGTCTTAATTCATTCAGCAATGTTGACTTTGTCTCCCTTTGTCTCCCTTTGTCTCCCTTTGTCTGCTCTTTTTCAATGTCAACTTCAAAGCATCAAGTTCTATTCAAGCATTATTCTGTAAAGGATAAAAGCAGCACAAATGAGATCATTTCCTACCCTTTTGAAATCAATTTCAAAGTCTTTATGAACAAAAGCAAGAGCACATGAATAATGTTCTCGAAATGAATCTCAAAAAAAGCACAAACCTCACATCTTTTGTTTCTTTCTGTCTTGTCTTGTTTCTGCAAAGCACCTTTTAATTATTGAGGCTAACATCCATCGCATGGCGGGAATGTGCTGAGCTACATTTTAAAATAGTATCGTATAACACTATTACATTGGAACGCCTTTTTAAACCGTGGACCCCAATCTAAAGTTTCTTATCTTCCTGTAACTTGTGAATAACTCTGTGTACATGACTAAAGAGCCTGATGCAGAGACAGAACCACGGTGCAAATCATGGTGAGTGTACTGCAGAGGAAGGCTTGAACAGAAATGTAGGATGTTCTCCTCAGAAAGTCACCTTCAGCCAAAGAAAATTACAATTTTTGTTCAGTCCATAATACAGTAAAGATTATGAGATGAGTGCAAAACTTCAATCATTCTTTCATTACCGTGTTTTCAGGTGGTGTCTGCATCTCTCTAGCTGGAAGGACCACCAGCAGAATCCCAACTATTGCCAGTACAAGCAGCCCCAGGGCAGGGATGGTGTGGCAGCAGTGGAGAGCCATCCTGGAGACTGTTTGCTCGGACGGCCCTGACAGCTCTGTGTAAAAGTGCGTGAGCACTTAATGCCAGTAAGGAAATAAAGGGCGGGCACTGACAAATTGACGGCCAGTTGTCTCAAATTGTTTGGTAAGATGTACCACTTCCTGTCACCCCTGCACGCACCCTTGTGCACAGAGAGTCTAACGGATGTGTTTGAGATTGGTCTGTTCTGTATGGAGCCCCAACGTGTCAACCAGTCATTCAGACATGAATCATCACATCAATACATCCTGTACATGAAACAATACTTTCTTTAGTCATTTATTTATAATCTATAATAATTATCACTTTCAGTTTTCAGAAATCATTTTCAAACATTCTTTTATTTCAAAATGTCATTATGCAAAAGTCTTTTAGTAATTCATAACAGCATATCATATGTTCTAATGACATATTCAATCCTCTCTAAGCTTTCAGTATTATTCAGTATTTCTATACTAGAATCAATGAGATATCAATATAACATTACGGATGATATGACATTTCATAACAACAGGTCATTGTTACAATGTTAAAGTCACTTCAGTTCCTCTTCAGACCCCCCCACATAGACTTAAGACCCAACATCATATTAAATATGTGATATTGCGTTTCAGCTGCTGGACAAACAATACTTCAGCAAACATTTGTCGATTGTATGTAGTTGCTACAGAAATATAAAAGAGAACAATAGCCCATAAAACAGCTGGCAACCAACAGATTTAATGCTGACGGCTCATTTAGTGGAATTCTGTTGACATCATTGAAAGCGACGAATCCCAACAGAAGATGTGTGATGAGGATGTGTCAACTGTTCAGCAGCCTGCCAGCCTGTGGAAGGAAGCTGTCACAGAGACGCTGCGTGTGATTCGATGGTAACGTGTTTTACATGGAAGCAGTGAGAACAGAGCGCTGCTGGTGTCCTTCATGATGTGTTGGGCTTTCCTTCTGCAGCAAGTGGTGTAAATTATGAAGTGGAGGTACTTCTGAGCCAATGAGAGTTCCTGCTGTCTTTCCAGTCCTCAGCACTCAGCTGGCCAACCACACTGGGGCACTCTCGATGTTCATCTCCCTTGAGGATGGATGGAGTTATCAGACCATGTGAAGGTGTCTGAGATGTGCACGCCAAGAAATGTCAGGATATTGACCATTTCAACAGATGACCCACTGACGACAGCGTGAGTCTGATCTTCCTGAAGTCAACAATGATTTATTTTGTCTTATTGACATTTGGAGACTTATTAGAACAGCTCAATCTTTTCCTCTGGTTGTATTCCTCCATGTTTCAAGCTAACATTTACTTTGGGACTGTAACAATAATAGAATTGATATGTGCTCAGTGTCTTTGTTCCTAAACTGGTCGACTGCTTCGATCACTCAAGAGGCTGTTGTCGACATACTGTTCTCTTCAGTCCAGAGAAAAACAGAGCATAGGTTCGGTCAGAGTGGTCGTTCTTGATGTTGCATTAAACATTTAGTTCCATGTAATGAAGACTACATTTCCCACCTACTCATACTCATTCATCCTGTCCTCCACACTTTCTTTTGCTGTGCTCTTATATACAGCCTGCACTACAAAAAATGAACAACTTGAAGTAAATCTTTTACTCCAGGATCATTGGTATCTCTTTCACTGTCTACCTTTCTGTTGTAGTTTAAAGCGATCCCTCCTAAACCAGCTCAGTGCCACGGCTGCAGTGTAGAGATATAAGCACGGCAGCAGATCAGCTGGTTACAATGGTCTTCTTTGACTCCAGGTCATCTTAGTCACAAGAAAGTGGTAAAGGACACAATAATGATGTTCGCCAAAGAACCGAGAACTAGAAAACACTTTTCAGATTTCACTCCCAGAACTCTATTATGCTTTTCATTTTTGTTTTTAAACCGTAATTATTTTCCACTTTTCAAAACTTCCCACGATCAATAATAATGAATTCAGTCACGTATATATTATTCTGAAATGGGCCATTCTGCATATTGAGTTATTTTACTTACCTACTTAAGTACATTTTAATGCTAACACATTTTTACTTTTACCTAGCATTTTGAAAAAAAGATTTTTACCAACATGTACATGTATGTTTATGCTGTGAATGCCAGGGGCTTGACTACTCTGATTCTTCATTATTTATTTGCCATTTTATGGAGAGATATTGCCAGAAATTCCCCTTTTAGTTTCTTAGTTGTGAGGATTTGTCTTGTGTCAAAGTAAGATTGAGTTATTTTTCTTTTAGATCTTTGACTGTTTGACGATGGTGTGCTGAGGTCGATTCCTAGCTGCCTCCAACATTGATATTTAAGTGCTTAGTCTGCTACAACTTCCACTATTTATATTACATGTCTTCTATTTCTTCCCCTCTTTTTTGCTCCAACCAAATGTGGCTTTCTTTATAAGGTTAAAATGTCATATTATTGTCATTGTACAACAAACAACCAAACACAGACAAAAATAACCTATTTATATGTGGAGGGCGGAGGATGATTAAGGAGTCTCTCTGAAGTGGTTCATCAGCTCATGCTTCTGTATCTGTGTTCAGACCGCAGCAGAGTAAACAGGATGTGACTGGTGTCTCTTCTCTCTCATCACCGGCTCACACCATGTTATGCAGCTCTGAAACCTTGCAAAGCAACTCATATGCAGATGAATTACAGTATGATTACATTCTTTCTAAGATGAAAACAGGTATTGGTGGCGGTTTATAATGTCATGGGTAGTATCTCCTTTCTGAGACCTTGTGGTCTTAACCATATACATCCACTAGAGTGTGCTATAGTCTAGTTTCTGAAAGGCTTTTACAGGACAGAGAATTGACTGTTTTCAAGTTCTCCTAAAATATTTTGGTATGAGTTTACTGATATGCAACTCCATAAACTCCATATTAAAGAATGTCACAACTGTTCCTTTATTCAACACAACATAACAGAAGAACACGCACTCCCACTACACTGAAGAGATTACACTGAATCTGTGATTAAAAGGCATTTCATCATCATATATAATAAATATGCTGGAAGCTGTTTCAGTGCTGAGTTCTGTGTTTCAATGGTTAGCGTCATACAGCCCAACACAATACAAAAGAGAGAAAACGTGATTCACTTTCCTCAGCTGCTAAGATCTGAATAGAGGTGAATGAAAGCCTGACTCTCTGTGTGACTAGAATCAGCATGACTAGTATTTATCTTTACCAAGTGTGTGTGTGTGTTTACTGAATTGTAGATAACACTGCAGCTTGTAGTGGGCGGTATTCTCTGTGGTTGGTAGGGTTTGGGGGTGGGGGTGATTGCCTGAACAGAACTTGGGGGGTGACACAAATGGCAGTGAGGTGAAGAGGTCAGCAACATAATTCTGAAATACACAGATAAATCAGAAGTGTCCAGGCCCAGTGGTCCAACCAGCCACCTGATGTTTCCTCTCCAAACACTCGCTCCTCCCCCAGGAGCTGCTACACTGTAAAAACAAAAGATCCACCTCAACTATTGTAACATTTAAGCACATATCAAGCTACCTTTGTTAAAGCCAGAAGACTTTTGAAAGAGGAAATAACACATTCATCCTCTTGCAAATGAAGAAATTGTATACATGAACAATAAAACAAACATTTGCTCAATGGGGGGTTATTTTGCTACAGCCTGTCTTGATGCTGAGTAGCTTAAGGTGGTTAATGTTAGCTAATGGTGGCATAATGTCGATTTTGGATGCTGCGGTAAGGACTCCGCCTTGGTACTTCGGGCACCCTCTCTATGAGGTGAGCTACCAGGGCTCCCCCAATTTATATTCATTACACTTACAGTTAAGCAGTATTCATGACACCGTTAACCAGTTTATATTTATGACACTTAATATAAATCAGTTTATATTTATGACACTTAATATAAATCAGTTTATATTTATGACACTCACCATTAACCAGTTTATATTGATGACACTTAATATAAATCAGTTTATATTGATGACACTCACCATTAACCGGTTTATATTGATGACACTTAATATAAATCAGTTTATATTGATGACACTCACCATTAACCAGTTTATATTTATGACACTTAATATAAATCAGTTTATATTGATGACACTCACCGTTAACCGGCTTATATTTATGACACTCACCGTTAACCAGTTTATATTTATGACACTCACCGTTAACCGGTTTATATTTATGACACTTAATATAAATCAGTTTATATTGATGACACTCACCGTTAACCGGCTTATATTTATGACACTCACCGTTAACCGGTTTATATTTATGACACTCACCGTTAACCGGTTTATATTTATGACACTCACCGTTAACCGGTTTATATTTATGACACTTAATATAAATCAGTTTATATTGATGACACTCACCGTTAACCAGTTTATATTTATGACACTCACCGTTAACCGGTTTATATTTATGACACTTAATATAAATCAGTTTATATTGATGACACTCACCGTTAACCGGCTTCTATTTATGACACTCACCGTTAACCGGTTTATATTTATGACACTCACCGTTAACCAGCTTATATTTATGACACTCACCGTTAACCGGCTTATATTGATGACACTCACCGTTAACCAGTTTATATTTATGACACTCACCGTTAACCGGCTTATATTGATGACACTCACCGTTAACCAGTTTATATTTATGACACTCACCGTTAACCAGTTTATATTTATGACACTCACCGTTAACCAGCTTATATTTATGACACTCACCGTTAACCGGTTTATATTTATGACACTCACCGTTAACCGGTTTATATTGATGACACTCACCGTTAACCAGTTTATATTTATGACACTCACCGTTAACCGGCTTATATTTATGACACTCGCCGTTAACCGGTTTATATTTATGACACTCACCGTTAACCGGCTTATATTGATGACACTCACCGTTAACCAGTTTATATTTATGACACTCACCGTTAACCAGTTTATATTTATGACACTCACCGTTAACCGGTTTATATTTATGACACTCACCGTTAACCGGTTTATATTTATGACACTTAATATAAATCAGTTTATATTGATGACACTCACCGTTAACCGGCTTATATTTATGACACTCACCGTTAACCGGTTTATATTTATGACACTCACCGTTAACCAGCTTATATTTATGACACTCACCGTTAACCAGCTTATATTTATGACACTCACCGTTAACCGGCTTATATTTATGACACTCACCGTTAACCAGCTTATATTTATGACACTCACCGTTAACCGGCTTATATTGATGACACTCACCGTTAACCAGTTTATATTTATGACACTCACCGTTAACCGGCTTATATTGATGACACTCACCATTAACCAGTTTATATTTATGACACTCACCGTTAACCGGCTTATATTGATGACACTCACCGTTAACCAGTTTATATTTATGACACTCACCGTTAACCAGCTTATATTTATGACACTCACCATTAACCGGTTTATATTTATGACACTCACCGTTAACCGGTTTATATTGATGACACTCACCGTTAACCAGTTTATATTTATGACACTCACCGTTAACCGGCTTATATTTATGACACTCGCCGTTAACCGGTTTATATTTATGACACTCACCGTTAACCGGCTTATATTGATGACACTCACCGTTAACCAGTTTATATTTATGACACTCACCGTTAACCAGTTTATATTTATGACACTCACCGTTAACCGGTTTATATTTATGACACTCACCGTTAACCGGTTTATATTGATGACACTCACCGTTAACCAGTTTATATTTATGACACTCGCCGTTAACCGGCTTATATTTATGACACTCGCCGTTAACCGGTTTATATTTATGACACTCACCGTTAACCGGCTTATATTGATGACACTCACCGTTAACCAGTTTATATTTATGACACTCACCGTTAACCGGTTTATATTTATGACACTCACCGTTAACCGGTTTATATTGATGACACTCACCGTTAACCAGTTTATATTTATGACACTCACCGTTAACCGGCTTATATTTATGACACTCACCGTTAACCGGTTTATATTTATGACACTCACCGTTAACTGGTTTATATTTATGACACTCACCGTTAACCGGTTTATATTTATGACACTCACCATTAACCGGTTTATATTTATGACACTCACCATTAACCGGTTTATATTTATGACACTCACCGTTAACCGGTTTATATTTATGACACTCACCATTAACCGGTTTATATTTATGACACTCACCGTTAACCGGTTTATATTTATGACACTCACCATTAACCGGTTTATATTTATGACACTCACCATTAACCGGTTTATATTTATGACACTCACCATTAACCGGCTTATATTTATGACACTCACCGTTAACCGGTTTATATTTATGACACTCACCGTTAACTGGTTTATATTTATGACACTCACCGTTAACCGGTTTATATTTATGACACTCACCATTAACCGGTTTATATTTATGACACTCACCGTTAACCGGTTTATATTTATGACACTCACCATTAACCGGTTTATATTTATGACACTCACCGTTAACCGGTTTATATTTATGACACTCACCGTTAACCGGTTTATATTTATGACACTCACCATTAACCGGCTTATATTTATGACACTCACCGTTAACCGGTTTATATTTATGACACTCACCGTTAACCGGTTTATATTGATGACACTCACCGTTAACCAGTTTATATTTATGACACTCACCGTTAACCGGCTTATATTTATGACACTTAATATAAATCAGTTTATATTTGTGACAGTTACTGTTAGCCAGTTCATATTTATGACATTCATCGTTAACCGGTTTATATTTATGACACTCACCGTTAACCGGTTAATATTTATGACACTCACCGTTAACCGGTTTATATTTATGACACTCACCGTTAACCGGTTTATATTTATGACACTCACCGTTAACCGGTATATATTTATAACACTCACCATTAACCGGCTTATATTTATAACACTCACCGTTAACCAACTTATATTTATGACACCAACCCTGAACCTGCTTTTGTTGATGACACTTACCATTCACCTGTTCATAATATGACACTTACCCTTAACCAGTTTATACTTCTTTCTATATTTCCTTTCCAGGGATGACAATGTTTGTCAGTCAGTGTGGTAAACACCGTGGTCCAAACTGAAATACCTCAACAATTATGAGGTGGATTGCCATTAAAGTCTGTACAGATATTCAGGTTCCCCAGAGGTGGAACCCCACTTACTTTGGTGTTCCCTTAAAGTTTCCTCTAGCACCACCATGAGGTTAATACTTGTAGTTGAAATATCTCGACAGCTGTTGAAAACAATTTGGTTCACACGTTCATGGTTTTCACCAGTCGATCATCCCGGTAAGATAACAATTGACCTCAAGCACTTGTTTTTGTGTTGCTCAAGATGTGAATTGATGATTAAATGTGATTAGTTGACATCCTTTGAGCATTCCATCTGATCAGGAAACATCCATTTAGCCAAGCTTTCAGAATACAAGACCTTCATCAGAGCATATGAGTTGATCAAAAGCTTGGCTTAATGGATGTAAATTGTGTAAATCCTACTGTGAATTGGAGTGCATCAAGTAGCTCATTATGACTGAAAACACAACATCTAGTCAGAATCAACATTTTTTGCAGTGTACCACAAGCCCTAAGAACTTCCACAGACTGCCCTGCATACTGAAGAATCAGGGCACACAGAGGGCATTCACACCTTGTTAAGTTTTACAGCTGGTGCATTTGTCGGTCCCAGGCTTCTATTGCTCCTGTAACTCAGTCCCTGCTTTGAAGTGACCTTTTCTGTCCATTGAGGTGATGAAGAAATTTAAGGTTTTCTCTGTGAATTTGAATGCAGCACACCTTGGGCTACAGATGGCCTGCAAGGAAACAGAGTGTAAACCTGAATGAGATTATCTAAAGAGAGGTAAGGGTTAATGTGATATTAATTTGATTACATTAATGAACAGTCAAATAACAGGTCTCGCAATTAGTAAGGAGCTTGTTATTGGACTGTAAATTAAAGGATAATTATTTTTTATTACAACATGGGTCATATTTTAGTAATTATTTCTATCAGTGATAATAACACTACAGTAATGTGCTGAGATCTGAGAACATGGTGATATCGCTACAACAAAGTCAGATGGGACAAGAAGCATGAGCAATCAGATTAGGTGGGTTATACACAAACGAATGCAGTGATTCCCAAACCTTTTGTAACTATGACACCACTTCATATGAATCAAAGGGATTTATTTTCATAGCATGGTTATTTACACAACGAGCCTATACAAGCAATGCACATAAGGTTACAGTTCAGCGGCCTATTACATCAGACTATGATAGGCTTTATCTGTCTTTTAATGAGCTTTAAACAAGCAAGTAATCTACAGTGAAGCACAGCTGGGCTGACAGCTGTCAGTCACCGGTGAGGAGCTCCACTGGTAGAAGTTACTGATTCAGTCAATGACATCGGTGATTCAGTATAGTCAGTTACAACAATTTGTTTGTACATGTACTGAGCACCTCAATAACAGGGTAGGTTGATGTAAATGTTGCCTCATGTTTTTTATGTGGTGAGAGATGAAATTGAAGGTACCCTGTGGAGTCTTTGACCACTCTTTGAACTATGGAACAATGTTTTTATAAGTGGGCCCTTATCATTTTTTTGTTTCATGTACAGGTGCAGAGAAGCATAGCAATGTGCTGGAGAAAAGACAAGGAGAGGAAGATTTCCAGCTAGCAGACTTGGAAGCAGGCAGCAACCTCCGGTTTTGAAAAGTTAAGAGAAGAATTGTCTGAGAACATGGATGTTTATCAGGGAGGGAGGGTCTAACTGTAGATGCTATTGAGTTGCATTGTGGGAAATGTAGGATCCATTATTTTTGGAGCTGGACCTGTACAAGTTCGTGACCATAAGTGAGGGTCGGAGCGTAGACTGACCAGTAAATTGAGAGCTTTGCCTTCCGGCTCAGCTCCCTCTTCACCAAGACGGTCCGGTGCAGCGCCTGCTTTACTGCTGCAGCTGCACCGATCCGTCTGTCGATCTCCCGCTCCATCTTACCCTCACTCGTGAACAAGACCCCGAGATACTTGAACTCCTTCGCTTGAGTTAGGCACTCTGTTCCCACCTGGAGGGAGCAATCCACCGGTTTCCGGCAGAGCACCATGGCCTCAGATTTGGAGGTGCTAACTCTCATCCCCGCCGCTTCACACTCGGCTGCAAACCGCCCCAGTGAATGCTGGAGGTCACGATCCGAGGATCTTGAAACTTTACAACTTTTTCAGTGGTAAAACAGTAAGCACTCAAAATGTGGATTATAATCCCTCATAAAATCACTTACAGGGACATCTGGGTCCAATTTAAAGAAGGAAGTCAGTTTGTAAACTGTGATGGATGTTTGGTTATAATTGTACCGTTGGTTTTCTCTTCTAAAGAAGATTGTTGTTTAAGACCAGACTACTCGTTTCTTGCCCAATGTTTGCAGCTATCACAGATCTTGGCAACTGTCTGGTGAGTAACATTTTATTTTCAGTATTATTATTGGACCAAATTACAAAAATAAAACCCAAATTGATCAAAACCTTAACTTGCCTGAATATGAAAGAAGCATGAAATGCGGTGCATGTTGTAAATGCATGCATTTTACATCAAGATCAGTGAATCAGCTTGTTTTCCATGCTAATGCATCTATTTCATGCATGTTTTTAAAGTGAAGTGTTCTAGTCCAGAAGTGGTTGCAGTTACAGCTTGCATGATGGCTTCACCTTTTACCTGCACAACAGACTGCTGTGAACTGCATGAAGGAATGCCTGTTGAGGTGATTAAAGGAGCAGAAAGCAGGTGATGTTTAACAGTAGGGGGGATTTGGTATGTGAGGACGGACTTCTTGAAACAGAAGGGGGGGGGGGGGGGTCCCAGCCGTGTTAAGAGGTGAAAGTATGAGGCTCAAACCGCTGTGGATGGGGCTCCTGTAATCCTGTAGCACAGTGCCATCCTTTTACATGCATGGCCTACTGTTATTTGTGTCAGCCACTCATCACTCACACATACTGCAGTCAGGAATGGTATCCTGGTCAATTTGGCCTCTGTGAAAAAGCAAGCCCATTGAGAGGAGTGCCAGTGAAGGATCCTGACAAGGATCAGGTTCCCTCTCCACCTTGTTCATTTCTAGAAGAAAAAACTATTGAATATTACACTAGAGTTATTTTTTTTTCCTTTCTATGGAGGGTGGGGTAAGAGTAGGAAGTAGACGGGAGGTACCTGAAGCTGTGTTGCACCTGAAACCGTGTTGTACCCACCTTTTCAATATGAATGACTTTTCTTGTCAGGGCTGAATGTGGGATTAAATCTTTTGAGCTCACCCACTTTGTGGAAGCTGAATGTGAAATAAAGGCTGCTATTGTGTGACAGCGGCTCTCCCCCAGGGCCCTCACAGCTCCCCGGCCTTCCCAGCCACCTCTCACACTCTCTCAACCCTGAACCGGCAATTAGACGGTCAAATCAAAACCCTGGCACTCAAGACTAATTGTTTCTTACAGGCCTTTGTAAAGGGCCATGTTGTTTCCCATTCAGGGCAGCTTCCCTGCCTCCTTGTGTGTCAGATAGGGGAAGGCATCGTTCCAGCCGGGAGATAAGCCACAGGCTTTTTTTTTAATGCCCCAAAGTAGACTTCATTTTCACCTTCCCTTCACGGTTCAGGTGCGCTTGTGTATTGAGGCGGTCAGAATTTGCAGTGGGTGGGTTGGCCTGACGGATACAGTACCTCACAGGATGTCATTCATCGGAGGCTTCCGGAATGTGTTAAAAAGGGTGTGTATGCATGTGTGGGCATTTTACCACTGTCCTGCATTTCTCTCCTTTTCTGCACTCTTTTGGGGGCTTTGGGGGCTTATACAACTGTCAAGACATGAAATGCATGACTTTTCTAAAGACGGCGTGCCTGTCAGATGTGTGTAATGACGGAGCGGCAATATTCACTTTCGTTTTATTCTCGCAAATATTCTGGTCTTCTGGTCTTCTGGTCTTCTGGTCTTCTGGTCTAGGGCTAGACCGAAACAGTCTTCTGGTATTGCAGGTAGTGTTAACCGTTTAGTAAACGCTGGATAAAGCAAGCCAGGCAATGCTATTAACTGCCAATATTATGAAGATTCCTCCATGATATAAAATATATTGTTGTTTGGTCATTGCAACTGTTTATTTTTCACTCAAAGGCAATGATATCATCCATTAATTCTGATATGTAGATGTCTTCAGGAAAGCTGCTTTAGAGAAGTGTTGCTTCAAGCGTCTATGATCATTTTGGAGGATGTAGTTTGTGGTGCTGTTGAACTGTATTGAGAAGTGTTTCTCTTTTTTAGCCTACCCTCATTGATATAAATGGGGTGGACAGAATAAATAGAGCTAAACTAAACCAATTCAACAGCACCCCAAAGGATGCCTGAGTATCTTTGGTACGATACCTGCCACCAGGTGCTGCACCTGGAATGCAAGAATTCTTATCGGAGAGTTCAGCAAGTGTCCAGATGTCCAGACTGTGAGTTTAGCTTCTGCCCTCTGCAACAGGACCTGTTGCACTGACATACGAGCAGCAGTGGAGGGTCTTAGTGCTGTCAACAGTGTGGAAGACAATGGATGGGTCTGTCTTACTCTTTGAAGAATTTGTGATTCTGAAAATATTTCATCAGGATTTTAGGGGAGAGGTTTTGTGCGGTGGTCCTATTTCTCATTCAGAGTACAGTATCTGCTCCATTATCAGAATCAGCTTTATTGCACATACAAAGAATTTTATTCCCGTTTTTTAATCTCTTTGGATAAACTTCAACATAGAAATAACAGAAACAAGGAAACAAAGCTGGACAGATAAAGTGAGTGAAAAAATACGATATAAATATATATAAAAATCACCAATGATCAACATTAAGATAAGAATAAAAGGTCTATAAACAAGTCTTCAGTAAGTTGTAAAGAAAAACATATATAAACTGAATATGTACATTTAAAAAAGATAATACAGTAAAGACTGTACAATCATAATCTGTCATGGCAGCAGTGGATGTTTTGGTGTTTGAGAGTTATTGACAGTGTTTGACTGATGTTAGTGTTGATCAGAGTGACGTCCTGCAGGAACAAACTGACCAAACATCAGTAGAATAAATGTAGTCAGCGCTAAGACATTAAAATGATCAAACATGCCATTCAGCCATAACCTGTGCTCCCACGCTGCTCTGCAGGATAAACACAGTGACCGTTAAGCTCACCGCTCCTCCGTCACAGTGGGAGGAGCGTTGATGCACTACGACCACAATAGTCACCATTTAAGATTTCCGTGTGTGTTGATGCAAATATGAGCACTTATCCATCTTGATGGAATTGGAAATCTCCCTCCTTTTGTAGTCTCTTGTAGTTTTCTCTTCTGAAATAAAGACCACCTCTTCTAGTATCATAAAAAATACATATTTCATGAAATAAAACATCTGCAGCACAATTATAGGTAAAACCTGTAATCATACAATAAAATACGCTAAACTATTTTTTTAATTCTATGATCGCTGCCAGAAGAGCCATTATCTATTTTGAAACACCTCTCTTCCAACAACCCCAAACAGCCATGATGCATCAGAGACATCTTCTTCTTCTTTGGTGTAAAAGACAAACACTGTTGGGCTGGGTGTCAGTGACTGACCTGCTGTCTGCACCCAGCCAGCTCTGAGAGCAGGGAGCTGCTTCTGTTTCAACTGGAGTGTGACTGGATCTATACTGGGAGTTATGGGGAGACACACACACACACACACACACACACACACACACACACCCTGCTGTGGACCCCTGTGTCTGCTGCTCAGCCTGTCAACCTGAGAGAGAAGGAGGGAGAGGGGGCTGGAGTGCTGAAGTGAGGTATAGGCAGACATTTTCTCAGGAATGCTGGGAGCTATCAGAGTGACATGTAACCGTATCCGCTGTCAGATCTCAGGCTTTATCTCTGCTCTGCTGTTGACTGCTCCCTCAGTCTGCTGAGGCCTCCTGTCTGAACCTGAGAGCCTTGCCTGGAGCTCATCCTTTTTAGGAACATTTTGATAAGGACATTTGGATGAATAAACATTTGTAAGAACCCCTGTGGTTTCAGTACAATTGACTGCTCTAGCAGCTCTTAAGGGTCTGGGATATTCAGGGCTACTTTATGGCTTCTTCACACAACTTTAGCCCTGATGTTCTGTTCCCTGACAGTCTTGAAACTACCCAACAAAATCCACAGATCAGAACCATTTCCGCGCTGGCTCTGTGATGTGTGGACTGTCCAAGTCTAGTGTCTCTCCAGTGCCTCACACAGAGGTATTCCAGATATCTAGCGTGCTAAATATCTGGAACTGTCGGGGAGCTACAGCCAATAAGAGCGCTAAGGGTTGAAGGGACGTGGCAGTGAGGTTGCATCGCCTGTAGCCTACCTGTGTGCGCTATGTGTTGCATTTGCAGTTGTTGTTGCTCGTAGGATGTTGGATGTTTGCATGAACAAACAACACATAACACAGTGACTGATCTGAGTAGGGGAACGTGAGGAAACAGGCTACAATGTGAACACGTGTGCCGACGACTTCTTTAAAACCATGTGGCCAACATAGAAGTGCCAAAAACTGCAGTTCATCACATGGCCACTTGAGGCTGGCTCCTAAAGCAAGTCAATCCTCATAGTCCTCTATGTTAGAACTTTACAGCAGAAATAAACATGTTTACAGCCCGGTACAAAAAAACGGGTTTGGTCTCTAAAGTGAATATCCTGTTTAAATTATATTTAATTGAGGGTTTCTGTTCCGTTATGTCGTGTGAAAACCACGACTTCAACACTCCCGATAACAAGACAGCAAGTTGTGGAGTGGGAACAGTACAGCAACCTGATCACTTTCAAAGGTGTGCAGTGTGAACCGGCTATTAGAGGCTTTCAGGGGGTCCCACTAAAAACAGAAATGTTTCTAAATTAATATTTATTTTCACTATCAATTAATCTGTCAACTGTCCTTCAGTTTTTTGGTCCTAAAAAATATCAGAGATGGAAAAAATTGGTCTTCAATATGAAAGGAAATAAAAATGTCTGTAAATGACTATACCACCAGCACCACTTAGGTCCAGACTATAATATCTCTACATCTATTGGATGGATTGCTATGAAGTCCTGTACAGACATTCTTGCTTCCCAGAGGATGCAGAGGATCATCAGGTCAACATTTTAGTTTGGTTTATGACTAAACTATGATGTGTTAACGGCATGCTAATGCAAACTGTTGATGCAATTTAGTTACTAGTTGTGTCAGCACTTCAAATCTAAAATGAAACCCTTTGTTCTCTTCTGACAAAGCATGTCACCTTAACCACCTCTTTTCTCTTGGCAGATACATGGTACCTAATCATCCCCCCCACTCGGTGACATGTTTATCATGAAAAACAGCTTTGCCCAATTAGAGCATAATTAAATAGCAATTATTCGCTGCATAATAGTGTGCTAAAGCCTGTTTGAATCATCACCGCATTAGTTCATGCACTTGTGACCCACCAGAAGGGGCTAATGGCATTAATGAAACGCCTTTGACCCCCACCAGTGTTTGCTTCCTACTCAACCAAAGAAGATCAAACGCTGTTATCAGAGCACCCATAGATAGAGGCCACTCGACCACCACAAACTGCAGAAGTGAGATCCAACCTTCTAAGAGCATTAATTCCATCCTGTTCAGGCCTAATGGAGACAATCAGGGATGATATGGGATGCCAACGCTGGTGCGTTTCAGCCGCTTCTGTGCTTGCAGCCGCAGTGATGGGCTCTGTAGCGACTTGCTCGGGTCTGATGCCGGGGCTTTGCAGGTGAGCAGAAACAGGAGATGCACTTGTGTTTTTTTAAGTGTTTAAGTGCTGTCGTTGAAAGTGTCCTGTTACGTTGCTCCCTGCATGACCACCTGACCCCACCCCCCTCCTGCACAGGTAAGAAACGTGTTCCCTTTACTCTATGTAATAGTAGTTCTATAGGTTGCAGTAAAATATATTTCATAGAGAAGATTTTCAATGGTTTTCACCGAAAGTTATCTAAACGTAAGCATCTCATGTAGCTCAGAATTCTGCTTTTATTCTGAAGACTACAGACAGACAGGGAGCACAATGACAATAGACATTTGCTTGTCTTGATCCCCACATCACCGCTACCACCGTGTAATGGCAGTTTCCCCTCCTCTTTGTTGAAGTAACACCAGGCCCTGTTTGTTTATGTCATTATGTCTGTGGAACATGTGACTGATGGCTTTCTGAGAGGCTCTATGCATTTGTGCCCAGAACCAGAGTTAGCTGGGCCACTGAGCCCAGGCCCCCATTGGCTGTGAAGGGGCCTTCTAGAAGAACAAGGGGCCGGTAGAGACGTGGAGCGAGGAGAGATTGACAGGGGTTGATGGCAGCCCTTGCTGAGGTCACAGCCAGGTAAGAGGGCAGCCTTGTGTTCATCTACAACACTTGACTCAGTCACCGAGCAACAACTGTCTCACCTTGTAAGATAATTCCTCATCATATTGTAAACAATACTGTGGTGGCGGGCGTGGGTGGCTCAGCTGTGGAGGGGACGGAGTGTGGGAGTGGTTCAGGGAACGGGGCCGGGAAGAGACTTAATTAGGCGCAGCTGAAACTGATCCTGATTAAGTCTCTTACAGCTGTATTTAATCAACAGTAGCGACGGAGGCGAGGAGGACAGCTCGGGACGAGCACGGAGAGCACACGGCCAAGCTAGGCCGATTCCTTACAAATAAAGAACATTGCAAACCGGCATTTAACCGTGTACTGGCGTCATTGTGCTCAACAGACCCACCGTGTAGCAGGGAGCTTGTTACAGTGGAGCCAAACGTGGGTTGCACAGAGAGATGGACGCAGCAGCACCGGAGGCGCCGACGCAGCCGATTATGGTGCTGGGCCAGATGCTGGGAGGGATCGCGGCCATGCAGCGGGACCAGGCCGAGACGAACCGGCAGTTCCTGGGGGCGCTACAGGCTCAGGCGGAGCGGCAGGCCCACGCCCTGGAGCAGCTCGCAGCCCGGGCAGCGGCAGCCCCGCCGGTGACGCCCCCCCCTCCATTGGCCGGGGTGGTCCTACACAAGATGAGTGCCGCCGACGACGTGCAGTCATTTCTGGACACATTCGAGGCGACGGCGGAGGCGTGCGGCTGGCCCGCGGCAGAGTGGGGGGTCCGGCTTCTGCCTCTCCTCACTGGGGAGGCACAAACAGCGGCCCTGGGACTGCCACCGGCAGCGAGGCACAGCTACGCGGACGTGCGTAAAGCTGTCACCGATCGCCTGGGCCTGTCTCCGGAGGACCACCGGAGGAGATTTCGTGAGGCCAGACTGGGACCCGATGACCGGCCCTTTGCGTTTGCTCAGCGGCTGAGGGACGACGCAGCCAGGTGGCTGCAACCAGAGAGTCCAGGGGGGGCGCAGGGAGTCGTTGAGAAGGTGGTCCTGGAGCAGTTCGTCGGGGCGCTGCCTGCTCGGACGTCAGCTTGGGTCCGATATCACCGGCCCACGACCCTGGGGACCGCCATCTCCCTGGCAGAAGACCATCTGGCGGTTCATTCCAGCGGCCCGGGAGACAGTGGCCGCCCGCCGGCCCGGCCGACGCCAGCACCTCGGAGGGGGCTGCATCCGCAACTGCTGGCTCGGCCCCCACGGGCTCCGCGGTCGGTCCCCTTCCTGCCCTCTACCGAGGCACCTACCTCCGCATCCGCCGGCACTCTTCCCAACCCACAGGGGGCTCCTCAAGCGCCAGGGCTGGAGTGTTGGAGGTGTGGGCAGCCCGGTCACTTCCGGAGGGAATGTCCGCTGATGGAGGTGGGCCAGGTGATTCGGGTTGCCGGCCCTCCAACACCCTTCCCCGGTCCAGGGTCGACGTACCGCATTCCGGTAAGGATTCAGGGGGGTGTACATCAGGCAATGGTGGATACTGGCTGTACCCAGTCTATGATTCACCAGAGCCTGGTTCGGCCCGGGGCATTGGTGGAGGCATTGTGGGTGAAAATTAAGTGTGTGCATGGGGATGTTCACGAATATCCCGTGGTGCCAGTAGAAATTAGATACATGGGAAAAAAACATAGTCTACAGGTTGCGGTTAGCTCCCGCCTTACGCACCCCCTAATCTTGGGAAAAGATTGGCCAGGGTTTAATAAATTAATGGGGCTGGGTGCGGGGGTGCGTTCACGACAGACAGGGTCATGCGGTATGTGTGCTGTGCTCAGCGGTGACGCGAGGTTGTCCGACGCTGCAGACGGGGAGGGGGAACCGGCGGAGCCTCCCATGGAGACTCCACCGGGTCCCGAAATACACTCCATGGAAGATTTTCCACTTGAGCAGTCTCGGGATGATACTCTACGCTCAGCCTTTGACCAAGTGATACGCATTGATGGTCAGCTGGTGCGCCCTGACGCGGCACAGTCATACCCGCACTTTTCATTGATTAGGGACAGGTTGTATAGAGTGAGTCGTGACACTCAGTCAGGTCAGGAAAACACCCAGTTGCTGGTGCCGAAAAGCCGTCGGGGAAGTATTTTCCAGGCGGCTCACTATAACCCGATGGCTGGCCACATGGGATATGAAAAAACACTGGACCGGATAATGACCCGATTTTATTGGCCAGGTATCCGGGGGGATGTGCGCCGATGGTGTGCATCCTGCCCGGAGTGTCAATTGGTAAATCAGCCGGCCATTCCGAGGGCGCCTTTACGTCCTCTGCCATTAATGGAGGTCCCATTCGAGCGAATCGGCATGGACCTCATCGGGCCATTTCACCGGAGTGCACGTGGATATCGCTTTGTGTTAGTCCTAGTGGATTACGCAACACGATATCCCGAGGCAGTGCCATTGCGCAACATTTCTGCAAAGAGTGTCGCGCAGGCACTGTTTCAGGTCATCTCCCGAGTCGGAATCCCGAAAGAGATTCTGACTGACCAGGGCACCTCGTTTATGTCACGCACACTGAGAGAACTTTACGGTTTACTGGGCATTAAATCTATTCGGACCAGTGTTTACCATCCCCAGACCGACGGTCTGGTGGAGCGTCTGAATAAAACTTTAAAGTCCATGATCCGTAAATTTATTAACGAAGATGTACGCAATTGGGATAAATGGCTTGATCCTCTGTTGTTTGCAGTGCGGGAGGTTCCCCAGGCCTCCACGGGATTTTCTCCCTTCGAACTACTGTTTGGCAGGACACCACGGGGGGTGCTCGACCTGATTAAAGAAAACTGGGCGGAAGGTCCGAGCACCGGGAAAAATGAGATTCAATACGTCCTGGACCTGCGAGCAAAACTCCACACACTGGGTCGGATGTCACGTGAGAATTTGCTCCAGGCCCAGGAACGTCAACAACGGCTGTACAACAGAGGGGCCAGGCTGAGACAATTCACGCCGGGAGAAAAGGTACTTGTATTGCTTCCGTCTTCCAGCTCTAAACTCCTCGCCAAGTGGCAAGGGCCCTTTGTGGTCACACGGCGAGTGGGGGATGTCGACTATGAGGTTGTGCGTTCTGACAGGGGTGGGGCTACACAGATCTATCACCTCAACCTCCTGAAAGCATGGAGAGAGGCGGAGTCTGTTTCTCTGGTGTCCGCGGTATCCGAGAGAGAGGAGCTGGGGCCGGAGGTGTCAAAATCCACTAATCCCACCTCGCTCCTTTGTGAAGCCCATCTCTCCGACACCCAGAGAACCGACATTGCCCAGTTGCAAAAGCAGTTTGCTGACGTGTTCTCCCTCCGGCCAGGACGCACAAACCTCATAGAGCACCAAATTGAGACTCCCCCGGGCGTGACGGTGAGGTTACGACCCTACAGGTTACCTGAACACAAAAGAAAAGTGGTTCAGAAGGAATTGGCGGCTATGCTGGAGATGGGGGTAATAGAAGAGTCCCACAGTGCCTGGTGTAGCCCCATTGTTCTTGTAGTCAAGAAGGACGGGTCTATACGGTTCTGTGTGGACTATCGCAGGGTGAACGATGTGTCACGATTCGATGCGTACCCAATGCCCCGGGTCGACGACCTCCTGGACCGACTGGGCACTGCACGTTTCTTTACGACACTGGATTTGACCAAAGGCTACTGGCAGATTCCTCTGTCGCCAGAGTCCAAGGAAAAATCGGCCTTCTCCACTCCGTTTGGTTTGTACCAATTTACCACACTTCCCTTTGGGCTGTTCGGGGCCCCAGCCACGTTCCAACGCCTCATGGACCGGGTGCTGCGTCCACACGCTGCATATGCGGCCGCCTATTTGGATGATGTGATCATCCACAGCACCACCTGGGCGGAGCATGTGCAGCGGGTGGCCGCGGTGCTGGAGTCCCTGAGGCAGGCGGGGCTCACCGCCAACCCAGGGAAGTGTGCAGTTGGACGGAGGGAGGTACGGTATTTGGGGTACCACTTGGGCGGCGGACAGGTGCGCCCTCAGGTGGACAAAACTGCTGCTATCGCAGCCTGCCCGCGGCCCAAGACCAAAAAAGAGGTGAGGGGGTTTTTGGGGCTGGCGGGTTATTACAGGCGGTTCATCCCGAACTTTGCAGAGCTGACCAGCCCCTTGACCGACCTGACCCGGAAAGGTGCCTCAGATCCGGTCCAGTGGTCGGAGCAGTGCCGGTTGGCGTTTGAGAGGGTGAAACAGGCTCTCTGTGGGAAACCGCTCCTTCATACTCCTAACTTCTCTCTTCCTTTTACTCTGCAGACTGACGCATCGAACAGAGGGCTGGGGGCCGTTTTGTCCCAGCAGGTACGGGGGGTTGACCGCCCCGTGCTGTATATCAGCCGAAAACTTTCCGAGAGGGAGGCCAGGTACAGTACGGTGGAGAAGGAGTGCCTGGCCATTCGGTGGGCGGTCGACTCCCTGCGCTATTACCTCCTGGGGCGCTCATTCACCCTCTGGTCGGACCACGCCCCGCTGCAATGGCTCCACCGCATGAAAGATACCAACGCCCGGATCACTCGGTGGTATCTGGCCTTACAGCCATTTAATTTCAAAGTGGTCCATAGGCCGGGGGCGCAGATGACCGTGGCCGACTTCCTCTCCCGCTCTCATGGGGGGGGGGGGGGGGGGGGGGGGAGTAGGTCAGGCCGGATGGCTCCCCGGCCTAAGTCGGGCGGTGGGGGTATGTGGTGGCGGGCGTGGGTGGCTCAGCTGTGGAGGGGACGGAGTGTGGGAGTGGTTCAGGGAACGGGGCCGGGAAGAGACTTAATTAGGCGCAGCTGAAACTGATCCTGATTAAGTCTCTTACAGCTGTATTTAATCAACAGTAGCGACGGAGGCGAGGAGGACAGCTCGGGACGAGCACGGAGAGCACACGGCCAAGCTAGGCCGATTCCTTACAAATAAAGAACATTGCAAACCGGCATTTAACCGTGTACTGGCGTCATTGTGCTCAACAGACCCACCGTGTAGCAGGGAGCTTGTTACAAATACATACAACACACAATGCAACAGCCACTGCATTGTGTGTTGTACGTATTCTACTGATCGGCCTTGTAGTCGATTCGTAATTGTGTCATAAACAAACAGAGACAGTTTCTTGTTTCTGTGTCACATGGGTTTCACACCTGCCCTGCCACCTTAGGAGACCAGGGGCAGGTCCTGAGTCTATTAACTCTAATGGGAGAAGTGAAAGTGAACAAAGATTATGACCGATTCTTTTGTTCCATAGTCACCAAATTAAATATTGGACTTTCAACATTCTGCCACTGAAATTATATTTTTTAGATCGAGAAATCCAGACAAAATAAACCTTTCTTTATCTCTGCAACACACTCTTGCAAGATCTGACAACTAACATTTCCAAACACACTGTCGAAGAAATGTTCCTAATGCTAGATATGATCATTTGCTAATGTTAGCAACAGAAAATATGAGAAAATTATGCAAAAATTGCTCAATCTGCTCCCATCCATCCACCAAACGTTCACAACACTTCTAAACGAGGTGGGTGGATGGGCGGCGCACACATCATGACCACGCCCACTTTGGGAGACAGGAAGTATAAACCATTTCAAACCAGTGGTGGAGCCTGTAATCTATCATCTTTGTCAGATGATTTCGGCGTCGGCACACTTACCAAATCTCGTCTCTCTCCAGTTAGACCGTTTTTGTGTCTGCGTAAATGACCCCTCTTCTTCACTCTCGGTAGTTTGTTGTCTTGCCAGTCACATGATAGAAACGTCATCAACATGCCCACTCGCTCGCTTTGAATTCTCCAGACAACGAGTGGCACTATTCACACATGGGCTCAATTGGACATGACACTAGTCGGCTGACAGGGTAAAGTCTGTTTAATGTCCCGTCTGAATCATTCAGAAATTTGCGTTCTCACATCCAGCTCCTTGATAAGATAATGTCTAGATAAGTTCAGGGTTGCAGTGCATGTTTGAAACGGGCTTGTGTGAGATGCTTCAGGAGCCCAGCCATCCACCATCCAACATCACACTACATCCACCTTTATTCCAGAATAAGGGCATCTTTATTTGTGCAACCACAACAGGTTGCTTGTCAGGAAAACATAAACATAGGTCATCTTAGGCATTCAAAGAAATGATCAATGCCTTTGTTTTCTGGTGTCATAGAACACTGAATAGGGAAACATTTGGACACAACAGTATTCTCTTTACCTAAAAGTTAGAAAGGTTAATGTTATTCTAACATCTTTACATTTTAAAAGGTGTTATTTCTAGTCTTTGTTTAAGCAAAGTAAAGCCCTCGCTAACAGGTAAGTTAACGTGCAATTGAATCCTGGTTGTTTCCAGTAGATTTCATGTCAAATCAAACCAATCAAAAGATTGGTGGCTGTAGAAGCGGATAGAGGACCTGTAACTCTCCATTCCCACCACAGCAACCGAGTCCTTAAATACCAGGCCTGCTGTTGTGTCACTGGCTGGTGTGGGTGTCCCTGTCACCACCAAGTTGTAGGGCATCACTTGTCTTGCCGTTGGTCTGGGGCCGTTGTGTGGTGGGGGTGAGCTGTGGAGGGCGACAGAAAATAGAAAATGGAAAATTCCTGTGTGAAGTGCAGTCATTGTTGATCAGGTGTGAACTGCAGAGCAGAGATCAGAGCAGGAAGGGGCGGAGGGAGCAGACAGCTGCTGCAGCCCCACATCAAGCCCTTCCACTACAGCACACCAGCTGGGACTGAGGCCCAGCGCTCACTACCGGGGGCCCCAGCTCTCGCCACACCAGCCGGGGCACCCATGCTGGGGGGGAGGGGATAAATGCAAGGCAGGGGAACTACGGCAATCCTCCTCCACTTGGACGTATGTCATACAAAAACACATTATATATGCTGTTAAATCACACATGTTCATGATATTAGATGGCATGCAGTCATTTGTATTCTTGAATACTTCTTGTCATATTTGTCTTTGCTATGTTGTACTTCTGTTTGAAAGTAAATAAAGTATCTGTGGTCGGTCGAAGAAACATGCGTCATATTTGACCCAAGCAATGACTCCACAGAATAATCTGCACATTAAGAGATGATGACAATGATTGTTGTTGTATTGCAGCTCTGTAATAGCACAAAGCAACCAAACATTGCGAAAATTGAATTCCACATGAATAAAATACAAATACGTGCTTCTGTGGATGTAACACTTAGTTACACACGTGCAGAGAGGAATATCCATGAAGGCAATCGTAAGCATTATACTGCATAGAATGTCTGATATCTTTGCATTACAACCATTTATGGGGAGAATACATACTAATATCAGAGTAGCTTTGAAGCTTCGGGGGCTTTTGTATTCAGAGGATGTCGATCCAAAAAACACTGTCAGCAACTTTAAATTCACCCTGGAATGTGGTCTATCTGATGAAAATAAAAGCACATGTATATATCGTGCAGTATGTCTAACACTGGTATAAAGTTGTATACAACCTCTAACAAGATGACTGACAGTGTGTTAATCTGCACCCAGCAGTGGAATATGTGACACCTCACCCCATGAGGCTGGAATACATCAGCTAACACACAAGTAGTCATTGAAAGAACAAGAGGAACACATCACACAGGTGTCGATGGCTCTATTTGTCATTCTGCAGACAATGTATTGATGTTGGAATTCAATTACCATTCTTATAGACTCTTTTAACATCAACATCATCAAAAATATGGGAGTGCATGTTTAGCAGCGGAAGTGATGTTTTGCCAGCCATCCAGGCAAGTTGGAGGCTTTATATACTGAATTAAAACTGTTACCAAAATGTCTCAATGTTGCATGTTTGGTTGTCAGAATCGACTCAAATTCTACAGAATGCTGACAGGATCATGGTGACTTTAACCCAAGTGTGTCCGTGGTCTCTTGTAGTAAATGTATGTACTGGTTGGTAGATAATAAACATAGATTAGTTTGTATTTTAAATGGATTAAAAAGGCTTTACGAGGATACCTACATGTTAAGCTGCCGTCACTACGAGCAACCACAACGCATTCAGCTGAGAGTCACAAACTACCACGGTCACTCTTTGAACCGAAACACTGGCAGTGTGGCAGCCTGTGGCTGAGTGCAGGCAGAGTGTTGACTGCCACTGTCCATTTTAAAACTGTCCCTGTGCTTGATATTGGATCATCTAGTAACTTGTCCCTCTTAATGTCGCTCTGGTGTAACGTTACACGCTGGGTTTCTCAACCAAATACATGTACGTATATATCTGAATACTGGGAAACGTGTTCTGTCCACTCACTAACAGCTAACAACTTGTCTATGTTGCATTTGTTGCTGGCTAATCTCAGTTTGACAAGCTGTTGCACTCTGTACTTCTGTTGCCAAACTGCGTGAGCAGACTTACGAACGTCATCATTGTTTACAACCTGTTGACGGCTCTTTTACGGTTAAACAATAGAAGCATGAGGCTGACATTAGCCACTGATGATTTATAATGAGATATGGTACAGTCAGTATCATCCACACTAAATGCAGATTACATAATGTATATGTTTGTTGTATTGACCCTTCACTAAGTCCCACCGTCCAATCACAGCATAGCATCAGCCAGCTCTGCTCCACAGACTCTCATCAGTGGTTTCAGATGTTCTTCATGTTCAGGCTGCTTCAGTGGATCTGGAGCTCATCCTGGTTAAACGTTGTGTGACAGTGAAACTCGTTACACGGAGAGGTATACATTTCTAAAACGTTACGTTTCTACCTAGAAACTTGTGGCACTAACACACTTTTTGGTTCACTTTTACACTTCATCTTTTTAACCCGTTTTCATCCTGGATATATCCTTCTGCTTTCTCCTCTCTGAAATCACTTTTTAGTTTTCCAGAAGTTAGATAATATTTACTCATGAAGTGCAGTTAGTGACAGTGTGGCTCCATGGTAACGTAGCTCAGACAGCGGTGGGGGGCGGAGCTTAGCTTAGGGGCGGTATGAAATGACTGGGACATGAATTGAATGTGACACATTTTGATCAGATTATTTCTATATTATTTTTGCAACTTTACTATTAATGAGATTTCCACAATGACAAGCTGATAATATTCAGGAAGAAAACGTTTTCACCACAGTGATAGTCAAAAAGAGATTGTAAATCTGCTATTGGTAACTTCAACCCCAAGGCATGAATGTTAGCCTGAGGGTGAGGTAAAGCACACAAGGTTGAGAAATGATCTGCACATTTCTGATCTTTCACAACTGTTAAAATGTCTGTTTGGTGTCCTTCTATGTCTAACTCTATGGGATTGTCATTACCGTGGTTTTTATTCCTAAACTAAAGCTGGAGTTGTATTGTAACTTTTTCTTATTTGAAAAGATTTCTCTGAAGAATTGCTTTTTTGACTGCAAGGCAACATATGTCTGTAGTCCTGCCGTCAACTGATGACAGAATATATCTTGAAAATGGCCATCAATGAGTCCTTGAAGTCCCAAACCAGTCAAGTATAATGGCCTGATGTGTCCTCTGGGAGCAGGAGGTCACATGTTTTTCCATCCATAACTAATTTCTAATAAATGGCCAGTTTCCCAATGCTGGTGTTCAGAGGTCAAATTGTTTGCATGCTTTTTTGCTGGCCACAGATTCCCAGGAGTACTTGTTGTCGGTGGAGGATGTTTTAGGTTGTAACTAGTACGTCATGTTCAACAGAGTAAAAACATGTTGAGATATTTGACATGTATACGGTTACTCTGATATCTTATTGCTTATTTATGCAGCAAATAATATTACATTAGTGCTCTATAACATGAGAACATATTAACAATTTAATTACACAGAAAGCCATTCAAAGATACATACACTTTTAAAATATTGCATTCCCAAGTTATAACATCATGTAATTTGTTTTATTGTTTTATTGTTTTATTGTAGAAATGCTGTTTAACCAGATAAAAGCTCCTTCAAGACAGTGCAGAGTCAGCTCCTCAACATGTATCATGATAAATGTATCTGATCCATTGAGAAATATACTTGTTTACTGTCTATTGTCAGTTTATTGAGAGGTTTTTATACTTTATTATTATTATTTGTAGTTGGAAAATGATCTCACTCTAGCATCTGCCTCTGGATCTTTATGCAGGTCTTTATTCATCATCATCATCATCATCATCCTCTGTTACACTACATCCTACTGTAGCCTAGAATGTTCTCTCGTCTAATATCTCAGAGGGTCACGTCTCCTTGACCGCCTCTCATATTGGTCATGGACCACTGTACTTTAGAAATAGGATTTTTAGCATCTAACTTTACGTTTTCTTATGAAGTTGGATGCTGTTCTTCCTTGTTTTGGGTCCTGTAATGCCACTGCTAAATGTGGTATCTCTTTGTTTCCTGATTCCCATTGTGGCACGAAATTCTTCTTTTTAGTCTTTGGCACCATTTTTGTGAATGAAACCCACACAGGTAGACTTATGTGACCATTATAGGGACTTGGAGTATGTTAATGATGAAATCTCACCAACGTTCACCAGGTTGACGAAACCACAATTGATCTATAAAGGTGCAAGATCCGACATTGGGAGCATTTCAATTGCTACTCAACGGCTCTCAACATGGCAACGCAGGCAGCGCCTCACAGCTAACGGTGCTAACGGTGCTAACGGTGCAAACTACACAGAGCTCTTTACCTGAGGGGCACCTGGAGGGTGGGTGCTACGCTTCCCCGACAAAGCTGACGATCAGGACGACGTTATCAGCTGTTACCGTCATATCAGAGCAATGCAGAGCGGCAGCCGTAAGCTAACCAGGGGGGCACGCTAACAGCACTAAAGGCACGCGGCCTGCCGGCTATGTGAACAAAGAGAAGAGAAGCTGTAATATAAACACACAGAGGGAGAGAGACTTCATTCTCTGCTCAGGTACATTACTCCTCTAAGTCTTTACATAGATGATTGTTGTTTACTGCTATATTAATGCTCTCAATGATAATTACAGCTCCTTTATTCTGCAAACAACTGAGAGAGGGCACGTGTGCACATACCAGTACAATTGATTAAAAGCCAACAATGAATTTTTCAAAAGCTTCGGTTACGCCTTCAAAGCAGTAGCATGTGTGTCTCTACCATTTACAACAGCATCTGTCTTTAGAGAGTGATCTGGCTTTGCGTGACCTTGCATCTAACCCTGGTAGATATGCGCCTTGAGCATGTTCATTGCTCAGTGACATTTTGCTCCTTAACAATAACACAGATGCTAGGCCCTGTCTGACTCTGGCCCTGTAGCGTCGGCGTATCTGTACGTCCGGCTATTTTCATTACCACTACCCCTCCCTCTCTCTCGCTGTTTGCGGCTCTGAGAAGGGCAGTTATGTGAGTCACTTTATTAGTTTTGAAGTCTGACATGTTCCCGGCTTCTCGGCCTGTAGATGAAGCCGTCAGAGCCTGTCTGCAACTGGCGAGCGTTAATCACGGATCAGCAACTTGGGTTTCACCTGTTGGACATCGCAGCGCTCAGGGACTGGAGGATTTGCACAGTCTGCTCACCCTGACAATGTTGTCTGTCACCCAATAGCTCTTACACATCCTCGTTAGTTATACACACATCGGTCTGACCGGCAATGTTAACTTTTAGACATCACTACGCATTTTCACACTTCTGCAGATTTATGATTTTGGAGATTTCTTGTGTCTTTCATCATATAATTCAACTCTATCCCATGATGATCACATCATTGCTGGTATGTGTGCACGAGTGTGTTCGTGTGTCTGTTCAAAGGCTTTTCAGGGCAGCACTCATTATGGATAAAGGGGGTGGGGAAACTAGTTCAAATTTATTGCCTGCGTCAGCTGTGTCAAATTTGGCAAGCTCAAATGGTCAGCTTGCAAATGGCCGGCCGATACCTAAGGGTCAGCAGCCTTTGTAAAAAGGCTTTGTAGACAGAGTTGTCCATGTTCACCTCTCAGTGTGTAAGTTGAGTGTTCATCTACATAAAAAAAGTGCCCGAGTACATTCAAAGATGACCGTTGTGTTCACATTGTGAGCGTAACATTCCCAGGCTGCTGAATCAGTCAACAGAGCGCTGAAGACTGACCTGATTTCGGGTTCGGGTGGCATGAAGGACAAGAAGAGCCGCGCCGCTGCTGATGAAGAGCAGGCTGCTCGTCCAAGGGAATCCTTCAGTCTTTTTTTCTACTTTTCTGTTCTTTTGATCATTCATAAAGGGGACCACCCACTTTCTGAACCCTTGCCTCTATTTTTGCAGGGTCAGAAAGAGTGGCCAGTTGCTCTTTATGGCGGAGATTTTACGATGTGGTCAGAGCTGTTTGGAGACCACCAGTTCTCCTTTCACTTGTCACTGGAGCTAAAGCAGCCCAGAGGAAGGCCCTCGCTCTATGGGAAACGGGTTTCACTGGTTTGAAGTCTTTGAAATTTGGCAATTGCTCAAAAGTCAGTAACGTGCTTTTTCCTGCATTTATTAAGACAACTATAATGTATTTAATTAATCCAATTTCATAAACAGTTATTTATTGTGATGATTAGTTTGGAATTACTGAACTGAACTATTTGTTTCCATCACAACTTGGGATGGCCCCCAAAATGATCGTCGTTATGAAGAGAAATAAATTGCGCATGGTTGTACAACTTTTACTTCTTACAGTAAATGTAAACTGAGGAATTATAGAAATCGTAGGTGTATTTGCCTCACGCCTTATAAATCTGAGTAAAAACCTTTTTTATGCAATAACAACGGTAAGATCTGCATTTCCATTTATCACAGTCGCTGTAACGTCCAACATCATTAGTGCATCTGAGTCTGTCTGCCACCAACCTTTGCATGTAAACTTTGAATTAAAAATCAGTGCAGTGTTTTTGAGAATCAATACAGTATCACAAAATATAATATCGCAGTACTCAAGTGCATTGATATTTTTTCACACACCTTTTGCGGACATCACAATCATGGATACAAGTGGCTGACATGAGCTGTCGTCATATCTGGCAGTGCAGAAGCATCTGACCAGGAAGCTCCCTGAGTGCCTTGATGATGAGATCACATGAAGGACACCCTGAGGAAGACTGAGAATAGACTGGAGGGATTACATATTTCATCTGAAAATGGATGGAAGCAAAACAATAAAGGGGCTACTTAGAGTTTCCAATTCACCTGACTCTTTGGAATGTGGTCAAAAAACGGGAGCATTCGGAGAAAACCCACGGTAAGCAAACCCATGTTTGGCCTGCGCTGTTGGTGGCTTCTCCACCTGCACTTGTCTAGGTGTCTGTGCATGTAGGGTTTAGATCAGATATAGCCATATTCTAATGCTGGACAACAATTACCAACAGGGATGTCTTGTTAGCATTTTGTGTCTTTCATGTAGTTACATTTTAACCATAATGTAGTTGTTTGACAACCATTAAATGAAAATGTTCACATGTTACAGAAGGACATTTGATTTGTTTGCTCACAGTAGAGGAACAGTATTTTGTTCTTGTACTCAAACGTATTAACAGGTGTCTGATCACAGTGTATTTATAGACTTGAAGTTGGCAGTAGAGGGGCTAGATATGCAACAACCTATCTCGTCTTATTCTTCTTTCTATATTGCATTGCCTAAACATCTTGCTGAGAACTCAGCACAGCCAGAGATCTGTGAACTCCACGGTGATCACAGCAGCTACTGCAAAAAGTACTCGACACAGCCAACCACCCTCAAATCAAAAGATATACTTGTTAGCTCCTGCGACAGCAGGCTGAAGATGTCATCTTGCCTGGCTATGTTTCTACATCTAGCAGACTATGACACTGTGCCACAGCTCGTCTCATTAGGAGCGATGACAGCACTCACATTTTCTTTGCTCAACATACAACTATGTTCACTGTGTATCAGCTAATGTCAGCAGCTTCATCAGTTAATTGGGTCAAATCTATCTATCATAATATGCATATCAGATTATGTATCTGTCATACTGGTGTTGGAATATTATAGAAATGTTGAAAGTAGCGCTGGATTCATAGTTATTTGTCTACAGGGTCTGAGGTCGTGCCGTAGGCCACAGCGTAGCTGATGTTTGTAACGACATGTCGACAGCGTCAATGGATCCCATGTGGAGACTGAAGGAACTGTGACTGGCTGCTTGTGTTTCCCTACATCAATAGAGTCTGTCTGTGGGTTTCATATCTTAAACTATAATCTATAAACTAATAGATATGACTGTACTTTGATGAAACACATCAAACAGTCGGGACGACTGTGGCTCAGAGATAGAGCAGATCGTCCATCAATCAGAGAATCGGCGGTTTGATCCCCGGGTCCTCTAGTCCAGTGGTTCTCAACTGGTCTGGCTGTGGGACCCACCATCACCCCCCGCGACCCAAATCGAGGAACATTTTCAACTTCTCAAATGTATTTAATGTAAAGATGGAGCAGTTTGAACCTGAGCTGAAGATGTCCTCTGCAGTGGTAGTGTAGGAGCTCTCTTGTGCAGAGAAAGTGTTCCTGTAAGTCCCCGTCCCGTCCCTCTGACGCACAACGTGACAGGAAACAAACATTTGCTACCTTGATATAATACAGAACTGTAAAGGGGATATTGCGACCGTCATTTCTGTCTGCAGAGTTACAGATGACGTGTGTTGTCGGAATCTTTTGTCACCAGTTTCTAATCATGTGGCGGATGAATACAATTTCAACAATTTACAAGAAAATATTCAGAATTTGATGAATTTCAAGGAATTTAATGCAATATTTGTTATCAAAGAAAGTGATTTTTAGCATCAAATTCTTCGTTTCCGTCTGTGTGTTCCGCCTCACAGAAATCATAGGGCCCTACAGATGCCGTAGACGAGGCTATCCAAAGACGGTAGGGTCAATAAAGTAGATGTACAGTAGGCTACGCACCCTCCGAGCAATATTACCAAAATGCATAAGGAATCTCAAAGAGGTTTTCATTTTTGGTCGCGCAAAAGTACTGTTACAAGCTTTTTCTCAGTAGGTAATGCTGTAGGCCTAACGTCAGCCAAAGCAGGAAATGGCCTGATCAAATACAACACTTGCAGAAGACCCTCAGATAAAAACCAAGAGCTAGGCTGTAGGTAGGCCTGTCCAAGGAAGACTATGAATCCTGCTTAATTCTTTTAGAATGTTTTCACCATGCTAATTAGATGTCACATCGCTGGTTATTAGCTGAAAAAGCACAGCCAAGTTTCCCACTTGTTGAAATCCAGAACAAATTGATGGTAACACATGTCATCCAGAGGGAAGACTATCGATCTTTACAGCTTTCCAACACGTTGGCCTGAACCCCAATGAAAAGGCTGGTTGCAACAAAGGATCTAGGTGATAGCATGAAGTCTAGCACTTCTGCTGCTAAACACAGCGTACTAATGCTGCCTTCAATGGGGCCGTTTTTAGCATATTAATGCCCCCTTTCTGTGGTATTCTTGGCCTTTAGCAGTGAAGATTTTCAGAAAGCTCCAAGTCTCTGAGTTGTGACATGACGTTTTTAGAAATGGCAGAAGCCATGGAAGTTTGTTTCCAGTTGATATATGTTATTGTATTGTAATTTTAGTAATTTCATAATTACCATAATTCACTCTCAAAAACTGCAGTCCCAAGTACTAAGAAGCTTTATTTTAAAAGAAACAACGAGCAGACTAAAACTCTTTCATAAACTGAGGACGTGAACCTAATTATGATGTTCTAATATTACATTTCAGAGCCGGAAAAGTACAGGTGTAATTAATAACATCAGTCATAACTGCACTCCTTTTGGGTGAGCCTGTTCCAGGACCCATTGTGCATCCTGGTTCACTGTGATGATGACGAACTGTGACACTTAATTCAGACCGTGTCTTTGTTGTCTTCGACATGTTAAATGTCTGCTGTGAAAAAGGCCAGTTGTTGGTGGTCTTCTGAAGCTGCAACTCTGTATGTTATACATTACTGCACAGCTTTCCTCATTTCCTGTTGGCACAAAAATATACAAATAATGTGCTCTTGACAGGTTGTCAAAATAGCCAAATTTGACAATTTGGAAACTATATCTTTGAATTTCATCATTGCTATATTTTCTTTTAATTTCTCCATTTTCATTATTTCTTAACTGAACATAAAGACACATTAGAAGAACATTAAGTTGTTACATTAACTATATACAGACAGATTACACTGAAGCAGATATGACCATGCCCGTCACGTTCTCTTTGGTCAGCAGGTATCTTATGTTATCCAGAAGATGTGAAGCCTATCTGCTGCATCATATAGTGACATGTGGTTTATGCACCGTCATGCTCTCAAGGCGTACCTGGATCCCTCAGTGCAGAACAAGAGGAGAACCTCTTGATGATGAGCTGACTGTATTTTACAGTAAGTGACATCAACAAGTGGACTCAGTAGCTGCTGCCTCCTGTGAGCCAGTCTACAGCAAATCAACATGTCAGAGATGCTGCTGCATTCACCACTTTATTGCCCGGACAGGAGCGACGGGTCAAGAGAACGCGAGAAGGGGACGATAAGGAGGCACTTGAAGCTTCAGGTTACACTGCTGTTCATGGACACAAACTAAGTCTCATCCGGACTCACAAGCTCCCACAACGTAGACAGAGTTGTGTTACTCCTCTCTACTTCTATTTTCTTCTCTTCTCTCTTTGCTTGTCTTTTGTTCCTCTCCTCCTCTCCTCTCTTCTCTGTGAATAGAATGTTTTGAAAGTCAGAGGAAGGACAGTATGCTGCTCATCTCTGGATGCTGGTTGTGTATTATGTGGAGATGAAACAGGCCTTTTGTCTACATGATTTGTTTAACATGAGCTGAAAGTGTGACCAGTTAACATAAGATAAAAGGAAAGTGTGGTGGTGGTGTGTGTGTGTGTGTGTGTGTGTGTGTGTGTGTGTGTGGGGGGGGGGGGGGGCTCTTTAACACGTAATTGCCACACCCATAAGGTGCCATTAGGCTACTCACTTTTAAATACAATGCTATAGTAACGCTCTACATGAAAGCAGGGCAGACAAAGGAAAGTTGAGATCAAACTCTTTCAGTCTCAGTTTCGTTTTTCTGTAACTTTATGATTTGGATATTTGTAATTCGCCTTTCTTTTCTTTTTCTTTTGCGTACTACAGATATTTCCAGATATCCTTTTTCTGCACATCTGCGTCTCCCCGTTACAGTAGATCCTCAGAGGGTCCTGTTGCTGTGCCCACCCACAATAGAAAGAGTTCAGGGAGGGACTTTGCCTTTCAACATTTAACCAGTGAGCAGCCTGGTCCCGGTGAGACAGAGGGCTTTTCAAAACCTAGAAGAAGCCCAAGCAGACCTGCACCGAGCCGAGGACCGCTCTGTCTCTGATGAACAGTCGGACGAGCTCCGTATGATGGATGGATCTGCTCGGAGTGCGTTGCGCGGAGGTTTTTGTTAGATGTGAGGGGAACTAAGTCCGAGGTGGTTGTTTCCTCTGCTGGTGTGGATGGACAGGTCAGGAGTGCGTGTGCAACACTGTGGCTCCGTTGGATTTATTCACCGCATCCTCCTGGGATTCATGTGCCTCGAGAACCCGTTTCTTCATCGGATGAAATAAAAAGGAGAATGTATGGAATAAACCAGCGCTGTATTTACATGTAAGACGATGGAATAGCTGTGTTTGTGTGACTGCCACATAATGACTTCTTCATAATAACAACTCTTTATTATTGTTACTTCTGCAGATCATTTCATTTTTTCGTGCTGTGGTGCCATGCTCAGGTAAACGCACTTCAGACTTTCCAATATTAGAAATGCTCGACGAAGTAGAAAAAAGTTAATAACAAAAGTAATAACTAAATTCTGAATATTATGGATATCACTCTAATCTAATTGTAGAGAACATTGGATGCATCCAGCCTATTTAGGTGGTTATAAGATTGGCTATAGGCTACTTTTCTTTATCCCAGATTATCAGACTAGAAAGAAAAAAATTATGTATTTCATTTTTCCCTTTACATAAAAAAGGGGGAGAATCACCCGTCTCCTAATTTTAACCAGTATGTGAGGACGCAGGGCGCAGTGACGGACCAGCTCAGCCGCAGGCAGGTCAGGGTTTACCAGCTCTACAGCCGCACCAGCGGGAAACACGTCCAGATCCAGGGCAGAAGGGTCACCGCCACAGCTGAGGATGGAAATATGTTCGGTAAGTGCTGACCCGAGACCCGCTGTTAACCTTGTAGCACGTTTGGCCGCATATTCTTCTATGGAGTTGTACTCCAGAGAGGGGTTTCTTATTTTAATTCTATTTGGGACTATGACCCCAGATTGTGCCTCATTGAACTGCAGTCACACTGCCAAGTGTCCTACTTTGTGAAAAATGAAAAGGCCTCGATCTTTAAAAACCCCAGAGGGCTCAAAACACATCAAAAAAAGATATTATAGATGTTTAACCTGTTTCTCAAGTTGCAACTATCGCTGAGTAATCATTTTTCAGAAAATGCGTTAGCTCTTTGACGTGTGTGTAACGGTAGAGGTTCAAACATTTTGTTTTCTAACCTGGCAGTCAGCCCCCCCAGTATGACGAATCTCACTGTCAGCATGTCAAACCTGTTGTCATTCTTTGCTGTTTATGTGCTTTTCACACAAACACTAGCTCTTGGGGAACAGAGATTGTCCTGCTATGAATGGCAAAATATTGAAGAGATTCTTAAGAGGAATCACGGGAGAATCTTGGATGGAAGACAGTATATGGCCCCTGACGGTAGAGCCTCAGAGCCCCTGCTGGGAACCATGTCCTCAGGCACAAGCAGCAGTTTCTCCGGCCTGCTCGCCCCTCCCTCTGTGAGCTGTGTTCAGGCTTCTATGTTAATTCAGCCTCCCTGCTGTATCCATGAAGCCGTCGTCTGGTGAATAAGCGGCTGATTAGGACAAGTCCTTTGTCTCTACAGCCCCAATACACAAGGCTGCTGCAACGCCCAATAGCCATAATTAACTACAGGACAAATTCAATTGAGAATGTATATTCTGCTCTTTACTGTTCCGTGATAACATTTGTTCAATCATTTGTAAGAGGCAACCTGAGCTCTTATTGACTCAACAGCTTCTGGTCAGTTTCAGCTCAACAGAGACATCATCCACTGAAAACAGACAATTCACTTACTAAATTATGATTACAAAGTAAAAGCAAATTCTTCTAGTAACTGGTAACATAATAACCAGGTGACATGCATGTAACACCGACTGCATTGTCTATATTTCAGGTAATGCCGAGTCAGAAGGATATTTGTTCATATCAAGGGGCTGTATGTTTTGTATGGGATGTTACAAAGAAGCCTTGAAAACACAAAAACATAATTCAAAATGAAGACAAAGAGATGAGTCAGCGGTTGGTGATGTCACTGTGTTTTTGTGTTCTTTGCTTCACAGTGTTTTTCCCCTCCTTGACTTCCTCCTCTCTGTTTTCTGGCAGCTCGTCTCTTTGTTGAGACGGACACATTTGGCAGTCGAGTGAGAA
The DNA here is from genome assembly GCF_050575085.1 of Anarhichas minor. Taxonomy (NCBI): domain Eukaryota; kingdom Metazoa; phylum Chordata; class Actinopteri; order Perciformes; family Anarhichadidae; genus Anarhichas; species Anarhichas minor. The sequence continues at coordinate 1,040,565 of NW_027466509.1, forward strand.
TCAGAGGTGCAGAAAGTGGGCGCTACCTCTGCATGAACCGGAAGGGGAAACTTGTTGGAAAGGTACGATATATACATTTCTGGATTCCTTTTATTTTTAAAACACGATGACTATTGGCCAGAAACCTTGTATTGATTTTAGATGGCATGGAATTAGTGCCTGGACAAAATAAAGTAAAAAGCTAATTGAACATATAGTATGAAACTATTATGCAGCCAAATTCTAGTTGCAAGCAGGATTTATATCAAGTCATCTTTGCATATTATGGCAAAAATGTAATTCACAAGGTAGCATTTGGCCAACAGATAAAATATACTTTGAGGGTGTACAAATCTAAAACCTGAATCCATATTTGAGCGTATCAGATCCACATACAACCCCACAATGTAGCTCCTATAAGCTTCAATCCGCTGTCACAGTCTCATAACTTGTCAGTGACCCTGTCATGGTGTGCTGGGAAAAAGGAATTGTCAGAGGGCTGAATGAAAGTCGATCAGTCTTGTTTGGTCTTAAAGTTGACTTTCCACTTCCTTCATGGAAATGGAAAAGATGGATTCACATATCTGGCTGACATGACTCGTCATACTATGTGTCATCATGGTTCAGAGGTGTAGACACTGGCTGCTGTAATGTCTGTTAATACATAGAACAAGTACACACTCTGCCCAACAGCTCTTGACTCGGAGAACCTGAGAGACAGTACATGAGTTCATACGACATTACTCCTTTTTAGAAAAACATTTATTTTTTACAAGAACTGACGAGCCCATTAAAGTTCAAAGTTGACAACTTCACAATGCTGACATTTGTAGCTGTGACATTGTCTGTGATAGTTTCCTTTAGATTGAGGTTTGACCTGTCAATCACATACCAGATATCATCTACAGTACACGAAAGACTTCAAGGAGAGAGATGAGCCTGCAATAGCTTTTTACATCTCTGTGATATGTTGATATCATTCATTTATGCATATATTTTTGGGCCTTATTTGTGTTTTGCCAAGAGCTATGAGAAGATCGATAGATACCACTATGATGTGTGTAGGGTAAATAAGAAGCTACCACCAGCAGGTGGTTAGCATAGCATAAATCATTTCTAATGGGGGGAACAACTAGCCTGGTTCTGTCAGAATGTAACAATATTCATCTAACAAATTGTGTTAATAAACAGCACATCTCGTGGTTTTACAGGAAGATTATAAGACAAACTGTTTATGTTAAACTAATGATTCTAAATGCAGCACTTGAAGCAGTTCAGCATATTTGAATAGAATGTGTTAGCGAGTGAGTTTTAGAGATGCTCGTCGACAGATGTTACCTTTGGACAGAGCCAGGCTACCAAGTCAACCGACTGCTTGCTAGCTGTAGCTTCATATTTCATGAACCAAAATAATAGTGTTATCGGCTCTTCAACAAAGCAAATAAGCGACTTCAAATATGTCAAACTATTCCTAAAAAATAATTTAACTCAAGAAACAGACATTTTTTTAGTTTGCGTTGCAATAAAAATGTCCAGACACATATAAAGAACAACAACTTAAAGGGTCCATTACACTGCAATATCTATCTAAAGTTTGCTAACATTAGCTAACATTAGCCACCATGAGCTACTGGTCATTCAATGTATCCTCAGACAACGATTCATATGATATCTTACAAAAAGTCCTCTGCCTTTCAGACGCTGCTCTGGGTCAGTAGGATCCTAGTAGTTGGCTCTCTGCCTGTCAGACGCTACTCTGGGTCAATTGGATCCTTGTAGTTGGTCCTGTACCTGTAAGACGCTGCACTGGGTCAGTAGGATTCTGGTAGTTGGCCCTCTACCTGTCAGACGCTGCTCTGGGTCAAAAGGATCCTAATAGTCAGTCCTGTGCCTGTCAGACGCTGCTCTGGGTCAGTAGGATGTTGTAGAATGTCCTCTACCTGTCAGACGCTGCTCTGTGTCAGTAGGATCCTAGTAGAATGTCCTCTACCTGTCAGATGCTGCTCTGGGTCAAAAGGATCCTAATAGTCAGTCCTGTGCCTGTCAGACGCTGCTCTGGGTCAGTAGGATCCTAGTAGAATGTCCTCTACCTGTCAGACGCTGCTCTGGGTCAGTAGGATCCTCGTAGTTGGTCCTCTACCTGCACTAATATATTCAAACCTTTCATTATTATCTCAGCCAGGTGAATCATGCAAGTGTGTGAAGTGAGTGAGCGCCTCTGTGTCTGTCCACGGCAAATCTTAATTTCTGCTGCAGCAAACTGCATAATATTTTTGGCGTCCAGTTCGGCTGCATGCTCAAGGACCTCTGGTGGTTGCGTGACTCACACTTTCTCAAAACACATTTCAACACTTGTTTGGCTAACAGTGAACAGAACTTCCCACATAGCTGACTGAAGATCTGTCACTTTGCGTCTGCTCTGCGCCTGCTCTGTGTCTGCGTCTGCTCTGCATCTGCTCTGCGCCTGCTCTGTGTCTGCGTCTGCTCTGCGTCTGCTCTGCGCCTGCTCTGCATCTGCTCTGCCTCTGCTCCACGTCTGCTCTGCGCCTGCTCTGTGTCTGCGTCTGCTCTGCGTCTGCTCTGCGCCTGCTCTGCGTCTGCTCTGCGCATGCTCTGCTCTGCGTCTGCTCTGCGTCTGCTCTGCGTCTGCTCTGCGCCTGCGTCTTCTCTGCATCTGCTCTGCGTCTGCGTCTGCTCTGTGTCTGCTCTGCGTCTGCTCTGCGTCTTCTCTGCGTCTGCTCTGCGTCTGCTCTGCGCCTGCTCTGCGTCTGCGTCTGCTCTGCGCCTGCTCTGCGCCTGCGTCTGCTCTGCGTCTGCTCTGCGTCTGCTCTGCGTCTGCTCTGCGTCTGCGTCATCAACTTCTCATTTACACATGTATTGTCAATAAAATCTAAACCTAAATATACACTTCAAGTCGCAGTTAAAAGGACCTGAGACCTGCGCCTGCACAGAGCCCAGACCTTTAGACTGTAGCACCTTATGCAGGAGTTATCACAAACTTACATTTGCATACGTACATTAGATGTTCATAATTATTACTACACTTTATGTATATATATATATTGTTAATTATAATACTTTGTGTTTAATCCATTTATTCCATCAACAACAAATCGGTTTGTATAATCCGGGTGTTAAATGGAGGGGGAGTAAGTTCCAACCACTTCCTGGCCATCAAGTGTCCTGCATAGATATCTGAGTTGAGGCTGTGATACACATAGAATAATACATTATGGTTCCAGTGTAATATTCACGGTAGTGATTTTAATGAATGAATTAGTTTTTAGTGATGGGCAGAACAAGAATACATTTGAATGATTTGCATTATTCTCTGTTTTAATGGATATTGTACATATTGATTGTGTTGTTGGTGATAAAGAATCTTTTGGATATTTCATGAGAACTTCCTCCATAAACCCGTGTTTATTGCCTTCAACTTCCACTTGTCATTTGTAACAGAAAGGATGCGTCATTTCCTTTTTCTAAAGGTACACAGTCTCACTTCCAGATGGTTTATGATATAGAAACTGTATGAATGGTTGTATCGGTGTGCTATGCAGCCTGTCCAGTTTTAATAACAGAAACCTTTTCTGTCTTCTCACGCAGCCCAACGGCCGGAGCAGGGATTGTATCTTCACAGAGATCGTACTGGAGAACAATTACACCGCCTTCCAGAATGCCAAGTATGAGGGCTGGTATGTGGCTTTCACCAGGAAAGGGAGGCCCATCAAAGCCTCCGGGACGAGGGAGAACCAGAGGGAGGTCCACTTCATCAAGAGGCTGCACACGGGCCCGCCCCCCTTCCCCAACACCGACCAAAGCAAACACTTTGAGTTCATCCGATTTCCGGCCACACGGCGAGCAAAGCGGAACAGGAAATCACGTACCTCTTCCTAACATGCAGCAAGACTGATGACAGTTGTGCTATAGGAAGAAACAGATGCCATTTTATTTTTGTATATTTTTGATAGTCAGAAGATGGTTAAAATTCCATAAATCTAAAGTAATATTGCTGTAAAATGATGATGTGTAAATACTGAACGAGCGTAAAGAAGATGGATTATATGTAATGGTGTCTCTGTGTTGGCGGGTGGAGAGGCCCGAGGGACATCAGGACTCGAGTGGTTAGTGAGTTAAGAACCTATCAGATCACTGCTGTGATACGGGCCGGTTCCATTGTTACGGTTAAAAAGCTGCTCAACGGATTCAACATGCGGCACAAACAGTGTACCACAATACACTGATGACACAAGTAAGAAGCATTCTCAACGTTGAGCTTCACATCATGCACTGTGCTACGCAGGGTTCCCACTGCTCCGTGATTATCTCACATTAATGCAGCGGGAGACAAAGCGATGCTCAACCCTTTCAGGAAATCTAAGAAGTGAATTAAAAGCAGTTGCCAGGTTCGCTTAGAAGCTGATCGGTCTGCAGCCATAAGTGCAACCTGTCAATCGGTTCTTCAATGTGTGATTCATAACACGGAAGAGTTCAGCGTAGTCAGAGAAGTCTACAGTAGTGCATTTGTGAAAGGCAACAGTTTAGAAAATCATGTCATGTCCAACACATACACAACTTGCATTGTTGTAATAAGCCAGCCTTTGGTCATCAGTTGTTTTCATAATGATGTTCATTTGTCTGTCCCCTGTACAGTATGAGTGCTCTAATATGTTCATGATTATCAAGATAAGTGTTCACCTTATATTTTATGAATGAAATATGATATTTATCCAATGTTGAAAAGGCATAAAATCTTATAAAAGGGACCTTAAGGAAGTTGCAAAAGGCAAATATGGATTTTATTCTTTTATTTTCTATTTTATTTACTTCAGTGTCAAAATATCACCAGAAGATTTGAGATTGTGGGACTCAGGTGAACCTCATGGTGGTGCTGGAGGACCGACTTGAATATCAGAAGATAGAATGAGAAGAATGAGGGCAGGAGGGGGCGAGTCCAAGTCCAGCGTCATCGTTTACAGCGCCGGTGGAGTTCATCCACACGCTGACGCTCCCATCACACATCCGATTAAAGCAATAGATCTATGAGTGGACCCACACAGTGTTATGAACGAAATCGTGCCTTCAGAAAGTTAAGAAGCCTTTTGACTCAAGATAATCTGATCGATTATCAAAGGGAGAGAGCGAGAGTACGGAAAGTTATTAAGTCATCAAAGGGGAATGCATGGAGGCAATTCTGTTCAGCTATTGGAAGAGAAATAGAGTTACGTGATGTTTGGACGATGATCAAAAAGATGAGTGGGAAAAGAAAATCAATTAAAATCCCAGTTTTGATAGACGGAGAATATCGGGCAATTACACATGAGGAGAAAGCTGCGTTACTGGGGAAGAAGTTTGCAAATGTTCATAGCGGAAGTCATTTACATGAGAGGCACAGACAGAGAAAAGAAGACATTTTAGCAGCACGTACAGAAGTTACAAAGAAAAAGGTCAATGAAGGAACACCTCTTGATATGGAGTTTACAATACAGGAGCTGAAAACAGCGTTGGAGGGAAGTGGGTAACTGCGCCAGGTCAAGACCAGCTATGCTACGCTATGTTGAGACAATTACCAGAAGAAGCCTTGGAAATTATTGGTAAATTGTTTAATATGATTTGGAGGGAAGGTGTAATGCCAAGCAGCTGGAAGAGTGCTTTGATTCTACCTTTTGGTAAACCTGGTAAAGAGCTTATGCTGGCAGTTACAGACCAATAGCACTGCCCTCTACTACCCAACCCTGAGACTCAAAAGACCTCGCAGTGTTCAATAACAATGCAAAGGACTGTGTAAAGAAATGGGAAACTGTCATAGAACCATCACGCTTCAGTGAAACGAAAAGAATAACTGACGTCTCATTTGTGCAAGTGGATGGAAAAGATCATCACGAGCAGATTAACTTATTTTATAGAACAAGGGCTTGCTAAATACATCTCAGTAGATCGACACTTGACGCATTGATAAAAGTTAGCAACGATGCAGAGAAAGCAATAAGTATGAAGGAGATTATGGCTATAGTCTATTTTGATATAGAGAAAGCATATGACTCCATGTGGAGAGAGGGCCTGTTGATTAAATGTATAAAATAGGTATTAGTGGAAGGATGTATAACTGGATATTGGATTTTTTGTCTGGACGATCATTCAAGGTAAAAGTTGGAGATGCCGTGTCAGAAGAATTCACTATAGTAAATGGGATCCCTCGAGGTAGTGTTATTAGCCCTATATTATTTAATATTATGATAAATGATGTCTTTATGGACATTGACAGAGATATTGGCTCCTTGCTCTATGCTAATGATGGAGCAACATGGAAAAGGGGAAGAAATATTAGACATGTGATCAGTAGAATTCAAAAGGCTATATTTAATGTTGAGAAGAGGTCGTGTGACTCGGGGGTTAAGATGTCTGTTGATAAGTCTTGCTACATGCTATTTACCAGCAAGAGAAATATAAACAATACTCATCTTAAATTATATGGACAAAGTATGGAGAGGGTGACAGAGTTTAAATATTTAGGATCATGGTTTGATGAAAACTGTTTGTGGAGAACTCATATTAAGCAGATTGAAACTAAATGTAAAAAGGTGCTCAATGTTGTGAGAGCGGTTTCTGGACATGAATGGGGAGCAGATAAACGGTCACTAATGGATATCTATAGGGCTATTATACGAGCATGTATAGATTATGGATGTATGGTGTATGGAGCAGCTGCCAAGAGTACATTACAAACATTAGATATAATTCAGTTCAGAGCTCTAAGACTTAGCATGGGTGCAATTAAATCCACCCCAACCAACGCACTCCTGGTGGAAGCTGACGAACTGCCATTAAGCTTAAGATGTCCACAACTGGCTCTGGCATATTGGGTGAAGTTAAAAGGATCTGGAGAGGAACTTCCCGCAACAAATGAGCTGTATGAATGCTGGGAATACACCCAAAGTAAAGGCAAAGGGTTTGGTTGGACAATCAGTGCAATAGCCAAAGGATACGGGTTGAGCCACGGTCGCCCCCATTTAACACTCATAGAAGAGAGGAAGAAATGGATGGAAAGAAACTTGTATGACATTGGACATCAGACTCAAGTATACATCAATTATAATTATTATAACTATCTGCAGATTTATACAGATAACGGGAATGGACACGTAGGATCAGGGGTAATCATACCAGAATTTAGTGTGACAATATGCAAACGAATTAATGACAGACTGTCTGTCTTTACAGCCGAAATTAATGCAATAATCTTGGGACTGCAATGGGTAGAAGAGGTCCGGCCTGAGAGAGTGGTCATCTGTTCTGATTCTGCTGCAGCTTTAAACAGCCTGAAGACAAAACGAACAATTAGAGAGGATTTAGTGATGGAAATATCTTTGATAATGTTGAGACTTCAAAGACTGGGAATAAATGTTCAATTTAGCTGGTTCCTGCTCATGTAGGTGTGGAGGGCAATGAGAGAGCAGATATGATTGCAAAGAGAGCACTAACACTAAAAGAAGAGGAGATATTGAATATTCCTTTTGGAAAGGGGGAAGCTAAAGCATTAATAAGAGAGGCAGGACAGGAGTTATGGCAGAAGAAGTGGGACGACGACAACAAAGGAAGACATTATTATAACATTCAGAAATCCATAAATGTGAAGACATACAAAGGGAAGTATAGAAGAGAGGAGGTGATAATATCAAGGTTAAGATTCGGACACACAGGACTTAACTCAACTCTGTATTTAATGGCAAAAATGGACTCAGATAAGTGCATTTGTAATGTTACTGAAGACGTGGAGCATGTTATCCTGAAATGTCAAAGATACAATTCAGACAGGTACATCTTGAACCAAAGAAATGTGTAAATTGGGACGGAAGTGGAGTTTGGAGGGAGTTCTGGCAGCGGACGAAGAATGGCGCGAGTGCTGCAGGGCACTGTTGCGATTTCTTAAAGAAACGGGATTAGACCGTATGATTTAGTTGTTAGTATGTGTTGTTTAGGTTTATTTATTTATTTAGTTATTTATATATATATATATTATTTTATTTTATTTTATTATCAGAAAAGTGAAGAAAAGTTGACCCTGAAAATGCACACTCCGGTACAGTAGGTGGCGGTATGCACCTATGCAAGTTGGTTGCGATCCGCCAATGGAATTTAAAGAAGAAGAAGAAAGCCAGAGCGCGTGGGGTCATTGGACAGTCTGTAGTGGTCTTTGGCGCCCTCCAGTGGTAGCTGGAGCTAATTGAATTCGGATCAGGTGGAGAGTCAGCTGATTCCAGCACAAACAGGAAGAGGAAGTCATATTTCAACAAACTAGTCATGTACAAATAGCTAACTCATTTGTGCCCTTGTTTTATTTATCAAGAAAAGGCTCCCGACTCAAACGATGTTCGGTGGAGACGATGAAGAGGGGGACTTCCTGTCTCCCACAGGAGGGTGAGTTTGTTTGTTTCCAGCAAGCTAACGCTCCTAGCCGGTGAGCTAACTAGCTTAGCACCATTTAGCCATGGCTAGCTGTTCTCGTGTATGAGCCAAATCTCAATTTGACATCTGGCAAATTATTGTGACGTGGTTTGCAACTAATAGCTGTGAGAGATTAACCGGAAGCCCAGGCGATTTAAAACAAGTTGTCCTCTTATTCGGTTTACATGTTGCACCAGGAAGTCAATGTGTTTGATTTATTTTAGTTGTATGGTTCATTATTCTTCCACCAAAATACCAGTTCATAAATAATATGAATGAAGTTCTTTCAGAAGAACACATGTTTTCCGAATGTTCCTGCTGGTTTAAACACAGATATGCTGTATATCTATATATCTATATCTATACCTATATCTATATGAGACTGTATCGCTGCATTGGAGAGTGGAATACTGCAGGTTAGGGTTAGTTCGCTCACTTCACGGCTGTTTGTACCATGTGAGTTAGCAGCTAACGGTACAAAGTGTTCTCATCCTGCGGAGAGTTCTAAAGATGACATCTGTAACAAACTAACAACATTACTCACACAGGGGCGAGTTATTCTGGACACCGTGTCTGATGATGATCTCATGCCTTCATGTGTCCTCTGACCTGTCCTCTGTCTGTGCAGCCAGGTCCTCTGTCAGTAGATGAGACAGAAGCTCCTCATGCTGTGAGTGAATGTTGGGACCTACTAAAGGTCACTCTGTGGTCACTCTGAAGGTCACTCTGAGGTCACTCTGTGGTCTGTTAAGGTTTTACATTCAGGTCTGATGAACCAAACCTGTTGTCAAACGCAGGGTTTTAGATCTCGCTCAAAGATAGTCGATTAGAAAGGATGAAGATAATGTGTTTACATGTGTAGGTTATGTAATTTTAAATGGATGTTTCAGGAACAAGCAGCCAGTGTAGGCATGCTCTGGGGGAGGAGTGCTTATGGCGGCTAATTCCTATCACATGCTGCCTGTTAGAGGAGCAAGGCGAAGCCCAGCTCTGCTCAGCCGGGACCCAGCACCCAGTCTGCTCCTCGCTTTCTTCCTCTGCTGTGCTGTTGAATCTACCACGAAGGTGCGAGTGCACGGGGGGATGAGAAGTCAGGGATAGCCCGGGACCGGAGGGCTGGAACCTCCAATAGAAGGAGTTTGACTCACACATGCAGACGGACTGCCCCCTCTCATCCCAGCTCCTTACCGTGGGAGATGAGAGCCTCGAGGCTTCCAACATGTCTGCTTTGGAAGATACCAGTGACTACCAGTGGAAGGAGTTCCAGGGGTCAGTACAAGTCAGCTGGGCAGTTCTCCAACGCTCGTCTTCTTTCAATGGCACAGAAAGTCTGCAGAGGTTTTGATCCAGCCGCCCCGGTTCGGTCCCTGAGATCTGTGCCTCTGATGGAGGCAGTAGCTCTATCTATGTCGCAGTCTGTAGTTATGTGGTCCAGATATAGTGGCTTCCTTACTACAGTTGTTGTTGTCGTCAGAAAATGAATGGCCATCAATCTTTTTTTAATGTTTCATCAAGTGTTTGACACTTTTAAACAAGAATTGTCAAATGTTTGCTGGTTCCGGTTGGTCAGACGTGAGGATGAGCTGCCTCTCTCTGTTTGATATTGGAGCCTAACCCTGAAAGCATTGAGGATGACGTGGGAGTCAGTAGTTTGACCATGAATGTAGCTCCCCGATGCAGAGCAAGCTTCATCTGCTGAGGGGAAAGTTAAATGTGTTAAATGTTCAGAGCTGTTGAGGTGAGGCCGGTAACCCCTGAGACGGAGAGGAGAGGCTTGCAGGGCTGCGTCACACGCCGTCTCTTGTATCTGAGGCCATCTGTAGCCACAGAGCGGGTCAGACATTTCCTGGCAATAACCATATGAAGATGATCTTCACACCTGTTCTCCTTGCAGGGCCAAGTTGGCCTCCCTGTTTGGACTAGACCAGCAAGGCAGTCAGGGGAACGAGTCCTTCCAGTACACGGCACCGAAGCAGCCCAGAAAGAGCTCCAATGCAGGTGAGACCATCGGAGACGTCGGTGACTCCAGATTCAGCCGTGACGTGGAGGCTCAACTGAAACGTGTCTTTTGTTTGTTTGCAGCACCAGCCGCCCAGAAACCAGCTCCAGCACCTGCAGCTCCTGCAGTGCTGTTTGCCACAGCAGTCCAAGCCTTCAGATAGTGAGGAGACTCGTCTTCTCATGTTTGAAGCATTTCAATGTAGCTTGAAAGCTTCTCATGTGTTTTGTAAATGTAAAACGTGTGCGGGCTGCAAACGTTCAATCCCCACAAGAATTGTTTTGGAACACTTATAAACTGTAACTATACAATGGATCTCCATATAAACTGCATCATTAATGACGACTCTCTTCTTGTACCAAGTGAGTTGAGACCCTTTCTGCCACTCTTGTCCCATGTGCAGCATTAACGGACAGTATGTGAAGCAGGGGAAGCTGGGAGCAGCCGTACTGGGCAACCACACAACTAAAGAGGTCGGAGGTTTGCTAATTGGTCACTTGTTTGAGATTATTGGTGTGACTTTTGATTGTTATGAATAATGCACCTCTTGTCTTCTGCAGTACAAGCTGCTTCTGTACTTGAGCCAACAGAAACAAGTGACCGCTGCCAAGATTCCCGTGGGCTTTGTGTTTACGGTGAGTGGAGACGTAAAGAATGTTGGACACGTATACGGACAGATGATGTGATGCATTAGAGGAATATCACACATCACACTTTTCCAACAACGTATGGAACAACTTTTGAATCTTTTCTGGGTCTGAAAACGCTTGATCACAAACTCTTTATGTATTTTAAGATTCCCGTAGATATTCTTTGAGATAATGTTATTTATCTGATAGTTGGATTAACTATCCAACTATCCACTACTATAGTGTCACTATAGTGTCACTATAGTGACACTATAGTGACACTATAGTAGTACACTACTATAGTAGTACACTATAGTAGTACTATAGTGTCACTATAGTAGTACACTATAGTAGTACTATAGTGTCACTATAGTAGTACTACTATAGTAGTGTACTACTATAGTGTCACTACAGTACTACTATAGTGACACTATAGTGACACTACAGTAGTGTACTACTATAGTGACACTATAGTGACACTACAGTAGTGTACTACTATAGTGTCACTATAGTAGTACTGTAGTGACACTATAGTGACACTATAGTGACACTATAGTACTACTATAGTGTACTACTATAGTAGTGTACTATAGTAGTACTACTATAGTAGTACACTACTATAGTGTCACTATAGTGACACTATAGTAGTACACTACTATAGTGTCACTATAGTAGTACACTACTGTAGTAGTACACTACTATAGTGACACTACTATGGTGACACTATAGTGACACTACTATAGTGACACTATAGTGTCACTATAGTAGTACACTACTATAGTACTATATAGTGTACTACTATAGGTATAGTGTATACCTATATACACTATACCTGTATACTATAGTGTATACTATAGTGTATACTATAGTATACACTATATAGTGTATGCTATAGTATATACTATAGGTATAGTGTATACAGGTATAGTGTATACTATAGTATACACGTATAGTGTATACTATAGTATATACTATAGGTATAGTGTATACAGGTATAGTGTATACACTATATAGTGTATACTATAGGTTATAGGTATAGTGTATACTATAGTATACACTATATAGTGTACTACTATAGTACTATAGTAGTACACTACTATAGTGACACTATAGTAGTGTACTACTATAGTATACACTATACCTATAGTGTATAGTGTATACTATAATATACACTATATAGTATATAGTATATAGGTATAGTGTATACACTATACCTATAGTGTATATAGGTATACACTATAGTGACACTATAGTAGTACACTACTGTAGTGTACTACTATAGTACTTATAGATTTTAGTACTCAATGAGCCGAGAGCCATCAGAGGAGTCAAAGCCACAGGAAGTGGAGACAACATGACTAAAGGAATTCAATGATGGGCAAATGACCTTGGCCGATGGCGTGGTTCTGCCAGACGGGTCCATTGAGTACTAAAATCATTGCAGATGTTTGACTCCAATAGTGTACTACTGATGATGAGAAATTATGCAGAAATGAAGAGATAAAATAAAAATGATCACGTGTTGTTTCTCTCCTGCAGGTCCAGCCAAACAATTACTGCACGTTCTATGATGAGCAGAGGCAGAACTGGTCCCTGATGTTTGAGTCAGACAAGGCTCTCTGGGACTTCTGCAGAGAGGTGAGTTGATCACGATGGATCTGCAGCACCCTTGTATTATTCTTGCCTACATTACGTGCATGCTTTGGTTCTGTTGTTTATTAGACTTCTTTTATGTGCATCAGGTGTGTCTGGCGAAAGTGAACAGCGAAGTGTCCTTAGATGCTGTGGTGGTTCAGGATCTGAGTCTGGGTGAGGGCCAGGCGGTGGAGAATGGAGACTCGTTGGAGGTGGTGTACACAGGCTGGCTCCTGCAGAACCACGCCATCGGCCAGGTCGCACACTTTGCCCATCATTGAATTCCTTTAGTCATGTTGTCTCCACTTCCTGTGGCTTTGACTCCTCTGATGGCTCTCGGCTCATTGAGTACTAAAATCATTGCAGATGTTTGACTCCAACCAGAACAAGGACAAGTTTCTACGACTGAAGGTTGGAGCCGGAAAAGTGATTAAAGTGAGTCCAAGTTCAGTCCCCATGACACAACACCTGCTCATGCTGTCACATGGTCTGCTCCTCTTTATTACTGTATATCTATTTGATCTCTGTATCTCGTGATCTGCTCTGGATTCCTTTACGTTTCACAAGTGTTGCATGATGTTTGTACATAAAACTATCTGTACAGATCGTACTTTAGCAGCAGATTGCTTTTAGATGTTTCCGAACATAATCTGGTTCAGTATCATGTGTCATTGGGCTTAGCTTTAAATGGCCAGCCTGAGCTGACTGCATCATGTTCATCATCATCATCATATGACATCATTATATATTACTGTCCATACATGATTATTTCATTGTCTGTGTCTGAGCAGGGCTGGGAGGAAGGGATGCTTGGGTTGAAGAAGGCCGGCCGGCGTCTCATCGTCATCCCACCCAGCCAGGCCTACGGGTCCAAGGGAGTCCCCAACCGCGTCCCCCCGAACAGCACTCTTGTTTTTGAAACGGAGCTTCGACGGGTAACAACCATCTGTTCTCGTATTTAGCCTTTTCTAATATACCTGCTCGTTCTAACGGCACACACGTATTCCATTGCACCTTCTGGTGGGACCTCTTTACTTGTAATGTTTGTGAAGTAAGCTGAAGCCTTTTCTGATTTTCTTTTTTGTGCCTTAGGTGAAGTTTTCCAAGGGCAACGGCTCCGTTAGCGGCAGTGCCAGCTCCAGAGACTCTGCTGCTTCCTCCCCCGTTCCTTCCCCAGCCCCCAGTGTGGAGAACCTGGCCTCAGAGCCCCCAGTACAGACAAGCGCCTCAGGTCCCGGCAGACCAGGGTGAGATTTAAACCTCGGGGAATAGTTGACGGCATCATCTTGAACTTGTTTGTCACTTAAGATGATCTGTTTTCGGCCTTTTGTGTTTGTTGCAGCGAGCCACCACTTCGTGCGAAGACAAACTCGCTCAGTGAGCAGCTGGCAGTAAGGACCCGCACGGCTTATCAACAACTTAATGTGACATTCATTCTGTTCAGTTATTGTGCAGCTGTATTCATGGAAGCTTTTTTCTTTCAAACCTCAGAACCCAGACGCCACAAAGGCCAAGCTGATCTCTCGCATGGCAAAGATGGGCCAGCCCATGTTGCCCTTTCTGACCGGAGGGTCCAGCCAGCCCGAGTCCAGTGATTCTGAGCTCGAGGTGGGTCTGCAGCTTCTACGGTCCACTTTAAAGAATACGTCTCGCAATATTCTACATTATGTTCTCAGGTTGTCCGTCTTATTCTTGTGAGGACGATATCTGAGGGACGCCCTGAGGGATGGTCTTCAGATGTCTCCAGATGTCTACAGTTTTACACAAATGACTAATAGCATAGCATTATCAAGTGATGGCATGTTGAGGAAAACAACCTCAAGGTGGTAATTCTACTTTTTTATCGTCAACAAACTCCATAAATAGACCAACAACTGATGGATCTACTATACAGTGTTGTGTGTGTATCACAGCCTGTCTCTTCTTCCTCAGTGAGCCTCATCACCATGAACACACACACACACACACTAGTTTACACACACCGTCCTGCTGCCACAAATACTCACTAGAGCACCATTTGTGGATTAATCCGCCGCTGAAAATAGTCCCTAACAAATGCACTCTTTCCTGCTCTTTGAGTAGCATCTGATTAAAGACTAGAGTGACCAGCTGTTTTAGGAATATTGTAACCTTATTATGAGAAATAAATTACAAATCTGTTAGAAAACGTACGTGTTGAAGGACTTTAGACGGGGTAGAGAAGTCCCAAAGACTAAGAGACCAACTAACATTGTTGCTTTTGAGGAACTTTTAACTGGTTATGAATACTAATGCCTCTATGTGACCGTCATAAGGTAGCGAGAACATCGGAGAGAAGATGGTCTATTTCTATATCGAGTTATTCTTATGCTCGTCATCGTTGCCTCCGGGTACACGGCAGCAGCGTCTCCTGCTCCGCCGGCACCGCGCTGCTGCAGACCCAGGCCGTGTTGTTGAGCTCGCTGGAGGGAAGGGAGACACGGGAGAGCCAGGACTGACTGGAGCAGCCTGTCAGACACCTGCGGTACTCAAATAAGAGCTTTTCTAAAGCGACTGGTGCTCGGAAACATTACCGCTTTCGACCACAGTGAGTCGCAAAATCAACACAAAATGAACGTTCTTGTAGTAACTTTACTGGGATTTGGTGACGATAAGAAAAATAATAGATAGAAATATGAAAGCCAGCTGCCTTCATCTGCACAAAAGCTCAAAGATAAAATAATATTAGAGTTTGATTAGAAAACCTCAATAGAAGCTTTTGAAGTGACGTGCGGTACAGACCTGACAGGTCAAGGAGGAGCTTCATCAAGCCTGCTCTTTCCTTCAATCTGTCTCGCAAATCCCCTGATTTCATGGGAATGCAATACAAAATATCTGAGTGCCCCTAAAAATGGCTGTCTGCCAGATGTGGTGTCATGACTGACTTGGTGCCACTATTGGGTTGATCTGCAGGACACCGGTGGCAGCAGAGCAAAGGACCGGCCTGCAGCTCCGTCTCCGGTGCAGATGTCCTCTGCTGCTCCAGCCTCAGCACACGGTAAACTTCTTCCACTTGTTCGTATGTGCGTTCCTCCTCCAGCAGCTCTAGAGTACAGAGAACACAGTATGTTTTACTATTTCTTGGTAAATTCCTTTATTCCTTTATGTATTTTCCTGCAGTACATCCTCATCCTCACACTGCTCCGTCTGCTGCCTTACTTCCTGTTATGACCACGGCTGCCCCACAGCCTGGGCTGTCGGGCAGCAGCCATGCCTTTCAGGTGAGATTATATCCACATTCTGTACTGACTCATCATCAGTAAGTACATCATGGACACATGTGTTAACAGCAGTGCATGGTGTTGTTTCACAGCCTTACTCCTACACTCAGAGCTCTCAGCTGCAGCCTGTTGGCCAGGTCTACCCTGCACAAACCATCCCATACATGGGTAAGAAACAACGCTCAACTCCGTTACAAGAAGCCATGATGATCAGTGGAGCGTTGATGTAGAGGGTCGTACGGAGTGACATTTAAAATGTAGTGCAGTTTGTCAGTAAAGCTGTGCACTTGAGCAATACATGATTCAGCTGTGAGAGCGTTTTGAGTTTGATTTAAATGCTGAAACCCTTTGACTGTGTGCTTCTCAGGCTCCAGTGATGTGACGTCCTTCTTGATGACTGAGGCCCGACAACACAACACAGAGATCCGGTTAGCGGTCGGAAAAGCAGCAGATAAAGTTGATCAACTAGCCTCAAAGGTACAAACTCTCTGTACGAGAATGTGTTGACTGAGAGGCTCTAGAGCAGTGTTTTTCAACCTTTTCTGAGCGGAGGCACATTTTTTACATTAAAAAGATTCCGCGGCACACCAACAAACAAAAACGTTACAAAATGACACCTTTTAGCATAATACAGCAGATATGCAGGGGTGTCAAACTCACCACAGGGAGGGACAAAACTAAACATTGTGACCACGTTGAGGGCCAAATAGAGTCACCATTTAATAAACAGGATATTGGACAAAGTGCAAAAAGAATACATGTTGAGGTAGGCTACATTATTTTATGCATACGTACCAGAGCCAGATGTTTGGCATCTTTTCTTGGCTGCCAGTTCATTAATATCTGGGGTTAGGTTCTGTAGAAACCCTCACGATGGAGTGAAGGTGCATCAGTGAGACTCCTGTGTGGGTTTGTGTTCCTCTTCATCACAGAGAACAGCTGCTCACACAGGTATGTGCTTCCAAACATGCAGAGCGTTTGAGCAGCATGTAGGCAGAGTTGAGGCATCGTTTTGGGGGTGAAGCTTGTAAACTGTGCAGCGCCCTCAGAGTCACACTTTGCCTTGAGTGTCATTACACTGGAGGTCTATCAGCTCCACAGGTGCTCTTTCCACCTCAACTGCAAACGGATTGCTGAGCAGTTCAGATTTAAATGTCTGAGCTGCAAAGTCGGTAAATCGCCGAGTGAACTCTGTGCCAAGTGCGCCCAGTTTATCAGCAACATGCGCAGTCAGGAACACAGCGGTGGAGACTCGTACTGCATCACACATGTCTGTGGTCACACGTGTCTGTGATCACACATGTCTGTGATCATACATGTCTGTGATCATACATCCCCGTCCCTGAAGCTGCAGGTTTAGCGCAGTGAGATGCTTCGTTATGTGTGGGCCCGTTATGATAAACATGATATTTTCTGGCGGGCCGTTGTACCGAGGGCCGGATATATGCTGACAATTTAATGACAAGTCTCTCAATGTGTTGATCCTTACGAGGGTTTTCATCTGGGTTATGTTGTCCAGGGCCCAGTTCAGAGTCTGCATTTTTCCTTTTCAAATATTTCTCCATCGCTGTTCGTCTCGTCACCGCAACATCTCCCGCGCGTCATTTCATTCTACTGTCCTAAATGAACAAGGTCATTACTGCGCTACCTACTGCCCCCCACTGGCATGGAAGAGCATGTATTACTTAGCCAGACACTATGTTGCAGCTCAGACGCTCAACAACTAAATCATATTTTTTTAGACTCATTAAGTGAAATTGGACATTTTCCCACAGCACACCTGACGATCTCTCACGGCACACTGGTTGAAAATCACTGCTTTAGAGGACCAGTGTGTAGGATTTAGTGGCACCTGGTGGTGAACTCCCTCCCCTTCCAAGAACCTACGCTGGCTAATAGATCCCCCCCCCAAATCCTCCACACTGGTCCTAATAGAAAAGAGATGCAAGTGGTTCTTGTCTTTTGTTTTACTTGAAAAGATAGATGACCTTCAGAGGCAGGGGAGTCTCTCCATGGGTGTTCCTAGTATGTCGATGGAAACCTCCATGATCATGCACAACATCCAGAGAATCATCCAGGTACGGTGCATGTCTTTCCTCAGCTCCATTTACAACACAAAGACCGTTTCTCTTAGCACATCTGTCGGTGTACTGGGATCATATCGTGTTCTAAAAACTCTTGTTTTATTTTTAGGAAAATGAATGTTTAAAAAAGGAAGTCTTCGAGAAAAGCTCTCGCATTGAGGAGCAGAACCATAAGATTGGGGAGCTCATCAACCAGAACCAGAGGTGAGTCAGAAAGTGTCCAACAGTTCTGACAGCCGGCCAGACGATCGTGTCCTACCACGAGTTCATCTAGAGATGGACCTATGATAATGTGCAGCTCTTCTGTTTAAGCTCAATCATGTGACTTGAGTTATTATTTAGTTTTGTTTCACACAGCTGTCAGGATAGAATAAGGATCAATCTCCAACATGCTGTTTTATATGATCTTTATGAGACGATGTCACATCTTTGTAGTCCCATCATACTTCAGTGTGGAAGTAAAATGAGTGAATTAAAATGACAATGTAACTGGTAAGAATAATAAATGTATGAACTTAACAATGTGTATGGGCCTCTATCTGCTCTCACACATGACTATTTCTACATGACTGAGTCGTCCATATCTCCTCCTCACTGATGATTGACTGATGAAGTATCACAAAGTGCTGTTGCTGTATCTGAGGTGGATGTAACGTGATTGTGCTGTGGTGGTCTAGGTACGTGGAGCAGAGCAACCTGCTGCTGGAACAGAGGAACGACTCCCTCAAGTCATCCAGTGAACAGCGCCAGGCCAGATTACTGCAGGCTGAGCAGGACAAGGTGAGGACACTTCACTGGGGAAAAGGGCAACACCTGAGACTGCTCCAAGTTCTCATGCTGTGCTGACAGACTACACTGTTAGTCAGTAGATAGTGGTTTATTATGGAGCTAAACCATCGCATGCACCACAGTATTGACATACCTTTGTGATCTGAGCCTGAAATGCAGCACAGCTGGCCTAGTTAGGGTTAGAGGTAGAGTTAGGGTTAGAGGTAGAGGTAGGGTTAGAGGTAGGGTTAGGTTAGGTAAGGAGCGTAGTTAGAGGTAGGGTTAGAGGTAGGGTTAGAGGTAGGGTTGGAGGTAGGGGTAGAGGTAGAGGTAGGGGTAGAGGTAGGGTTAGAGGTAGGGTTGGAGGTAGGGTTAGAGGTAGGGTTGGAGGTAGGTTGGAGGTAGGGGTAGGGTTAGAGGTAGGGTTGGAGGTAGGGGTAGGGTTAGGGGTAGGGGTAAGGTTAGAGGTAGGGGTAGGGTTAGAGGTAGGGGTAAGGTTAGAGGTAGGGTTAGAGGTAGGGTTAGAGGTAGAGGTAGGGTTAGAGGTAGGGTTAGGGGTAGGGTTAGAGGTAGGGTTAGAGGTAAGGTTAGGGGTAGAGGTAGGGTTAGGGGTAAGGTTAGAGGTAGGGTTAGAGGTAGGGTTAGGGGTAGAGGTAAGGGTAGGGGTAGGGTTAGAGGTAGGGTTAGAGGTAAGGTTAGGGGTAGAGGTAGGGTTAGGGGTAAGGTTAGAGGTAGGGTTAGGGGTAGAGGTAGGGGTAGGGTTAGAGCTAGTTTAGGAACGCTGTCTGTGGTGTGACGTTTGTCCAGCAGAGAGCACTGAAGTGTAAAATGTCCTGCTCAGTACTTTTCCTCTTGAATAACCAAATTTAAGGCATCTTTATGAA
Organism: Anarhichas minor; assembly: GCF_050575085.1. Classification (NCBI taxonomy): domain Eukaryota; kingdom Metazoa; phylum Chordata; class Actinopteri; order Perciformes; family Anarhichadidae; genus Anarhichas; species Anarhichas minor. Next base: position 1,060,227 of record NW_027466509.1, read on the forward strand.
GAAAAAAATGTTTGATACATATTTATGGAAATGTTTTCTAAATATTACGTTAGTCATTTAGCTGATGCTTTGATCCAAAGTGACTTACAATCCAGATGCTATCACACCGTAGGCTCAGCTACAGGAGACATTGTTGGGGTTAAGTGTCTTGCTCAAGGACACATCGACGTGTGACTAGTGGAGCCGGAGATTGAACCGCCGACCCTCTGATAGGACGGCCCTGCTCTCCACTTAGCCACAGTCGCTCATATGTCTCTCTATATAACTATGTATTCATTTATATAGAGTTCTGTTATAGGTGTATATTGTCTTGTAAAAGAAACCACATTTATTCACTATTGCACCATTTGTACGTTCACTATATACACGGGACTCAAATGACAAATCAAACAAGGAAAGGTGCTACAATCTTTACATCACATGTGTCTGTAACTGGTTTTAAATTGTTTTTACATGATTTTGGTGAAAACTGAATCTCAAATGTGTGTGAATTTGTCAGATAGACTGAAGGATCAGAAGTTCTCTTGAGTGAACTCTTACTACCCATTGGACAATCAGAAGCATTATCTAGTCTCAAAGCTGAGAACAGATGGTTTCATCACCTCATTAAATGATTTTTTCAGGACAGTGACATTTGGCAGAATGACTTTGCAACACAAAGTGATCAGTAATGTGCTTTGTACTGTTGTAGAGATAAGTGGTACATTGTGAATAGTAACGTAAAGAGTACGTACGTCATTATCTTCTGTTCTACGCCATGTGAATTTCACTTAGTATGTATTAATGGTTTCCTGTCTGTTACCTGTCACACATCTGATGCTAAATATAAGGTGTTCACTCTCTGCCTGCCTGTTTGCGCTGCAGTGCTGCTCTGAGAACAATCCAGCATTTACTGCTCTCTCTCCTCAGCATGCTCTGCCTCAGGACCTGGGCTCCGGCCAGGTGAGCCTGTTTTCTCTGTGTACCGCAACCAGACCGGGTCAAACAGTATCTGCAAGAGAAGAAGGAAACGACAAAGTCAAATTGTGTAAGCGCTCCAAATCAACCTGGAAAACAAAGCAAAGACGTCTCCTCAGTTTGTCATTAACAGTTCCCATGTAGAGAGCACAACAGAAGCATGTCCACGTCACAGGACAGTTGTGAGTTTACACACTCTCTGCAAACGATTTCAAATTCACTCTGGATGCAACATCTGACAATCCTCTTCCAAACGTGCTCAAAGTGTGACGCATCCTGTGGAACTACTGTTTGACCCAGATCTGACCGCTGCCGCTGGAATCATCCTCCTCATGTCACACTTCAAAGACATTTGAACTAACTTTCCTTCTTCTCTTTCCATCAGCCATCACTCACCATCTTCCTCCCACAGGGTCGCGCTGCTCACACCACTAGCACCAGTAGCCATTCATCTCGGCTGTCCTTCTGTTGTTCCACTGTCTCTGTGTGGCCGGGGTTTTCCTTCACTGCAGACACTGGTACATCACCCCTCCCCCTGTCCTCCTGCTTCTCCATCAGGTCCGTCTGACGGAGGATTTGGCTTCGTCCACGGCCCAGCTGTCTCAGCTGCAGCTAGAAGCTACAGCTCACCAGCAGAAGGCCTCGGTGCTGCAGAGTGAACTGAGCTCAGCGCTGCATGACAGTGAGAGGCACTGCCAGCGCATCGCTGCCCTGGAAACCCAGCTGGGAGGTTAGTGTTGATGGAGAGTCCTGCAGCACGTCTTGCCTTCATGAAAGGTCATAACAACATAACAACAGGTGTTAAATGGACTGTACTTGTATAGTTCTCTTCTAGTCTTCCGACCACTCGCAGCGCTACAACACTAGATGTCATCATTCATGTTGCTTTGTTAGCAGATCCAGATACATTTTGAAGAACTAAAAATTCCATAGAAGACAAAAGAAATGCTGAAAATACAGTTACTGACTAACTGAGCAGAGGCCATGTTGGTCCACGATAACTGTAAAGAACGCTGCTTTATATGTTCCAGAGCTGAAGGAGGCAGCAGAGAGGACTCAGGCTCAGTACCGCTCAGAGAAGCAAAGACGCAAAGAGATGGAGCTGAGAGTTGTCAACATGGAGGAGGAACTGCAGGATCTAAAGACTGATAAAGAGAGCCTCGAACGAGTACGTATGCGTCATGTTCTGGTCCTTCCGTCAGTGACCTTGGGTCTCCCCAGAGGGCAGCCACTTCACATCAGTGCACAGAAGACCACATGGTGACAAGGATGATATGTTTAAGAACTGTTCAGATCAAGAAAGAATTCACGCAGGAGTTTTTGAAATGTGAAAGACTTGTTGTGTAAATGTTGACTAACGGATGGTTCCCCTTCCTTTAAGACATTCTCAGAGAGGAAGAACAAGTGGCAGGCTGAGCGTCGGCGTCGGGATGAGGAGGTGGAGGAGCTCCGTAAGAGCAGCCAGCAGGAGGTGGACAACCTTCGAGCTCAACTCCGCAATGCCAGGACCAGCACCGACAACGCTGCATCTGAACAGGTTGCTTCCAATGACAGGGCTCTACTGTAGGAATGTGAAGGGTAACGGGACGGGTTCATAACGTCTCTCTGATTCCCTCAATTAGTTCTGGATCAGGTAAAGTTATAGTGAGGAACCTTTAACTAAAGTATAAAACCAATTCCTCTATATGACCTCCGTCATCAAAGAGACCATCAGAGAGAAGATGGTCTGTTTCTATAGAGTTATTCTTAATGCTCGTCATCGGAGCCACCGGGTCGGATTCTGGTGAAATCAGATGAACTCATGCAGGTTCACCAGAACCTCCTTCAGCTCAGACTCCAGCAGAGACCGGTCCACCGTGAACAGACCCAGATCCTCCAGCAGAGACCGGGTTCTTTCTGAAAGCTTTACTAAAGCCCGTTCTATGGAAGTGTTTACCTCAGTGGCTACATTGTGGACATGGCTTCACTAACGTATACCTTGTATGTGTCACAGTTGTCTCAGCTGCAGGCGGTGCGGGAGGACGAGTGGAAGGGGAAGTGTGAGCAGATGTTGGCCTCTGCTAAAGAGCAGCACAGTGGAGAGCTGGCTGAGCTAACGGAGCACAGAGATGCTCTGCAGGACAAGCTAACGCAGCTACAGGAGAAGGTAGACAAGCTAGCCACGGTAAAACACGACCATGAGCAATATCATCCGAGCGTTTGTCTCATTGGTTGTTGACTTAATGAGGAAGTCCAACTCTGTACATGATGGTAACTTTATTAGACTACAGATGACATTATGGGAGATGTAGGTCCAGCAGCTTTGTGATGCTGGAGTGACCCTTTTAATCATAATGTGATTCCTCTAGTGTGATTGTTGTATCTTTTCATCACAATACAGAGCAGATTTACTACATTCATGTTTTATGTTCATTACATCGGCTTTAACAAATGAAGGAGTAATATGTTCCTCATCATTTGAATGACCGTTGTCACATGAAGGATTTATTTATACATGTACCAACAACTCAAAGGCTCAAATAGCTGCTGCCAAAGAAAACAAATCCATAAAGTACCTTTGGTTTGTTTACTTAGATTCACCATAATGTGAAAGAAGAAACGGTTGTTTGTACAGTATTATTAATGTGAATATATGAGTTGTGATTGCCTTATGTACGGCCTCTCTCACTCTCAACAGTTCACGGTTCTGAAGCAGTCCAGAGATTCAGAAGAACAGGCTTTGCTACAACACGGCGGGGAGACTGAGGAGCTGCAGGTCCTTCAGGAGAAAGTAAGTCGTCAGTCAGCCGGTGCTTCTAATTAGATCAAACGGTCGTCATTGGCAGGGAATGTCCACAACTAATTTGTTCATTACTATCACCCCCCTCCCTCCACACACACACACACACACACACACACACACCCCGTCACTGCATGTTGTTCTCTTTAAGTGCACAGCCTTGGAGCAGCAAGGACTAGCTGTAAGGGAGGAACTGGAGAGAAGAGTGGCTGAACTGGAGAAGAAGCTGGCAGAGGAGGAGAGCTCAGGAGACACTTCAGCAGAGGTGAGGAGTCATCCATGAGCACTCTCGCACACACTCTCTCTCACACACACACACACACACACACACACACACACACACGTAAACCAGTCCAAGTTGAACCAGCACCTTTATGGTCCAGTCAGAACTCAATCTGAATAGGATTCTAATGTTACGGATGTGATGATGTAATGAATAGAGTGTGATAGTGCTCATCATCTCTGTGTGTACCTGCAGGTGAAGCGTGTGATGAACGGAGTGTTTCACTCCCTGCGGGGGGAGTTTGACCTCGGGGAGTCTTACAGTGGCCAGGCTGTGCTGGGGGTGATCGTCACGACTATTAAGGTGAGTGCCTTTACACAGAAACAAGGTTCTGGATCACACCCCCCACAGATCCAAACAGGGAGTGGAGGCACAGACGTCCAGCTCATCATCCTCTTATCTATCCATCTCAAGGGCTTTCATCAGTGGACCAGCACCACATAGGGACTCATTGATTTCAATGAAAATCTTCAAGATGATTACATTAAGAAAAAGACTTAGAACAAGTGAGCTTTAGGGAGAGACTGAGAAGAGTTGTCCTGCCTGAGAAGAACCGTAGGGAGTAAGAGGATCAGTGAAACAGGCAGGACCTGACTCCTCCAAGCTCTAACAACCAGCTGCTCTAGAAGGCACAGGTCACCAGAGAAGAGACGCTGTGGTCACTTCTCAGGGTGTGTAGAAGCCTGGCAGCAGTAATACCCAGCTACTGTACACACACACACACACACACGTCATTGTATTCACTATAATAGAGGCGGATGATACTTACTGTCTGATATTTATATAACACACTAGTGCCATGCATATGTGTTGTTGACCTGTCCTCATGATATTTCTCTTCCAGAATGTAACCATGCAGCTTCTGGGGGGCGCAGACAGAGCTCCACTGAGACCGAGTAAGGACGAAGAGGAGGAAGAGGAAGAAGAGGAGGAAGGAAGTGACGACGTGAAACAAAGACAGCAGACTTTACAGAATGTACATGTGAATGGTGACCGAGAAGTCAGAGAGGAAAAAGATTATGAGGCTGATTCAGACTCTCACAAAGTCGGTGAGACCCAGATGGATCAGGAAGTAGCAGCAGACGAGGAGACAGAGACCGAGATGGAGTCAAAGACACAAAGTCAGACTGAAGCAGTAGAGGCCACTGAACCGAAACCCACACAGACAGCAGATTGTGAAGTGCAGCAGGAGACGGCAGGACACTCTGTTCCTGAGATCTCTCCAGAGGAAAAGCACAGCGATCAGTCTGTAGATCTCGATGAGGAACCTGATGAGAGTCCACCGCCTGAGGACGGACAGGAAGCTGTGTCAGGAAGGAATGGAGAAGAAATGCATGGGGCTTCTCAGGAAGCCTTTGGACCCCCAGCCAACCCACCTCCACCACCAAGCAGCTCAAGACAGGACACAAGGTGAGTCCTGGCATCACCGCTTGCGATGTCATCATACCTGGCCAGCAACGGTGTCTGTCAGTGACGTCTCATAAAGGCAGCAGGAGCCGTCTCAGTGCTGCAGTGTGCTCCATCTCCTACGGTCTACGGCCGTATTCATGGCCCTACTTCCACATAGGGGGTTTGATGTTGTTCATGGGGGAGGGGTCTATAGTCTTCTTCTTTAAGAGTGGCTGAATAACAGCTGACCTGACCCGCTAGATGGTTTGTTTCACAGAACCATCTGAGTAGCTGTCATTTGAAACTGTTTGCTTTTAAAGAATACTTGGCAGGTGATTTGATAAAACATCTGTCAATCAAACTCTTACCAAAGCGAGTCAGGAGAAGAGCGATCACATGTTGTCCATGGAGAAAAGCCTTCAGTGTTGTCTTGCTCTTCTTTCAATGAAGAGATCCTTTCTAGATCTGATAGAACTTATCCTCTAGTGCAGTGGTTCTCAACTGGTCTGGCTGTGGGACCCACCATCACCCCTTAATGACAAGCCGCGACCCAAATTATATATATATATATATATATATATATATAATCAAGAAGTCTAGTAGTAACGTCTCTGTGTAGTCAACAACTGCCAAATCAAATAAAGAAAGTACACATCAATTATATTTTAACAAATATTATTCTCATTTTTCAAATTAAACTGGATGGATTATAAATAATACATGAATAAATGTTCTTCTCATTTCAAGTAAAATAACGGCTGGATTAAAGAATAAATTACGTAACGAAATTAATTTTAGAAAATGATTTTCACTGAATTGCCCTGCAGCTTTAAACTCATTCAGGGTGAAGTGATAAAGACACGATATTATATTTTTCTCATCTTCTAAACAGATAAATGAGTGTGGGAAGAATTCACCTCTATGAGTCTGTCCAGTCAGAGTCTAATGACTCCGGTCTCTCTGGACATTCTTCTCTTTTGGAAATCGTCCTATGATTTGACTTTCACACCTCAACAGTCCTGCTCTGTGGTCTCTTTCCTCGTCTCTCCCCCGTGTGTCACGGTGTGTTTACATCTCACTCAAGTCAGGAAACTCGTCAGAATACTCATATTTGATTGGATGAGCTGCATCACGTGATGTGATTCACAACGCATCGGTCGGTGTTTTTCCTGCACTGCTGAACAAGTGCCGTAAATGCTGGAATAATTCCGCTGCATAAAAAATGCCCTTCAAAATAAAATCACATTTATTTATTTTCTGTCAGGCAAAAGCCCGCGACCCACTGAAAACGGGTCCGCGGACCCACCAGTTGAGAATCACTCCAGTTTGAGTGTGGAGTGAGAGGTTTGATTCATGTGACAAAGAATCACGTGAATCTGAACAAAAACAAAAATAATTCATTTTGACCTGCTGACCTGGTCCCATGTGGTCTTGAAGGCCAATCCAACTTCATTTCAAGTGTCCAGGTTTCACTGTAACATGTCTCTACTGAAGCCTGCAGACTCACTGCCTGTCTCTCTGCTGCTCTGTCTCGCTTGCTTCATCCCAATCTTCCTCTTTGCTGTCCTTTTGTACCACCCCGCCCTTTTTCACCCATTCTCTCAGTCTGACTGGGAGACTGGGTGAGGAAAATGGAGAGGAGACATTTTTCCAGAGCACAGCTCCCGCCAAGCCCCCTGCAGCACCCAGCGAGGAGGAAGAGGAGGATGAGATGGTGAGGAAGGATCTCCTCCCGTTCCTTGTTTAGTTTCAGTGTTCAGTCAGTCGGGGATGTTCATCACGACATCATTCTGCTTTAAAATGATGGCTGCCTGTTCTGTATGACAGCATTCATGTTCTCATCTCTTTCCTTTGTGTCCAGAGCTTGAAGGGGCGCCCCCCCCCCGCCCCTCTCTTTGGTGATGATGAGGAGGATAATGACCTGGACTGGCTAAACTGACATAATACACACTCTGTGTGTGGTGGAGCAGTCAGCACCAACAGAGAGGAGGAGCCTGATTGGACGGAGCAGACAGACGGTGTGTCCTGCTGATTGACGGTCCACCTCTGATCTACTGATCTACTATCACAGAGGAACAAGTGTTTCATTCATTATGTGATATCTGTTGGTTTTTTTTACATTGCACTGCAGCAGATGAGTCTGTCGAATCAGCAGGAATCCTGTTATTTTAATGATTAGCTTGCTGCTTTAAGAATAGAACTTTTACACAATTTTGCTAACCTGAAATTCCTTCCATAAAATAAATGACATGTAGATTGTGCTCTTGGCTGTATTGTTCCTCTTTGTGTGTGTGTGTGTGTGTGTGTGTGTGTGTGTGTGTGTGTGTGTGTGTGTGTGTGTGTGTGTGTGTGTGTGTGTGTGTGTGTGTGTGTGTGTGTGTGTGTGTGTGTGTGTGTGTGTGTGTGTGTGTGTGTGTGTGTGTGTGTGTGTGTGTGTGTGTGTGTGTGTGTGTGTGTGTGTGTGTGTGTGTGTGTGTGTGTGTGTGTGTGTGTGTGAGAATCAAGTTAAATGTGTTCGTTGGTCAAAGCATTCTTTATGTTGGGCATGACTGCCAGAGACCAGCAGGGGGTGTCCAAACCCTAATAAAACTACACCAGCCATGACCTGTACCAGTTTACATACAGCTGACTGTTAAAGGGACATTTTGACTACAGACACGTGAAAGGTGCGGTGATGGTTTTATATTAGCTGGTGGGTTTGCCTGACATTTATTTGACATTTAGCTGTATTTATTTGTTACATTGTTTTACTAACTTAGTAAAACACAATGTTCAAGTCCAGCCTGATGTTGCCTCACACATAAAAGTCTGATTGGTCCCGACCGAAGACTTTATCAATGCACTGTGTAGTCCACTGGTGCAGCTCTTACCTCCTGTGTGCTGGTGAATCACAGACAGTTTAGCTAACAATGTAGAACATGCTCACTTCTGTTGTTCATGTGCTTTCATCCTCTAGTTACCGTATTTTCCGCACTATAAGGCGCACTTAAAAGCCTTTAATTTTCTCAAAAAACGACAGTGCGCCTTGTAATCCGGAGCGCCTTATATATGGATCAATTGGTTAATTGGTTGATCCATACTGGTTGTACACGGCGCTCTGTCAAAATGTTTCAGTACGACTGGTAAACTACAAAGCCGCACCGCGGTAAACACCGGTACTGTGCTTACTCCTCGTCCAACACCACTTGTGTGTATAAAGACCCCAAAATGGCACCTTTCAAGAGACACGCTTACGACGCTATTCTATTCTATGCGCCTTATAATCCGGTGCGCTTTATAGTGCGGAAAATACGGTACACTGAATATCAATGAAATCATGTGTCTTGCTTTCTGTTGTCATGTTTTGTTCTCTTGCTGCTGTGGGTCAGGGTTGGGGGGGTTAGGGTTGACTGTCTCATTGCTGTGGGTCAGGGTTGGGGGGGTTAGGGTTGACTGTCTCACTGCTGTGGGTCAGGGTAGGGGGGGTTAGGGTTGACTGTCTCACTGCTGTGGGTCAGGGTTGGGGGGGTTAGGGTTGACTGTCTCACTGCTGTGGGTCAGGGTAGGGGGGGTTAGGGTTGACTGTCTCACTGCTGTGGGTCAGGGTTGGGGGGGTTAGGGTTAGGGTTGACTGTCTCATTGCTGTGGGTCAGGGTTGGGGGGGTTAGGGTTAGGGTTGACTGTCTCACTGCTGTGGGTCAGGGTTGGGGGGGTTAGGGTTAGGGTTGACTGTCTCACTGCTGTGGGTCAGGGTAGGGGGGGTTAGGGTTGACTGTCTCACTGCTGTGGGTCAGGGTTGGGGGGGTTAGGGTTGACTGTCTCACTGCTGTGGGTCAGGGTTGGGGGGGTTAGGGTTAGGGTTGACTGTCTCATTGCTGTGGGTCAGGGTTGGGGGGGTTAGGGTTAGGGTTGACTGTCTCACTGCTGTGGGTCAGGGTTGGGGGGGTTAGGGTTAGGGTTGACTGTCTCACTGCTGTGGGTCAGGGTAGGGGGGGTTAGGGTTGACTGTCTCACTGCTGTGGGTCAGGGTTGGGGGGGTTAGGGTTAGGGTTGACTGTCTCATTGCTGTGGGTCAGGGTTGGGGGGGTTAGGGTTAGGGTTGACTGTCTCACTGCTGTGGGTCAGGGTTGGGGGGGTTAGGGTAAGGGTTGACTGTCTCACTGCTGTGGGTCAGGGTAGGGGGGGTTAGGGTTGACTGTCTCACTGCTGTGGGTCAGGGTTGGGGGGGTTAGGGTTAGGGTTGACTGTCTCACTGCTGTGGGTCAGGGTTGGGGGGGTTAGGGTTAGGGTTGACTGTCTCACTGCTGTGGGTCAGGGTTGGGGGGGTTAGGGTTGACTGTCTCACTGCTGTGGGTCAGGGTTGGGGGGGTTAGGGTTAGGGTTGACTGTCTCATTGCTGTGGGTCAGGGTTGGGGGGGTTAGGGTTAGGGTTGACTGTCTCACTGCTGTGGGTCAGGGTTGGGGGGGTTAGGGTTAGGGTTGACTGTCTCACTGCTGTGGGTCAGGGTAGGGGGGGTTAGGGTTGACTGTCTCACTGCTGTGGGTCAGGGTTGGGGGGGTTAGGGTTGACTGTCTCACTGCTGTGGGTCAGGGTTGGGGGGGTTAGGGTTAGGGTTGACTGTCTCATTGCTGTGGGTCAGGGTTGGGGGGGTTAGGGTTAGGGTTGACTGTCTCACTGCTGTGGGTCAGGGTTGGGGGGGTTAGGGTTAGGGTTGACTGTCTCACTGCTGTGGGTCAGGGTAGGGGGGGTTAGGGTTGACTGTCTCACTGCTGTGGGTCAGGGTTGGGGGGGTTAGGGTTAGGGTTGACTGTCTCATTGCTGTGGGTCAGGGTTGGGGGGGTTAGGGTTAGGGTTGACTGTCTCACTGCTGTGGGTCAGGGTTGGGGGGGTTAGGGTAAGGGTTGACTGTCTCACTGCTGTGGGTCAGGGTAGGGGGGGTTAGGGTTGACTGTCTCACTGCTGTGGGTCAGGGTTGGGGGGGTTAGGGTTAGGGTTGACTGTCTCACTGCTGTGGGTCAGGGTTGGGGGGGTTAGGGTTAGGGTTGACTGTCTCACTGCTGTGGGTCAGGGTTGGGGGGGTTAGGGTTGACTGTCTCACTGCTGTGGGTCAGGGTTGGGGGGGTTAGGGTTAGGGTTGACTGTCTCATTGCTGTGGGTCAGGGTTGGGGGGGTTAGGGTTAGGGTTGACTGTCTCACTGCTGTGGGTCAGGGTTGGGGGGGTTAGGGTTAGGGTTGACTGTCTCACTGCTGTGGGTCAGGGTAGGGGGGGTTAGGGTTGACTGTCTCACTGCTGTGGGTCAGGGTTGGGGGGGTTAGGGTTAGGGTTGACTGTCTCATTGCTGTGGGTCAGGGTTGGGGGGGTTAGGGTTAGGGTTGACTGTCTCACTGCTGTGGGTCAGGGTTGGGGGGGTTAGGGTAAGGGTTGACTGTCTCACTGCTGTGGGTCAGGGTAGGGGGGGTTAGGGTTGACTGTCTCACTGCTGTGGGTCAGGGTTGGGGGGGTTAGGGTTAGGGTTGACTGTCTCACTGCTGTGGGTCAGGGTTGGGGGGGTTAGGGTTAGGGTTGACTGTCTCACTGCGTGTCGTGTGCTGCTCCTGTCGTGTGGTCGTGTTGTCTGATGCTGCCTGATGCTTGTGTGCTGGTCTGCCAGTCTTCATAGAACGCTTGTTGTGACTGTTTGTGATGGATGTGTGTGGACGTGTGTTGCTGCCTTTTTATCTTCTGAAAACCCACTTGTGCGATTTTCACAAAAATTCTGACATTCACATTCAATGTTTCCTTCTTTGGGATTTGTTCCTAAGACCAGAATCCATCCACAGTCACGAGCACACGTATGCACACTTGGACTGACGTGTTTGTCTAAAATATTAGTTTTTTTGCATTTTCTTTTGCAGTTGTGTGTATAAATATGATTTCATTGCGGTGCCAACTGTTTGTGATCAACGCTGAGATTGATCATAAAACTTCCTACACATATTTCTCTCTTATAATAATCAAGAAGTCTGCTGACCGTGTTCATTTCCGGTCTTTTCATACATGACAACATATGGAAAGATGTATAATTTACATTTCATTTTTAATAGAGGCAATGTGCGAAAGTGACACTAGAGAGGTCGGCAGAGCGTCAGAGTTTGAAGCTTAATGTCACTGAACAAGCTGCGTTACTTGATGCATTTGAATGAGACGTGTTTATGCATTCATGAAACTCTACAGGTGTGTAGTTGAGATCAGAAAGAAGGCTAAGTTTCAAGATGGATGTGGTTCGAGCAAGGACGCCAGAAGTAGGGGGGTAGAAAGTGGGGAAGCCCCCCCCCCCCCCCCCCCCCCACACACACACACACACTTTTCACCCCTGGCCTGACTTGGTGTGGCAGCTGGTGTGACCCGACGGTCTCTTGTGTGGTCGGTTGGCCTCAGGAGGCTTACCTTGCACAGCAACTGGATAACACGTCACATAAAAGTCCATATCGCTGTTGTGTTTGGTCAGCTGGTTAAAGAAGTCTGAGGCGCTGGGTAACTTGGAGTCTTTGCTTGAGCACTTGGCAAAGGAGCATTTCACAGAGTTGTCTGCTCTTATTAACAACTATCTGTGTTTGTTTAGTGACGGTCCAACTCGTACACATTTGATAGAGCATGACATTGACATGGGTGTCACAACAGAAACGCAAAGTAATGGAAAAAGAAATACACTATATGCTCGACAAGACTATTGCCGAACCTTCTTCTTCCATCTGGGCCGCTCCCTGTTTGCTTGTGGATAAAGCAGATAAAAGCCCTCGATTTTGTACAGACTATCGTAAGTGTTAGAAAAATTCAGCTGCTAGTAAAGACAACACGGTCAGCAACACCTGTGATCAGTTGTCCATGTTAAACTAACCTGGTAGTCGATCGGTAGTCAAGGCTGTTGTTTGTGAGCTTCCAGGTAAGGGTCACGTGATAAGCGTGTGACGAATCAGGGAAGGACACGTCATGACTGCTAAGAACCAATCAAGTAGTGAACGTGGGTGTGGGCGTCATCGTTTCTAAACGTATGCGTTTTCGACCGTCCACACGAAAACGCAACCCGGAGTTTTCAAACTCCTCCGTTTTCGGTGCTCGAAAACGCCGGCGTAGTGTGGACGCTCAGTGTAAACGTAGCAAAATATGTGTTTTCAAATGTAAACGGAGTAATGTGGACATGGCCTAAGACACTTAATGAACAGCTGGGAAAGCTTGTGTGAAGATTGGTTCATACAAGGACGCAGACTGGAACCAGCTGCTTAGATTACAGAGAATAAACAAAAACATTTAAGTTATTCCAACATTTCCCTCCTGTTTATACAACTACGGTTATTTGTTTCTAGTGGTGTAACAATACACGTATTCGCATTAAACCGTTCGGTACGAGGCTTACGAACCGAACAATACGTTTGAATAATACTAGTGCATTTGTAAAAAAAAACAAAGCTAGGTAAAATAATAATAATCTACACCAAGCAAAATGCAAAAAATGTCATTTCTTCCATATCTTTCAATTTGAACTCTCACTACTCCGACTAAGCCTCTGATGGCCACTTTAAGTTTCGTTTCACAATAGTCACGTGCTCGCCCTCTGACCAATCACAGCACACGCTGCACCTCACTGCAGAGCTGCACCTGGACACTGAGCTGCACGTAATGCTGACCTACTTGTAGTCCAGCTAGCAGCTCTGACACGTCAAAGAATACGCCCAACATGTCAAACTAAAGATCTGATTGGTTGAACACTATGACAATCAACAATATCGTCTCCATTCACTTAAACTGCACATGGATGCACTTGTGAGTCTGCAGGCCTCTGTCTCTGTTCTTACCTAGAGACACAGAGGTGAGATCTGATTGGATAAAAGCTCTACTTAAAACAAGCTGCACTGGAAGCAGAGCAACTGAGGAAGACAGGAGCTGTGCAATGAGAACATAAGATAATGGGGACATATTTATATGAATTATAATACATGTAGTGTATTTAAGAAAAATTATTAAATTATAAAATAGATATAACTTGGTGATTGTGTTTAGACCAGCAGAGAAGGCCTTGCAGGCCCTGACGGTCCACCACTGATGTACACAGACTGACTGAAACTGCCAGATGGCGCTGACCTTTTATGGTGGTGGTCTGTTTCTAGGAGGTTATGCACACCATGACATGCATGACATCACCAACTGTACCAAGGCACAAGTCTGCCGAGCCTCTCACCATAATATTGGACCAATTATTATTAAAGCTGCTAAAGCAAAGCAAAACATAATTCCCCTTATCTCTCATAGCCCTGGATGTCTAAAAGGATGCCACGGTCTAGGTGGCGCCATTGCTTACCAATTTCCGCGGTGATAGACCGACCACTGAGCCCGTGTTCCACAGACACCACTAAACCAGTGTTGTTGGTTTCTTCACTGGTTTCAGACAAATGTCCCTAATGGATTCAAATCCCTGCTTACCCAGACTCACCCAGAGGGAATATGTGTCTGCAGTTAAGAGTTATCAGTGGTACAATCTTCTGCAGACAACTGGTTCACCTTTTCACAATGCGTGAGATGGATCCAGGTTGTTCTCTCTGCTATGCGGACAGCTGTCGGTGTGCTTAAGAGGACTTGGAAATGTTTTGCCAGGTTTTGCGTTTGATGACCGTGGTGAGGATCCAGTCTCCAGGTTTTACTGCATGGACTGGATCAAGCACCTCCTGAGTAGGAGAAACAAGGATGTCATTTATTTTCTTTTTAACATTCTGCTGTGTTTTCTCCCATATGTTCATCTTGTCTAAATGGTTTAAGCTTGGTAGGATGGTAAGGTCTGCCATACAGCAGTTGGGGGGGCTTAGGGTAGAATGGAGGTATAAAGTAATGCATAAATCAACTTTGATAGGGGATTAGCTAATTCAGCGTAATTATGAACCTAACTTCTGCTTTTATCCTGAAATGTTTCCTACTTTAAAATTGAGTGTTGCTGACTTAGTCAAGAAAAACAATTATATTAAACTGAAATACTTGTGTATTTAAAACAAGGTTTTCAGGAGCTTCGAGTTTTATTAAATGGATTTAAGCGCTCCGTCCTAAAGACGTCACAATTCCTTAAGTGCATCCAGAGGCCGGAGGAGTTCTAACTGAGGAAACAACATGAATCTTTGCAGAACTCTTCTCACAACTTGTGACAAATTAAGACGCGTAACACACAGCTGGAATAACTTCAATCATGGCGAGACTCTACAGATGTACCTGCACATCTCACCCGATATCACTCGTGTTTTTACATCCAGTTCAACTGTAATCCTGACATGATGTTTACAAGAGCAGACAGCTGCTGACATCACATTATCATCAATAGTTCTCTTATACTCAGCACTACATTGCTGTATTTCATGTTGTCATATAGACAGACAGTGTACGTAATATGTATCACTAACTCATGTGTCACTCTTTACTTGTATCGTACTTTTCATACAAACAAGTAGTGCTGAACAAAATAAAATGCATAAAGCATATGATATATATATGTATGTGTGTGTGTTTCTGTTGAATAAAAATAAATAGAAATGCGTGACATCCGAACATTCTTGTGCCACGTTGTGAACTGAATTAGTAATAAATATATCAGTTGTCATGAACAGTGTAATGCTCATCTGATGCAGCTGTGATGCTCGTTGCTCCGGTAAAAGCCCGTTGCCTCGCCTCCTCCCTCCTCGCGCCTCCTCCTCGACTAAGGAAAGGAATTGAGGATGTACAAACTGGGAGGTGAGAATTATAATTATTATTATTTTACACTGCTGGATGCAGAAATATGGACCATTTAAATAGGATGAAGCAGAGCGTTTGTTGTCCAGGTACAGCTCACTAAACGCATCCTAAATGGAATGAGCTTTGCACATAACTAAATCAAATCACTGTGTGCCAAGAACATTCTCAGAATTGTTTTTTTCTTTTAAAATACAACATATTTCTGTGATTTATCTCTTTTTTTGTGAAACATCAGAGATGTTTGGCAGAGTCGGAGCCTCCATCCAGTCTCACCTCTGACATTTGTGAAGAAGGCAGACTGTAAGCAAGTACATGAACATGCATGTAACATTCAATAATAAAGTGAGCATAAGATGTCATGAAATAATGTGTAATATATTCAAATGAGTGATGATGAGAAAGCGAGAACCTCCTCAGCTCGATGTGAGACTTTGCTTCCTGTTATATCACACGGTTAGCTTTCCTTTCTGTAGAGCAGTAGGTGTCACTGTGGAGTCACTGTGGAGTCACTGTAGAGTCACTGGAGAGTCACTGGGGAGTCACTGTAGAGTCACTGTAGAGTCACTGTGGAGTCACTGTGGAGTCACTGTGGAGTCACTGTAGAGTCACTGTGGAGTCACTGGAGAGTCACTGGAGAGTCACTGTGGAGTCACTGTAGAGTCACTGTAGAGTCACTGTGGAGTCACTGTAGAGTCACTGTGGAGTCACTGTGGAGTCACTGGAGAGTCACTGGGGAGTCACTGTAGAGTCACTGTGGAGTCACTGGAGAGTCACTGTAGAGTCACTGTGGAGTCACTGTAGAGTCACTGTGGAGTCACTGGAGAGTCACTGGGGAGTCACTGTAGAGTCACTGTGGAGTCACTGGAGAGTCACTGTGGAGTCACTGGAGAGTCACTGGAGAGTCACTGTAGAGTCACTGTAGAGTCACTGGGGAGTCACTGTAGAGTCACTTCAGAGTCACTGTAGAGTCACTGTGGCTCATGGGATCATAAAGACTGGACCACTGTGGAACAAAGACAGTAGGAAAAGGATTTCATCCTTAACTGATTAACAAAGAGCGACGAGTTCTCTGCAATCATGACATCAGAATCAGCTTTATTGCACATACGAGGAATTTAACTTCATCTCTCTGGATGTTCAAAAACAAAAACACACAGCTGGACAGATAAAGGTACAGAACAGACAGGACTGTTTTTTACACAAGTATATGAAAAAATAATATATATATATAAATATATATATATATACAAAAATCACCAATGATCAACAGTAAGTTTAGAATAAGAGGTCTAAAAACAAGCAAGTGTTCTGTAAGTTGTAAAGAAAACCAAATATATAAATATATGAACTGTATATGTTCATATAAAGCACACATTCAAGACTACAATCATAATCTGTCATGCAGCAGTGGATGTGTTGGTGTTCCAGAGTTATTAACAGTTTGACTGATGTTAGTGTTGATCAGAGACGTCCTGCAGCAACAAACTGATCTTAAACTAAACTAACGCGATTTGTGGGGCGCTGGCATTAACAACTTTGGAAAACCTGCCATAGCGTGTTTCATTATACATAGTAGCAGATAAATACATTACAACGCTGTCAGTGAGTATCATTTGGGTTTTTGGTTGTTAAAAAGCAATGTCCTGTGTGGTAATAAGGTAGCTGCAATGACTTAAACCATCGTAACAAGTCATGTGACATCAAGAGGCGAAGGACCAACAAGTTTAATGCCTGGGACTTCCCACTAATCAGAACAAGTGGTATATAAATATATATATACATTAAGTATCCGGTGACCTCGTCATTTGTATTATGAAGCTCTCTTGCTACATTAATGTGTTTTTAATGTGTTTCTTATGGAACTTTATTTGTCATTTTTAGATGCTGGAGAAGTTGAGATTTCAAAAGCAGCGTTGAAGCACGTTGTCTGCTCAGGTTGGTTTGTTCTGTTCACCTGAAGATGATTCAAGAAAGAGTTCTTTGAATCAATGACCTCATCCCCAGTTGAACATTAGCACAAACACTCATTCTAGACTGCAGTAACAGGACAGTTGCCGCTAGCTGCTGAGCAAACTAATGATCTTGCTAATTTGCTGCAGGCGCCAAATTTAGCAGTGAGCAACATCAAGGTAGAGTTTCTTACTCACACATACAATCCCTTCTGTGCTGTCATTTCAAGAGTGACTTCATTTCCAGTTACTGTATATTGCTTTTCCAGCAGCCTCAGACTCAGTGAGCTTTATGTGTTTGTGTCCCAGTTGCTGTCGGGGAGCCCTGGAACGTTTTCTGTTTACGGCCTTGCTGTGATAACATCTCCCTCTGAATCACAGGCAGCGCTGTGTAGAGGTGCCACCTCTCCCCTGTCCACTAACAGGACACTCTCTGTCAGTCGGCTACATCGCCAGCTCCCACACTAAAGTCTCTTTGAAATACCAGTTTGTTTATTCTTGTGTACTAAATATGCAGTGTGCCGTTTAAGAAACCTCAGATTGCCTGGAGGGACAGGCAGCGTCTGTGTTGATGGCTCTGGCCTCTGTCATCAGCTCATTCTTGCTGTTTTCTGTTGTATTTTCATACAAACATACTTGTTGGTTCTGTATCTCCTAACACTGTTGTCCGTTCTCTTTTTTGTCTTTCTGTTTCTTCATTTCCATCCAGTGGATGTTATTGTAGAGGGTGACTCCACCCATTGGCCACCTTTTTAACTCAGATGACCTCAGCTTTAGGCCTTCAGCCACAAACACCAATAAAAAACTAAACAAACTCTCCGACTCTACTAGAAGAGCTTCTACAATTTCTGCCCAACTATCTAAGTCCACGTGGTCTGCATTCCATTGTGGTCTATGTAAAGTGTACATCTTCTGATGCAGGTGACTGCTCTGTGTTCGCACTTCTGGACCTCAGTTCTGCATTCGACACTGTAGACCATAACATCCTGATTAAGAGGCTACGTGATTGGGTGGGCATATCTGGCATAGCGTTAGACTGGTTTACATCTTACCTCACTGACAGAACTTTTAATGTCTCTGTGGGTGATTCTGTGTCTGTTACCTCTCCACTGTCTTGTGGTACTGCAGGGCTCGGTTCTGGGGCCTCTGTTATTTTCCCTTTACTCGTTACCTTTGGGACCGATTATAAAAAGTTATAATGTGTCCTATCATTTATATGCAGATGACATCCAACTCCATCTGTCATTCAAACCCAGCGAGGCCTTCACATTAACTAGGCTCCTGGACTGTGTCAATGCCATCAGAGACTGGACGGCAGAAAACTGCTTACAACTCAACGACACTAAGACGGAGGTTCTAGTTATTGCATCAGATGAGTTTGTCCCTATGATCAGGCAGAGTATTGGTCCACTCTCCTCTGCTGCCCATTGCAACCTGTGTGATCTAGGGGTTATTGTGATCGATCAGTGTCGTTTGACCCCCATGTTAAGCAGCTGTCCAGATCCTGTTTCTTCACCTAAGAAATATCAGTAAACAGATCTGTAGTATCAACAGCTGAACTAGAGATGATCATACACACATTTATCTCTTCACGCATTGACTACTGTAACACACTTTTCCACTTGCAGGTCATCCAAAACGCTGCCACCAGATTACTCACCAGGACAAATAGACGGTCTCACATCACCCCGTACATTACCCCCTGTAGCTTTTAGGATACACTTCAAAATACTCACCCTCACTCACAGAGTCTACTACGGTCAGACTACAGTGGGTACAGAAAGTATTCAGACCCCTTTACATTTTTCACTCTTTGTTTCATTGCAGCCATTTGCTAAAATCAAAAAAGTTAATTTTATTTCTCATTGGTCATAAGTATTCAGACCCTTTGCTCAGTATTGAGTAGAAGCACCCTTTTGAGCTAGTACAGCCATGAGTCTTCTTGGGAATGATGCAACAAGTTTTTCACACCTGGATTTGGGGATCCTCTGCCATTCTTCCTTGCAGATCCTCTCCAGTTCCGTCAGGTTGGATGGTGAACGTTGGTGGACAGCCATTTTCAGGTCTCTCCAGAGATGCTCAATTGGGTTTAGGTCAGGGCTCTGGCTGGGCCAGTCAAGAATGGTCACAGAGTTGTTCCGAAGCCACTCCTTTGTTATTTTAGCTGTGTGCTTAGGGTCATTGTCTTGTTGGAAGGTGAACCTTCGGCCCAGTCTGAGGTCCAGAGCACTCTGGAAGAGGTTTTCTTCCAGGATATCTCTGTACTTGGCCGCATTCATCTTTCCTTCAATTGCAACCAGTCGTCCTGTCCCTGCAGCTGAAAAACACCCCCATAGCATGATGCTGCCACCACCATGTTTCACTGTTGGGATTGTATTGGGCAGGTGATGAGCAGTGCCTGGTTTTCTCCACACATACCGCTTAGAATTAACGCCAAAAAGTTCAATCTTGGTCTCATCAGACCAGAGAATCTTATTTCTCATAGTCTGGGAGTCCTTCATGTGTTTTTTGGCAAACTCTATGCGGGCTTTCATATGTCTTGCACTGAGGAGAGGCTTCCGTCGGGCCACTCTGCCATAAAGCCCCGACTGGTGGAGGGCTGCAGTGATAGTTGACTTTGTGGAACTTTCTCCCATCTCCCTACTGCATCTCTGGAGCTCAGCCACAGTGATCTTTGGGTTCTTCTTTACCTCTCTCACCAAGGCTCTTCTCCCACGATTGCTCAGTTTGGCTGGACGGCCAGGTCTAGGAAGAGTTCTGGTCGTCCCAAACTTCTTCCATTTAAGGATTATGGAGGCCACTGTGCTCTTAGGAACCTTGAGTGCTGCAGAAATTCTTTTGTAACCTTGGCCAGATCTGTGCCTTGCCACAATTCTGTCTCTGAGCTCCTTGGGCAGTTCCTTCGACCTCATGATTCTCATTTGCTCTGACATGCACTGTGAGCTGTAAGGTCTTATATAGACAGGTGTGTGCCTTTCCTAATCAAGTCCAATCAGTTTAATTAAACACAGCTGGACTCCAATGAAGGAGTAGAACCATCTCAAGGAGGATCAGAAGAAATGGACAGCATGTGAGTTAAATATGAGTGTCACAGCAAAGGGTCTGAATACTTATGACCATGTGATATTTCAGTTTTTCTTTTTTAATAAATTTGCAAGAATTTCTACATTTCTGTTTTTTTCTGTCAAGATGGGGTGCTGAGTGTACATTAATGAGAAATAAAATGAACTTTTTTGATTTTAGCAAATGGCTGCAATGAAACAAAGAGTGAAAAATTTAAAGGGGTCTGAATACTTTCCGTACCCACTGTATATATGCAGCTGATCTACTTCACCCGTATTCACCCGCGCTCTCAGGTCAGACGTGTTAGGTCTTCTGTCTGTCCCACGCACTCGCCTTAAGACCCGTGTTGACCGAGCCTTTGAGGCAGTAGCACCGAGGCTGTGGAATGCTCTGCCTGCACCTCTACGCCTCGCAGATTCTGTGAACTCATTCAGAAACCAGCTCAAAACGCACCTCTTTATACTCGCGTTTGGGTAAAACTCATGTCCTAGACCTGCTTTTAAACCATGATTTAATCTTGTATTTTCTGCATGTAAATGATTGGCCCTTATATGGTCACATTGTGTTTCTTATGCTTGTAATTTCTGCCCTGTTAAGCACTTTGTGACTTTTGTCTGTGAAAAGCGCTTTATGAATACATTTTACTTACTTACTTACTCACATGGTCCTACTGGACCACACAGTCCTCAGTTGTCTGTACAATACAGTGATGAAACGATGACATGGATTGTATAAAGTTGTGAGTGTGAACGTCTTAACACAGATTCCACTTTAAGTCCCAAAGCTTCAGTGGATGGGTCAAACACACAGGACCGAAAGTAAACGTTGAGTTTACGCTTTAACGTTTCCTGTCGGGCGTTTTATGGATATCTACACTAGTTAAGTTTACGTTATTATTTGAACGCAAACCATGCTCTTTTTTTTGTGTTTTGTTGTCTAAACCTCTCTCTCTCTCTCTCTCTGTGTGTGTGTGTGTGACAGCTTCCACAGGAGGAGTTGCACACCTGTGTGATATGTCGTCAGTGGGCTCCTGCTGAGAGCACACCTGTGGATCCTCATTAGTTGATTATTTAGGTTGTGAGCTGACAGCATGCTGCTGCCAGAACGTTGTAGTTCTTTGTCTGGATCTCGGAATTCCTTGTGTTTCACCATCAGTCCTAGTTTTGTGTAATTTCAGCGTCTCTATTGTTTCAGTTTTCTGCAACTTCTGTTGCTCGAGTCCTCAGTTTCTTTTGTTCTATATTTGAAAATACTTCAGTAAAGTATTTCCACTTCCCATCTTCTGAGTCTGAGTCTTGGTCCCTCCACCTACCACGTGTCAGTATCCGTGCTTTGCTAAATGGACTGGGTTGACTTGACACAGTCTGGTGTCTCACTGTTCCACCGATCCACAGGTGGCGGTAACACGCCAAGATGGGCTGCAATGTGCCGACAAAGGCAGGAAGAGAAGAAGAAGACCTGAAGCTTGTAAACATGTAAAAAATGCTCAAGTACAAGTACTACTGGCTTTACTACTACTATACTACCAAGGAAGGACCTCAAGGATACACACAATGGGTTTTGGTGAGAAACACTAACTAAACATTATTTTAGTTTGTTTACTAGAAAGCTCCACAGGGCACCTTTAAACCACTTGATGCACAGCTCAGCATCTCTGTGGAAGGGATGTGTCCATCAGTAGCTGCAGCACACCTGCTCATGCCAGACACGCAGCGACCAGGTTATTGCTGCTCGGTGCTCCCTGCTGTCATCACTCCTATTAGCTGCTGTCGAGGAATGTGCAGGCCACAGCTTCCCTCTGCCTGCTGCTCGGGCAGCTGCCAGCTCACATCATGGCGCCCTTCTGTATGTGGCTGCAGGACAGCCACACCTGCGGCCACCACACACAAGACCAGCCTACTTCATCGTTTGCTTTTATTCACCAGGAGTTTGTGGGACTGCCTTATCCTGCTAATGAAAACCCAGCCAACCAAACCAAGATCACGGGAATAGTTCTTTAGAACAAATTCATCCAAACGGGTGCTTTTACATTTACATTTGAGCAAGTATCCATCTTCCATTTTCACACATTACAGCTGTAGAATATTATTCTGGTCCAACAGCTTCTACATCCTAAGAGATGCACAAACTAATACTAACATTTGATCTAAAGAGGGTCCTCTCTTTATTATCAACAGACAGGAAGGACAAATATTAAACTGCTACTTACTACTACTGCAATTGTTTAATGAAAGCGTGAACCCTAATGCTTGATTTGGGAAAAATAAATGAAATCCTATTATAAATGCATTATATTATATAGTAATAACATTGCTACAATAATACCTCATATCAAGCAGGGCTGCTGAATGAAGAGCTACAGTCCTGCCACACATTCTGCAAAGGATCGAGTTCTAAACTGTGAGTTGGTGGCGAGCAAGAAAGTCTCAGAGGTAAATAATGTACGTCTTTACATACTGTTAGTTTAATCTACAGCAATGCATCATATTCTATAAGATCATCGTATGTTTGTAGTGTCAGTACAGTACACTATTTACCTCTAAGATGTAGTGGATTAAAAGTACATTATTTACCTCTGAAATGTTAGTGCTAGTGTTGAAGGGTCAGAAGAGATCATAATTATTTCTGATTTTAGAGTGATTTAACTGCTGGACATTGTTATAAAGGATACATCGTTGGTACAAGGTTTTATTGGGACATAACGGCTACATATCATCCACATAGCAATGAAAAACAATGGTATGTCTATGCAGGATTTACCCTGGGGTAGCATGTAAATAAGAGGGGGCCCAGAACAGACCTTGGGGGACACCACAAAAGAGAAAAATCACAAGAGGAGGAAGGATCTCCAAGTATGACAGAGAAGGTCAGATAGGAGATGAACCAGTCCAACCCGGTCTCACTTCCATCTTGTTGAATACCGTGGCTGGTCAGTCCCCTTCAGCGTCTGATGCACCTGGCTTTCATCTAACTCCAATGTAAACCCACCCGCATCATTATTAGATGATCAGAGCAACTGATGTGGTAGAAAGAGGGTGATAGTCCACACAGGGCAGGTGGATGGGTTGACAAGACCTGACTTCCTGTGACGATGGAAGTTTATCTTGAAAAGAAACTATGCATGTAACGAGTGGAAACTGACACGGAGCCTAGAGCCTCGTTGTTTGAAGCGTAGGGCCACTGACCATTCGATTAGATGAGCTGGGAGAGGAAAGGTGTTCAGTTCAGAGCCACATTTCTGATGCCAACATGGTTATTTAGGAGGCTGTTTGAGACATTGTGCTCCACTGTGTCAAAGATTGCTGGGCTGAGGTCATGGAGAATCAAAATGTCCATTCATTGCTGATCTTAGAGCAGCCTCAGTGCTGCAAAGAGAAACGATGGCCCAATCCCAATGTCCCCCCTAAAGCCTCAAACCCTGAACCCTCAAGGACTTACTGACGTCACCTGGTATAAGGTTGAGTGTGAGAGACTGTGAGGGCTTGACACTGGTTACCCCGTGTTTAACGTCCCATTGCAATGAATTGTGGGTAATTCCGTTGGGCGAAGTCTGCATTTAATGCTGACTTATAGAAAGTGTTCATAAAGGGCTCAAAACATCTGCTAGAGAGCCTCAAACACTCGATGATTTGACTGTGGGAAGACCAACGTTAGTTATGAAGTTCCACAAGGTTCTGTGCTTGGACCATTTTATTCACCTTATGCTTCCTTTAGGCAATATTATCAGAAAACACTCCATAAACTTTCATTGTTATGCAGATGATACTCAATTATATCTATCAATCAAACCAGAAGAAACCAACCAACTCACTAAACTTCAAGCATGTCTTAAGGACATAAAAACCTGGATGACCTGCAACTTCCTGATGTTAAACTCAGACAAAACTGTAGCGCCTACCAGAGGGGAGGAGTTGGAACAGCTTGTGTCCAGGGTGTGAAGGGTCTGCAGTGATCTTTCCTGCCCGTTTCCTGACTCTGGAGGTGTACAAGTCCAGGATGGAGGGCAGGCTGGAACCAATGATCCTCTCTGCAGACCTGACAATCCGTTGTAGTCTGAAGCTCCTCTTTTGCGCAACCAGCTTCCCGTTTCAGTCCGGGGGTCAGACACACTCACCACATTTAAGAGTAGGCTTAAGACTTTCCTCTTTGATAACGCTTAGAGTTAGAGCTGGCTCAGGTTTATAGTTAGGACTGGCTCAGGTTTATAGTTAGGGCCGGCTCAGGTTTATAGTTAGGGCTGGCTCAGGTTTATAGTTAGGACTGGCTCAGGTTTATAGTTAGAGCTGGCTCAGGTTTATAGTTAGGACTGGCTCAGGTTTATAGTTAGGGCTGGCTCAGGTTTATAGTTAGGGCTGGCTCAGGTTTATAGTTAGGGCTGGTTCAGGTTTATAGTTAGGGCTGGCTCAGGTTTATAGTTAGGACTGGCTCAGGTTTATAGTTAGGGCTGGCTCAGGTTTATAGTTAGGGCTGGCTCAGGTTTATAGTTAGGACCGGCTCAGGTTTAGTTAGGGCTGGCTCAGGTTTACAGTTAGGACTGGCTCAGGTTTATAGTTAGGGCTGGCTCAGGTTTGCCTTGGACCAGCCCCTAGATAAGCTGCTATAGGCCTAGACTGTCGGGGGACTTCCTAGGATACACTGAGCTCCTCTCTCCTCTTCTTTTTCTCTTTCTGTATGAATTCATGTCCCATTAATAATCATTACTGACTTTGCTTCTTCCCCAGAGTCTTTGTGCTTTCTCTCCTCACAGGTTCCATGGATCGTGGTTTTATCTGGACCCTGGTCCTTCCTCTGACCATGGTCCTGCTGACTCCCACTGCTAATATCACTTTTATTATTACTCACATTACTATTTTATACTACCGATACCATTAATGCACATTACTAACTTTGCTTCTTCACCAGAGTCTTTGTACTTTCTCAACTCACAGGTTCCTGTGGATCCTGGTTATACCTGGACCTGGTCTTGCCTCCTGCTGTGGTTCTGTCATATGCATTGAATGTGTTGTAACTCTGTTATGCTGTTCATTCTGTACACATGACATCTATTGCACTTCTGTCCATCCTGGGAGAGGGATCCTCCTCTGTTGCTCTCCCACAGGTCTCTTCCTCTTTTTTACCCGTTTTTGGGGAGTTCTTCCTGTTCCGATGTGAGTGTTCCAGGACAGAGGATGTCGTATGTGTACAGATTGTAAAGCCCTCTGAGGCAAATCTGTAATTGGTGATTTTGGGCTGTACAAAAATAAATTGAATTGAATTTAAATTTAGTGTGAAGTTGTCATGTGAGAAAAATAAATGAATATCAGCAATCTTATTGAAAATGCCCACGATGACGGAAAGCTGAGCTTCATATCAGAGGGCTGATGGGCAGATGCCTGCTGACAGTCATGGGCATCCAAACGCACCACAGCTCATGACATAATCTGCTCACACTCATCTATGAGTTCTCATACTCAGCTGGTGATCAGTGTGTACGCTGTGGTCAGGAAGTGTTTGAAGGAAAATGGAGCCCATTCGGGATAAGTGGGATGAGTGATGACTGCAGTGTACCAGGAGCTTTTTAAGGACACCAGCATGAGGAATGTGGCGGATATGTAACGGGTGGAGGCACAGGCACACACATACACATACACACACACACACACACACACACACACACACACACACACACACACACACACACACACACACACACACTGACACACATGCTCTCACACAGCTGATTCCACACTGAACACATGTACATTTAATTGCACAGAGGTGGACTCAGGCTGTATGAGGGGCAGAGTGATGGCACTTCCACTCTAAAACGGAAGTAAGATTACAAACTGACTCAGAAGCGGCCGTGTTCAGACGGTTAGGGTTTAGTATAAATAATGAACTAAATAAGACTTGATGCAAGGCTTTTTAAGACAATACAGTAGAAAGATAGTGTTCTCTGCTACTCATCATGCAATATTGGTTATGACACTATCTTGAAACTGCAGTCACTTAAAAATCAGTGAACGATCTGTGATTTCATTAAATAGGCATCTAGATGGTGTGAAAAAAGATCTAAACTTCCTTAAACTTTTAAAATCCTTTAACAAGATGAAACATGCAGAATCCAAACGGCCTTCTTCAGTGTTAAACTGGCTGCTAACTGATGAAACACCGGCCTGGACTTCTGTGAGCTCTTTATAGCGTTGGCACCTCTTCCTGCATGCTGCAAACACTTCTTGTTCATCCTCTGGAGTGCTATGGAAGTTTGAATCTGAGTAGTTCAGCAGGATTTGCCATTTCCGTTCTTACATTTCAAGGAAACCTGACAGTGAAAAGAGTCTCGTCACGTCTATGGGTACAGAATCAATGCAGATTGGTTCTTGCAGAAACAAGTTTCCTTGTTTGTGTTTTGTATGAAAAATGTTCTGGTGGATGGTGTCGGATAGCTGAGAGACTCCTGACCTCCATGTGTTTTGGAAATGTTTGCCCGGCTGACAAACAATGGTTGGCACATGGCCAGGCAGGAGGCTGCCAAACTGGCAACCCCTCCACCCCTCTGCGACTCCCTCCTCCTCCCGCTCCTCCATCAGTGTCCGACGCAGCGTGGCCAGTACACACATCCTGCCTTTGTAGGCCAGGAATTCGAAGAATCCAGACTGCTGCCCAACAAGGTGCTCTCCCCTCACCTCCCTCTCATCCCCCATCTCACCCCAGCGTCCCAGTGGTTTTACAGCCGAGCCGGCCTGGTGTCTGGCTGCCTGCATGTGGTTTGATGTTGTGTTTTTGCAGCACACAGTAACATCAGAGTTACAGTCTGGAGCTACAACAACACCTGCCCTCAGGAAGTGAGCTGTGTGTAGTTGTACCAACTGTCAACCTCAAGGCCATACACAGCTTTGATGAAGGTTTCAGGGTGTGCTGTGGGGTCTGAGGCCAGTCCTCCTTCATCTCTAAATGTGACCTCTTTAATGCCAGTGAGTGTGGCAATGCTTGTGAAATATAGGGCATTCAAATTCTTTATTGAAATACACAAAGATATTACTACCTGCAACATATTTTGATGGTGATAATAGTCACAAAACATTGTGGTTTGTGGCCCCTTAAAGCGAGAAGTTCTCCAAATCAACTTAAAAAGTGGTAAAATGTCTTTCGCTGCCACGAAGCAGCCCAAAAAAACTGATTTCAGGTTTAAAGAGCAACTTAACAGCAAATGAAAGCTGCACTGACGTAGATGTGTACTCAAAGGTGTGTCAGTACACTGTGACATCACTGTTGGGTGTGGTCACTAGTACATCAGAGCACACTTTGACCTCACCCAGCATGGATGACTTGGAGCTTGAAGAACAGCCTAGTGCTAACTTCCTGATGTCTCCGTGTGACTCCTCATAGGCTGGTTTCAGACCTCCAAGTCAGAGGAGCAACTGACCAATCAGAGCTTAGTAGACCGCATCAGTGCGAGTCCTCTCTGTCTC
This sequence comes from Anarhichas minor, assembly GCF_050575085.1. Classification (NCBI taxonomy): domain Eukaryota; kingdom Metazoa; phylum Chordata; class Actinopteri; order Perciformes; family Anarhichadidae; genus Anarhichas; species Anarhichas minor. The sequence continues at coordinate 1,087,829 of NW_027466509.1, forward strand.
TCCATATCAGGTTCTGTGGGCACGTATAATCATTCGTGCAGCGCCGGTGTTTTTGCGGCGCAGGGCCTCACAAGCCGTATGAACATAAAAAATGTGTTCACGTCCTTTTTGTGAAATAATTATTATACTGTTTGTCCCAACCTTTTATCTGTGAACCAGAAGGCTGCAATGAAACTTTATTTAAAAGTTTTCTGTATCTGCTCGGCAAACATTTCCAGAAGAATGAAATGTTCCGATGAAGGCTGTGATGTGTGTAGTAGAATAGTGATTTAGTCTTGAAGCTGTTTGCCATTAATCTAGGCCTTTGAACCCAATATCTCTTAGTATGTTTTACTATAGACATTTAGAAGGTAGGCTAATAATGATACACATGCAAACATGTGATTAAGGGGGGGACTGCCACTTATTTTCTTCCACTTCAAGCACTGGACAGCATTTGTAATGAGGTCATCTTCCTAAACAGCGAGTGAGCTACATCCACGATAAACAGGGACGAATGATTGATGCAGCTGTGCAGGTTCTGCATCTGCATGTTCTATGTTGCAGCTTCTATGTTGACTGGAAATGGTATTGGTGGGACAGACACCTGCTGAACAAAAATATATTGTGAATTCAGTTTGATTGTTTTTGCTTCTTTAGAGTTGTGAGCAGTTCAACCAAGGAGGGGGTTCCCCTTGCTTGGGGTTGTTTCATGCGATGGGTTATTACAGACTTTAGGGAGTATCCAGTCACAACATAATCAATATCATTTTGCAATTGAAAATTCATTCTTGACCTTGAGTCTTGTTTAAAACCATGTTGCCACAAAGTCCACCCAGCAGGACAGGACAGATAGACAGGTGTCAAGATAATGTAGACTTTGAAATCTCCATTTCTTTCTGGAAATTTGAAGGACTTCTTTTCAGATGTCTAAGCTGTGCCTCTCCAGAACAGCATGTGGTGCCCTTCTAGACGTCTCTAAGCCCAGGCTGGGAATCCCTGCTACCTACTGTTTTACTACAGTTCTTCCTGGTCAGAGGTCCCACAGAAAGCACAGCTGCTCAGTTCTTCTGAAAGTATGTAATAAATAATTACTCCAGGTTTGTCAGGGAGCAAGGGGAGACCTTCATCAGTGTTATCAAATGATCCCGTGTTTCATGACAGCGTGAGCCAGCGCTTAATGTGAGGACCTTCCTGCTCTCCAACAAAACACTCTTTACGTGCTCAGCGATGACAATGAGAATGCAGAGTCTTTCCTACCAATCATGGGAACCTTAGGACAGGCCTGTGTTTCCTGGAATGTGGCCCAATCGGAAAGAGATGGAGGGAACACAGGATGTCCTGAGCACAGTGTCCCTCAGCACACTGCAGTGGAGAGGACTGAGCCCAGCTGGTTGGAAGAGTTATTCACAGGGATCTCCTCCACATTCCCCTGTCAAAGACACAACCATGATGGTGTGGGATTCCCCACTCAGGCTTTCCATTATACCTGTCCCCTAATCATTCCTTTCTTTCTCTTGCCGGTATGTGTAGGGCTGAAGATTACTCTTGAGCCCTAAAGCTCAATATATTTGAATCATTATTTGGTTGCCTGGATTCACCAGTCACTCTTAATTACGAAACATTTGCATACATTCGGACACTTTGACATCTCTCCCTGGGGTCACATGTCCACAATAACACAGTGATTTGAAGCCGTCTCTGTCCGTATTTCACACCACCTCCCTCTGGACGCTGTCCAGCCGTCTTGAGAGGAGAGGTAATGATATATGGCGGAGGGGGCGGGGGCATGTGTGTCTATAAGAACAGGCCCTGAACAGGGAAACCTAACAACAAGTTACTGTGGGAGAGCGAGAGCAGACGGGTGCACCTCTCTGTGCACAGACTCTGAACTGTGGATACATTTTTATCCTGGAACCAACAAACCAGACTTCTCTCCTCTAGGACTTCGGATGTTCCATCTAAACTTCTTACTTCTGCGATCGTTATTCCTCTGGAATACATTTTTCTAGCCATTTGATCTTTCTGTTCATGTGCTGTAAGCAGGATGCTTAGCCCTGCTACTATGCAGCAGATCATTTTCACCCTGTTTGTGCTCGGCAGCGCTGCAGTGATGGTGAGTTGCTCTGACTTGTGGCCACTTGCTTTTAAACCTTCTCTGTTACTTCCTGTTTCTGAAATGTCCCATTATCTCGTCATTATATGTAATATTAGATGAACTGTCATCTTATTCTTTCGATTTTTCATCTTTACACTCACACCCATCCTGCCCTGACCTCTGACCCTGGTCCTCAGGCAGAGAGTGAGTGCCCGGCTGAGTGCTCCTGCCCCCCCTCACCCCAGCCGTGCCCGCCGGGCGTCAGCTGGGTGACCGACCACTGTGGCTGCTGTAAACTCTGTGCGAGGCAGTATAATGAGGACTGCAGTGCCACAGAGCCCTGCGATCACATTAAGGGGCTACGCTGCCATCTGGGGGCCGGAGGAGACCCCGAGAGAGGACTGTGTCGAGGTGAGTGAAGGCACGTCGTTAAACTTCAATAAGAAAACAGCCATTAACTTCATGTCTACATATACACACAACAGCTCACATCATGGGGAGACATATTATCACATGTTAGGTCTGGAGGCGCTGAAACAAATACATGAAATATGAAGTAGCATCATGGGAAATTTAGGATCCAGAGTTTTTGGAGATGGGGGTGACGCAATATATATATTTCTGCCTCTATTGCACAAATGTTCACATTGTTTTTTACTATAGAAACTTAATTGTTCAAAAAATTGTAGACAATACAATTTTTTGTGCAGTTTGATCGTGACTATAATTTATTTGTGATTATGTTCGTGTAGAAACGCAGGTTTTCCACTGCGTCCTGTGAAGTTCAAAGGTTTCCCTTCACAGCTGTGTGTGTGTGTGTGTGTGTGTGTGTGTTGACAGCTGAGGCCCAGGGTTTGCCCTGTGAGTTCAGCGGACGGGTGTACCAGCATGGCGAGGACTTCCAGCCCAACTGCCAGCATCAGTGCACCTGTATGGACAGGGTGGTGGGCTGCATGCCCCTCTGTCCTCGTCAAGTGCCACTGCCCGACTGGCGCTGCTCGCGGCCCCGGCTGGCAAGGCCCGAGGGCGGCTGCTGCGAGGAATGGGTGTGTGGCGACAACAACCACATCAGTGAGGAGCCAGACGAGCTGTCGCACACCTCCCTGCCAGACAGCCGGGCCCTTCCCAACCACATCAGTGCCCTGCTGCAGGCCGGGGCCACACTCAGAGGTGAGCTTCTCCTTAGGCCCCCCACCAGCACTGTGGTCTGAAGGAGATGTATTACTGTTGGTGTGCAGGAGTTAAGCCGAGCTCAACGTCAGAATCACCGAAGACATTTTCCACAATATACTATTGCATGATTAATGATTAAACGAATCATGTGGAAAACTGCTTTGGAATCCATATTGAACTGGTTTCAGATCATTCTGACTTCACTAAACAAGAACTTGACTTTTGGTGTAATTCTGTGATAAAACAGGCCGTTACTCTAACGTTTCATTAGAATGTATACATTTCATATTCCAGTCAGAGATTTTTAGGCATCTTTTTATAAAACATGTATGAATATATATATATTTAACCTAAATATGTTTGTTTGAGATTTAAAGTCCTAAACCCTGCTAGTGAACCTGCTAGTAAAAGAAAAGCGTTAATGTGAAAGTTTTAATCATGACAGTATGAATTTGTCCTCGTGCGAGCAAAGCTGATATTTTATCCTGAGGACTACAGGGAAGGGTTCATCCTCAGGGGAGCATGGATGTGCTCAGTTAATATAATGGCAACGTTCACATCAGACTTGGATATCTCTTCTGTTAAAGTGGAGATTTTGACCTGACATTGATACTACAGGTCAGGTCATGATGTGTCATTCAGCTAATGTGTCCTGTTGTTGAGATATGGTGCTCAAATGGCTGACTGTATGCTCAGGTTCTTCCATTCCTGCGGTAAGAGATAGCATCACATGGATGGATTTATTTTACAAAATCACTAGATGCTTGAGGGTTTGCTGGGATGCATTGTTTGATTGTGACTCATTGCCGTTGTTTTTTTGGCTTCCCCACAGAGATGGTGTCCTTCCCCATGTCTGAGGTTTTACTCAAATCCAGCTGTTTCCCACAAACCACCGAGTGGACCGAGTGTTCCACTACGTGTGGGATGGGCATTTCAAGTCGAGTGAGCAATGACAACCCAGACTGTCGGCTGCTCAGAGAAACCCGACTGTGCCAGATCCGCCAATGTGAGCTGCAGCTTCCTGTAGCTAGCAAGGTACGCTAACATCCACACCTGCTAGGAAATGAAAGACTATTGGAGATAAACATAATGTATTCGTGGCATGGAAGGGATATTAGGCGATATTACAAACTCATCCCAATTTCTTTGAAAGGTCCAGTACTGGTAGAGCTGCTTTGAGATGAGTATTGCCTGCTGTAGCCTGTTTGTCAGTAAACATCCTCTGAGTAAATGTGATTTTCAAATTGTTAGGAAAACGAATAATTGAATCAATAACTGCTGCATTGTTCCTTGATCAAATGTAATGATAGTTTCTTGATTTTAACGGTGGCTCTGTCTCTGTCGTCCAGAAGTGGAAGAAGTGTCAGCGAATTGTCCGCCCCCAGGAACCAGTCACAATCACCTTCGCCGGATGCTTGACTTCACAGCGGTACCGCCCTCGTACCTGTGGGACTTGCACCGACGACCGCTGCTGCACACCCTCCCTCTCACGCACTGTGATGCTCCGCTTCCACTGCCCTGATGGAGAGGGCTTCTACAGAAAGGTCATGTGGATCCAGCGCTGCAGCTGCAATACAAGCTGTCGTATTCACAGCAGGCCCTCCAGCCCCTCGGTCAGCCTCCACAACGACATCCACACCTTCCGTCACTGAGGCTGACTCTTCAGGCCCACACTGGGCAAAGACTCTGCCCCTCCCCCTGCCTAAGCCCACCACCCCTGTCAGCTGGGTGAGCCCCTGCCTACCCCCCTCCCTACACTCGCTTGCACTTTAAGCGTCCTGCTGCAGTGACATCAGTCTGTCCACACTAGTGTTACTCCTCTTGTGCAAGGCAGCACTGAGGACAACACGCAGCAGCATGCTGTGTTAGACTGTTGGCAGAAGCTTTTACTGACACTTCTTTTATTTCAGTGTGATGTTGTGTCCTCTCCACAGAGAGCCGTGTGACCGTCTGTCACACAGAAAGAAGCTTGTTAAACCAGTCAAAGGGAACATTTATGACAAGTGATGAAAATGATGGACATGCATTTGAAATAATGAGGAAGAACTAGATGACATATTCATTAGTGACTATAGGGGCTATGTGTTCTTTATTACCTGTCTTTTGTGATACACCTGTACTGATTGTGGCATTGAGTGTGTGTGTGTGTGTGTGTGTGTGTGTGTGTGTGTGTGTGTGTGTGTGTAGTTGAAAGTGTCTGTTTGAAGGATGAGAGTTTACAGAGAATGTGCTCATTATGCTCCTACAGTATATTGATTAAAGAATATAAAGTATATGGACTTCACTCTTAGTTGTGGAGTGGCAAGTACTAGGATCACCTCATTTTTCGGGGTGTGATTTTATATTTTATTTGTGTGTGTGTGTCCTTCACAGTGTATATACAAGGTCTTATTGTAAGGAGTGAAATGATGCTATGTATTTAAGACATGTTACACATGTTCATCCAATATTTTGTCTGTAATTTCCTGCACATCAAATAAAAATGTATCAACCTGTAATCCATCTTATTTTTTTGGTTAATGTTTGAATTAAATGAATCGAGAGGCATTGCAGAGGTTGCACGTTTACTCTCTGTTTCAGTGTTGAGGGTAACTCACTTGATTCTCATGAAAAACCACGTCGGCAGGCTTCATAGTGTGTCTGGACCAATCAGCATCCTGTGAGAAGCCGCTGGTTTAGGTGTGTGTGTAACGACACAGAGAGGTTAGCGTAGATGCTGCAATAGAGCACAAGGTCTATCAGATCGAGAGAGGATCTCTTCATTGAAAGAAGAGCAAGATGACACTGAAGGCTTTTCTCCATGGAAAAGATGTGTTCGCTCTTCTGTTCGCTCTTCTCCAGTTTCCAAGGATGGCTTCTCAGATTCTGTTCACAAACCATCTGGTGAGTCAGGTTAACTACAACAACTCTAAGCTATAAGATATGATACTTCTACTTGTTTACAAAACCTGCTTCACGAAACAAAAGTTACTTAAACTGTGACATCTTGGGATGGGAAGAAACCAGTCCCGACACAACATCACACCAGGGACGTGAAGCCCCTTCCTGCTTCCTACCCCCCTAGTTTCTCATTACCCCCCCCCCCCCCCCCCCAAACTGTGTTCTCTGCTGTGGTGTAGAATCTGTGATTGGTTTTCCCAGTAAACCATCACCCTCGCGTCTTTTTCAGGACTGTGTTCTAACAATGGAACCCTTAACCCTTTATTCATTACCACAGAGCTTCTCAGACCTCCACAGACATTTCCAGCTCTGCCTTCTTGAGGCAGCGTGGCCTTACACAACGCTCCGGCTGGCTCTGGAGCACAAACATGACGGTGGACTACTAAATTCCTCACCCTGGCCTCTGCCTCCTTCTGAAAGGAGGGAGGAACACTCCTGACTGCCCCAGTCAGTACTACCAAAGCAGTGGGCTTCGTCTCTACCAACTCTCCAGGCTGCAGTTACTACTGGACCTGAGATATTAAGTTTGGTGGGATGAAACTTGAGGCAGTATCTTAACTGCTTGATGGCTACTACATACAGAAAGGCTTCATTCTTCAGGAAGTGTGAAGCTGTTCAGTAGATGTAAAGTCAACGTACCCATTGATACGTAGTATTCAAGTGTTAGTTTTTCAGTATGGGGCACTAGAAATGTAGCTCTAGCGTAAGTTCAGACAGGAAGACGATAGTCTTGCATGCCTAAGCCTGTAGTTTATTTCTCATACATCTGCCATCACTCCTCACGCAGGCACACTCATTATTTCCTTGCTGTTATTCTTTGGGGCTGTCAATCATGATATCAGCTGTCTAGATCAGCTGGTCTCTTCTATCCAATAGCACGACACAATTACATGGTTAGCCTATCATCTGCTGCTGTCTCTTTTAAATATGATTGTCTTCAGTACGTTCATGCAGCTGTTACGCACCCCTCCACCTCCCCATCTCTGCCCAATCTTCGCAGATTCATCAGCTCACCAGCTTCATCAGCCACCATCACCACCAGCGTCTGGACTCACGGGGGATTTATATTGTTGCTGCTCAGGACAATCACAGATCTCCTCGTTGAGTTCAAGCGCCAAAGAATGAATATTGTCTTTAACTATGCTGTTGGGTTGATGGACAGTCTGATGAATGCCCTGATACTCTTTGGTTTTAAAGTCAACACTGAACCAATCAAAATCCTTTATTTATATCAACAATGGATCAAATGGCGGCACCCTGGTAGCTCACCGGGTAGGGCGTGTAGTGGTCAGTATTTTGTACTAACCGCACCCACCCGACCCATTATGAGAGCCAATCCGCACCACTGTACAGGCAAAGATATGTGTTAACCTACCCGCAAACCATGAGACTTTAGGCCTTATAGTAGCATACTCCGGACTGAGGTCTGAGACGAGGACAGAGAGAAGAGGAGTCGAGCTACGCAGCTCGCAGTTAGAGTGAGACAGAGAGAGGGGAAGAGATAATGGACTATTGCACACAATGTTTCTGTAAGTTATAAATAACTCACATGGAATGCTGCTTTGCCACTTTTGGACCACCCCCCCGACCCCTGATATGTTCTATTAAGCTCGGCCTGAACCCGCCCAACCTGCGGGTTGGGCGTTGACCCTTGCAATCGTAGCGCGTACCGGTAAGGCTGAGTCTTTACAGCAGCTGCTGGTTTCCAGCAAAAGGCGGCTGTTTTCAGTAAGAAAAGCTCTGATAGATCCACCGTGAAGCAGCCTGCTCAGCACCAAACCGCACACACACAGATGTAGTGACCAGCTGAGTGAGACGTTGGCAGCTAAACTCTCAGGAGTTGTATGGAAACCAAACCAGTGCAGACAGGAGAATGAATATTTAACTTAAATTCACAGATAACACAGATAAGTGTGTGTGTGCAATTGCAAGCCAACATGTTCACCATAACAACGTTATAAACTGTGTTAATTATTGTTTATACTAGATAGTCAATTACAGTTTAATGCTGTGTCGCCCCCTGTAATAGTGACTTTACAACATATTTAGTGCCCACACTGTCACACAGTATGTTCGTCCATGAGCCCACACAGAGTCTCAGGTAACATTAGTTTCTAGACATTAGGCATTTGTCAGTACATCTCCCACACACCCAGTGTTTTGATTACCTCTCACCATGGGTGTTCTAACGTGGGCTGAATAGTATGTTGGTAATATTAGCACGTTTTCCTACTGATCATAAACTCATCTGATCAAGTATGAGCAGCTCTCTCTGCATCCTCGTACTTCAAACAAGGCTGAATTCTTTCACCGGCCGTCCGACAGGCAGGAACCAGAGAGCACACACGGCGCACCGTCTCACCATGGAGACTTCCTCACCATCTGCTGTCGTCACTGAGGGGGCCAAGGGTTCCCACTTTACTCACACCGGTCAACAATACACTTGATGACCATGTTTGTCTGTTTGAACTGTCTGGTTGGTGTAAATTCAAGGAAACGATCCCTCCAACAGAGTTGTTGTCCACAAAATCTGGTGTCCCATGACAACGCTTGACTGCTCATTTGTTTAGGAGTCATCGTGGCATTTCAGGTTCTATGTTCTAACAGCACTTAGAACAGATATTAGGAACTCATTTCTGTTGTTTCTCATCTATCTGTCTGTCCGTCTGTCTAAGCTTTACTCAAAGCGCAGTGAGTAAAGCTTTCTTAAGCTTAAACAGGAAGTTTACAGTAATGAGAAACTAGAGTTGGGTATCAGTTCCTCTCTATGACATCACTGTCATACAGCAGCCTCAGCCTGTGTGCTAAATACAATTATAAACACTTATATCTACTTACAACTACATTAAAGTTGTATTACATATTCAGAAACTGCTTTTAAATGATAAATAGATGGACTTAAAGTTAAGTGTTACCAAAGAGAGAAATAAGGAGCTCAAGTAGTAACTGCAAGGTGGAAAGTAATGAGATCCTTATGTCGAGTCAAAAGCGCTGGAGAACATACAGTATAACCTGAATTTAAAGGTAATCAAAGTTTGGCTAATTTATCTTTTGAACAGTGGAACATGTTCTCTGTAGGGCTGTGCCACATCCATCAATGTCAGCAAACATCCCAGAATGATTTAATGCAAAAACATTAAGGTATCAAACACGCATTACTACTTTACAGTTAAATATTTAACCTTTATTCCAACAGGAAAAAAAGCAGTAAATAAGACTTTGATGAACACGTCAGGGCATCTTATTGTTGTCACCCTCACAGGGAATTCAGTATAATATAATAATATATATGTCATATAATAATATGTAGTATAATATAAAACACAATCTCGGCAAACGCGTGTGGCTACAAACGCTCTCTCCTCATTGGGAACAGTTGAACAAAGACGCTGGCGCCAAGAGAAAGGCGCTTTGTGGACACAGGCCTCATCCAGATAACTTAGCTTCACATAAAGACTGGAGACGGGGAGAAACGGTCAGCCTAGCTCGGTCCAAAGGTAAACAACCTACTTACCAGCACCTGCACATGACCAAGGCAAGCTGCAGGACTCCAGGTTTCTGTTTCTCCAGCCTCCCACGAAATAACCATGTATTGTTTTTATTTATACTCTGGTTTTTGAACACATAAGCGAGCATGATACAACGTAATTAGCGAGCTTTAGAGGTGCTGGTAAACGGATGTGTGGTTGGAGGGTCACAGCAGACAGGTGCTATAATGAAGAGATGGAGTGCGCTCAGCAATAGAACTTTGTTGTTTTTATAAAGACTGAAGTTGCACATTCCATAACTAGCTCTTTACTGATTATTTGATGCAGTCAAAGAGTGAAAAAAAACATTCTTCAAATACCATCACTATAAAGAATCCCAATGATTTTCATTGATTTCCAAAGAGAAATAACAATCCATTACCTGTGGACTGACGAGTTAGCATTTAGGATGACTAATGCTAAGCTAATACCACAAAACTCAGATGACACTGAGGTGCTTTCCCTCGAGAGAAAGAATAGAGCCTCAGATGGAAGGATCTCTCCACATGACAGTGAAGGAACTCCATAGATGTGTCTGTGATACCACACAGCGGTTTGTATTGGCTGGGAACCCCGACTGGAAGTTACAAGTGTTGTGCAGCCTCACAGAGAGCTGTGACTTTCAGCATGGCCTTGACAGAGGAACAGGACATGTGATGGAAATCAACGGGGGCCTCGGGGAGCGCTGGCATGCCCTCTGAAAAAGGATGTGTTGAAGTGGTTCCTTCTCAACACAATGCGGGACAATAACACACGTCACACATATGAATCGTTAATGGCTTATTGTGCTAAAAACAAACGTGTGGAACATGACTCATTTCATTTCAAGAGTGTCACAGCTAACATCTTTATGGAACGCAGGTCAACATTTCCACAAAGGGTCCAGCAGAGCAAACACTGTGAAGTCAACACTGATTCAAAGGACTACTGCTAACACTACTACGGTCATTGTGTTACTGCTGCTATTACTACTGTTGCTATTCTGATACTACTACTGCAACTATGGGATCAGTTTCTGACCTTGCTCCCCTGCTCCACATAATATGTCATCGTGTACATATGCCTTACAACAGTCAATTTAGGAAAGTAGACGATACAGTACTGCCACACTGTGTGAAAAAGTAAGTCTGTAGCCATGCTATAGCAGCTCATTGACAATGATGATATGCTGGTGCAGATATCATTTAAATACTAAAGTATTGGACACATTAACATTCTGCTAGATCATCAGGCACTATGAATGCCTTCCAGCCAATAGTTATGGAGACATTTCACTCAAACCCACAAATGCCAATCTCGCAGTGGCACTGAAGGAAATGTAATTGGATCAGCTAGTCAGACATAGACAACCCCTGTTACAGAGCCAGCAAAGGTCTTGAGCCTGTCACTGCTTGACTTCCACAGGTTAGTGGAGACACCGACACATGGGGCTCAATCAGCATAAACCTCTTATGACACTGTTCACACATCAAACGGGTCCTTCTCTTCATCTGCTCAGTCTAAGATCTTAACCGTCCTCAAACCAAACTGTATAAACTTGTTTTCATTATGATATTTCTAAAATACAACAGCTTTATATTTTAAGCATATCTGTATGTGTCTCTTTTGAAAAGCAATTTGTAACTGTAACTGCTTTGAAAGGTACTATTACTACCCCTAGTACTGTAGTACTGGCACTGCTGTTCTGTGGGCTCACTGCCCTGTAGTGAAAGGGCATAAATGAGTTTTGAGCAACCCATGGATGACTCCAATTTTCATAGAATTATTTTCTATAAATTCTTCTTATTGTAAAATGTCTTGTTAAATGTGATAGATTCGATAATCACCTTCTTTGTTTTATCTTGACACAGAAGATGTTAGTACAGTGTTGATGAGTGTATTTACAATCATGAGTGTTCACTTCCCTCTAGTGGTCCCATTGGGGAAGTGCACCTCTACGTTTAGTGTATGGCTGCAGCGCTACTGCATCAACAACCAGTCTGACCTGTCAGTTCATGACACAGTGGTTAGTAATTGAGTCGGCAACTTCAATAGAGAGTAAACATATATTCATTTGTTGAAAACATTTTCCCGTGTCTTCGACATTTCTGCAACACCAACATTAATAAGTTTGATTCAAATATGTAACAGAGTTGGAAAGCCCAGTTTAGATCATGACAATAAAGCGGATTGCTGATCCTTAGAGACAACTATTCACAGTGACAGTTTCTGCTCATTCCATCATATCTAACCTCAGATATCAGGACGTACAATATACAAACCTGCCAATGTCTGCTTGTTGCAACATTATAAGATGCTGTCCTCTGCTGGCTCTCAGCTGGAAGTACAGCAGGGTGTTAGGCTTGCTCCGAACTAAGACCGAGGACCTACTGAGATCTAACCTGCTGCTGTAGTGTCCTTGAGAAACAATGAATTTCATCAACGTCAGCCAGTGGTGGGCCGTCAGGGCCAGCTAGGCCTTCTCTGCTGGCCTAAACACAATCACAAACTTATAGCTATTTTATGATCATTTTTCATAAATACACTACATGTATTATAATTATTTTCCCCATTATCTTATGTTCTCATTGCACAGCTCCTGTCTTCCTCAGTTGCTCTGCTTCCAGCACAGCTTGTTTTAAGGAGAGCTTTTATCCAATCAGATTCAGCCTCTATGTCTCTCTGTAAGGAGAGAGGCCTGAGGTCCTCTGTAGACTTTGCAGGTTAAGTGAATGGGGACGATATTGTTGATTGTCATAGTCTTCAACCAATCAGATCTTTAGTTTGACATGTTGGGCGTATTCTTTGACGTGCCAGTGGTACCCAGGTAGCCTCTAAGTACGTCTGCATTAACGTGCTCCGTGATTGGTCAGTGGGCCAGCGTGACTTTCGTCAAACACAAAGCTAGCTAGCAGGTCTTAGTGTTCAGTAAGAGTTCAGGTTGAAACACATGTAAGAGAAGTTATGACATGTTTAGCGTTGTGCTTGGTGTAGATTCTGTTATTTGTTTTACCTGCTGTGTTTTTAACACTCGATGGCTGAAGGAGGAGAAATAGATTTAGGAGTTACTGACTTTAACAAAGAAAGGAGGATGGACTTTGTCTTTAAGTGAACAGCAGCTTTGGTAAGTGAACTGCTTTAGTTTTTACATCTGCAGTAACGTTACTACTGCGTTCATTTGTCTATGGTGTCGTTTTTATGAATAATATGAATAGTATGAATGGCTCGTGCTCTAGCGCTGCAGTGTTGCTGGATTGATTTATTGCTTTGTTGTCATATAAACATGTGTGACTGGTTCTTGTGAGTTTGTTCTTGTCGTTGTGTTAGTTACATTGGTTCTGACTTGTCCGTTAATGACGAAGCATCCCGTCATCGCGGGGTTATCTCTGACATTTGATTCTCTGTTTGAATCAGTAGTGAACAGCTAACTGCTGTTGTTTCCCTGCTAAGCTAGTTTAGCTTAGCCGCCCTGAACACACATGGGGCCTCAGCTGTTTTTTGTTATTGTTCCAGGTTCAGAGGTCACACAGCCCGTTGTCTCCTACGTGAGCGCAGTCCACCCAAAACATTATATTTCCCACAATTTAAGCTTCTGCATTTTCCAAATGCACTAGTATTATTCAAACGTATTGTTCGGTTTGTAAGCCTCGTACCGAACGGTTTAATACGAATACGTGTATTCTTACACCCCTAGAAACAAATAACCATAGCTCAGTAGGACAGCACAGAAGGCCCAGGTATGAAATGCATGGCCCGCCACTGACGTCAGCAGTGCTATTTTGACCTTCCTGTGAGATGGGTGGAAGGGATTCAAAAACTATGTATCCTTATCATATTCAATACATTGTACTTTTAACAATGCAGGGCTTTATTGCTTTTTTTTTCCATAAATATCTAAGATTTCAACAATATAAATAATGACGGATGGAAGTAGGGCTCAAAAATCAGATTTTCACTATACGATCATCGTGGCCAAAATAATTCAGAATAACTATAATATTGCAATGTCTATAGAAAATCCTCAATACCGGTTTTTCACAACACTCCTAAGGATTCAATTAAATTCAATTCAATTTATTTTGTAAAGCCCAAAATCACAAATTTGCCTTAGAGGGCTTCATAATCTATAAACATGAAACATTCTCTGTCCCGGGACCCTCACATTGGAACAGGAAAAACTCCCCCAAAAAACGCTTCTAGCAGTGGGTGTCAGGCAGGCGAGACCAGGGTCCAGATATAACCACGATCCACGGAAACCTGTGAGGAGAGAAAGCACAAAGACTCAAAGAAGCAAAGTTAGTAATGAGCATTAATGGGACATCAATTCATAGAGAAGGAGAGAGAGAAGAGGAGAGAGGAGCTCAGTGTATCATAGGAAGTCCCCCGACAGTCTAGTCCTATAGCAGCTTACCTAGGGGCTGGTCTAAGGCAAACCTGAGCCAGCCCTAACTATAAACCTGAACCAGCCCTAACTATAAACCTGAGCCAGTCCTAACTATAAACCTGAACCAGCCCTAACTATAAACCTGAGCCAGTCCTAACTATAAACCTGAACCAGCCCTAACTATAAACCTGAGCCAGTCCTAACTATAAACCTGAACCAGCCCTAACTATAAACCTGAACCAGCCCTAACTATAAACCTGAGCCAGCCCTAACTATAAATCTGAGACAGTCCTAACTATAAACCTGAACCAGTCCCAACTATAAACCTGAACCAGCCCTAACTATAAACCTGAGCCAGCCCTAACTATAAACCTGAGCCAGTCCTAACTATAAACCTGAGCCAGCCCTAACTATAAACCTGAGCCAGCCCTAACTATAAACCTGAGCCAGTCCTAACTATAAACCTGAACCAGCCCTAACTATAAACCTGAGCCAGCCCTAACTATAAACCTGAGCCAGCCCTAACTATAAACCTGAGCCAGTCCTAAGTATAAACCTGAGCCAACCCTAACTATAAACCTGAGCCAACCCTAACTATAAACCTGAGCCAGTCCTAAGTATAAACCTGAGCCAACCCTAACTATAAACCTGAGCCAACCCTAACTATAAACCTGAGCCAGTCCTAACTATAAACCTGAACCAGCCCTAACTATAAACCTGAACCAGCCCTAACTATAAACCTGAGTCAGCCCTAACTATAAACCTCAACCAGTCCTAACTATAAACCTGAGCCAGTCCTAACTATAAACCTGAGCCTGTCCTAACTATAAGCCTGAGCCAGTCCTAACTATAAACCTGAGCCAGTCCTAACTGTAAACCTGAGCCAGTCCTAACTATAAACCTGAGCCAGTCCTAACTATAAACCTGAACCAGCCCTAACTATAAACCTGAACCAGTCCTAACTATAAACCTGACCCGGTCCTAACTGTAAACCTGAGCCAGTCCAAACTATAAACCTGAGCCAGTCCTAACTATAAACCTGAACCGGCCCTAACTATAAACCTGAGCCAGTCCTAACTATAAGCCTGTGTCACAATCAGGCTTTGCCTTATGTGTTGTGTGGTTTTCTGTAGCTCCTCACTCTTCAACTCAGTCACTCCCTCAGCACCAGTCCAACTCCCTTTTTCACTTCACCTGACTGTCTGCTCCTGAGTCCTCATTATGTCCCGTGACAGAATGACCTGGCCCAGAATGGACTCAGCAGACCACGGTATTGAGTGTTGTCTCCCCGACTGGTATGAACAGTTCATGGGAACCCGTCTGGCCTTTGGAGGACCTCTGAGTGTCCAGAAGGCAGACCGTGACCTAGTGGACATCCTGGTCAAACCTCGAAGGAGACAGAGGCAGAGGAAGGGCCAGACTCCCTCTCCCGCTGGGCCGCAGCGATTCCCCGCTCCCACTGGGCCGCAGCCGACTCCAGCTCCCTGTGTCAGTTCGGCGGTTCGACCAACTCCAGCTCCCTGTGTCCGGTCGGCGATCCAGCCGACTCCAGCTGTCGCTTCAGAGCAGCAGCTATCCCCGGACCCGGCCGCCGCCGCCTCGGAAAAGCAGCTACTTCCAGTCCCGGCCGCCACCGTCTCCGAACAGCATCGACCTGCAGTCCCGGCCGCCGCCGTCTCCGAACCGCAGCGATCTGCAGTCCCGGCCGCCGCCATCTCCGAACCGCAGCGACCTGCAGTCCCGGCCGCCGCCGTCTCCGAACCGCAGCGACCTCCTGGAGACCCGTTCCAGGACCTCCTGGAGACCTCCTGGAGACCTCCTGGAGACCCGTTCCCCGTCTGATCTCCAGCCCCTGGAGCCCCGTTCCCCGTCTGATCTCCAGCCCCTGGAGCCCCGTTCCCCGTCTGATCTCCAGCCCCTGGAGCCCCGTTCCCCGTCTGATCTCCAGCCCCTGGAGCCCCGTTCCCCGTCTGATCTCCAGCCCCTGGAGCCCCGTTCCCCGTCTGATCTCCAGGCTCTCTGGTGCAGCCCCCCCTGATCTCCAGGCTCTCGGGTGCAGCCCCCCTGACCCCCAGTCTCTAGAGTTCCGTCCTCCAGACCCTCAGTCTTCCCAGTCTGGCAGTCCGGCCGTCCCTCCTCCGGACCCCCTCCACCCACCTGGTTGTGGACTCTCGGCCTCGGAGGAGTTATTGCCCGCCTCCGGGCCCCCACCGAGTGAGGAACAGCTCCTCACTCTTCAACTCAGTCACTCCCTCAGCTGTCCCTTCACCTGTCCCTTATCTGTAATCAAGCACTCCCTCATCAGCACAACTCTCCTCACCTGTTCTAGTCACTTCTTAAACCCCTGTCTCTCACTCACTCACTGCCAGGTCATTGTTTTTTCCCTACCTACCCGTCCGTGTTGCTCGTCCTGTTCCCAGTTTCCCAGTCTGCCTGTTCCGTCTTGTCCTTGGATTCCCTGCTTGTTTTTTGGTTTGTTGATTAAACCTTTTTTCACTTCACCTGACTGTCTGCTCCTGAGTCCTCATTATGTCCCGTGACAGCCTGAGCCAGTCCTAACTATAAACCTGAGCCAGTCCTAACTTTAAGCTTTATCAAAGAGGAAAGTCTTAAGCCTACTCTTAGATGTGGTGAGTGTGTTCCTGGACTGAAACTGAAAGCTGATTCCACAGAAGAGGATCTTGATAACTGAAGGCTCTGGTTCCTGTTCTACTTTTTAAGACTCTAGGAACCACAAGTCACCGTGCATTCTGGGAGCACAGCTCTCTAGTGGGGTAATATGGTTCTATAAGCTCCTTAAGATATGATGGTGTCTGACCAATCAGGGCTTTGTAGGTGAGGAGAAGGATCTTAAATGATGTTCTAGATGTTACAGGGAGCCAGTGCAGAGAAGCTAATACAGCAGTAATATGATCTCTTTACTTGGTTCTTGTTAGTACACGAGCTGCAGCATTCTGGATCAGCTGAAGAGATTTGAGAGATTTATTAGAGCAGCCTGATAATAAGGAATCGCAGTAATCTAGTCTAGAGGTAACAGATGCATGAACTCTGAATCGCTTTAAAACAGGATGTGCCTGATTTTTGAAATGTTAATGAATGAATTTCTTCAGTCATGTTGCGTGCTATCACAACTCCATTCTTGCTTTTGGCGAGTCATTTCAGGCCACGTAGTCGGTGCCGACTGCACAGTAAACGGCCAAAGCGAGTTACATAGAATAATGAGAGATGCTCAGAACGAGTGAAGAAGAGCAAATGATGTAATATCAAAAGTGGGACGAGGAGGGGGTCAAACAAATACAGGACTTTCAGCCAGGAGACCGATGTTCATGTCCTGTGTGAAACCAAAAATGTTGACGTTCATCACACGAAATGTCCTTAAAAGTGGTGTGTTATTTATACACCTTCCTATGAGATCACGTTCGTTGTTTCAGTTTTACAGGCTGCAACTTCACTGCATTTATTTACTGATTCCAGCAGATAACTGAGATTCTTTACGGTGCTGCTGGATGCCAGCGCAATGCCATCTAGAGAAACATAATACCAGATACATGATGTCGGAGGTATTCTGGGCCGAGTGGAATAACTTCAGTTTTGTCTGAGTTTAAATCAGGAAGTTACAGTTGACTAGCAGACACACGCACACACACACACACACACACACACACACAAACACACAACATTTACTATACTAAGAATGTGTGGCAGGTTGTCGATAACCATAAAGTCTCGACTTTGATTGTTTCTGCGTATCATTTTTCATCAAATAATTCCTTCATGTCAGGAGCAGAACCTGTGACGGAGGAAATTATTTCTACATTAATCTACTGAAACATGGGTACATTTAAGTACTGACTTTTTAAAATGTGCCTCTTCAAATGAATAATTTGATAATGATAAATTGTATACGCTAATGTTTTCTGATTTCTTGATAAAACGATGTTACCTCCTCAAACTGTTATTTAGAGTATATGAGGTATGATTTACATGTAAACTATAAACTAAATACATTACATGTATGTCAACCCTGCATTCACACTCTCACTCACATCCTTAGAGTGAACGTACTAATAAGCCACTATAAACTCATAAATCATTCTGACTGCGGACACGCCCCCTGCTCTCCTATTGGCTGCTGCGCGCTGCTCGTCGGTTACGTCCCCTCTCGGTAATTGAAATAGCTCCTTGCGCAATTTGATGAATAGAGTCGCTGTCAAAAGCGTTGGAAAGAGATGAAGGAATGTTGATAGATGGTCGGCTGTGACAGAGAGGAGAGGAAGAGGAGCTGCGTCATGTCTCCTCGCGGTTCCGTGTAACGCTGCTTCTTCATCTCTGGAGCTGGATGTCGGTGAGAGTTTGTCCAACTCTTACCGACACCGTGCCGCCCGTCCCGGGCTCAACGTTGAGCTGTTTTCCCTTTTTTTCCCGGAACGCTATGCAGACCAGAACAAGTCTGAGTGTTGAAAAGCGGCGCGTGTCGAGCTTCTTTTGAACATTTGTGCACCTTCTCAAAGTTCCCCGCAGGAGGAAAGCCTCGCGCTCGTGAAGGTAACGTGTCTGTCCTCTTCTTCTCTCTGAATATCGTTGCAGCTCTCTCGTGAGCAGCACCTCCTTGTTGTTAACGTGTCAGTCGAGCTTAAGGATGGAGATACTTTACTAAGTCTCACTGCAGAGTGAAACAGTGTTCTCCATGAATACCAGTGCTGGACCCTCCTCTCCATCACGATGCACCTTCATGTTGTTCCTGTAAATACTTAACAATCAGAAACAAGATATTACTTGTGCTATATTGACGTTATAGAGGTGCAGTAAGCACGATTCTATAGGAAGTGCGTGTCATGTGCTGCTTGATGTGTGCACAGAAGGAGTTATGAATACTGATATGATCTGTGTTGTGGTCCCTGGTCAGCCTGTGACCATGTTCACCAGCAGCTACAGCTGGAGCCGGTCTACCTTTGTCTGCTTTGTGTGGAAAGTGGAAATGGCCGATGTGTCGTAAATACAAAGAGGTTTATGAAAAGTAATTATCCAACAATGGAAACATAAATAGATCCAGTTTACACTAAAATGTTTTATTTCAGACATTTTAGCAGGAATCCGAGTATTTGTGTCGTCCTAAGAAGGTGAACCTTACTCACTGTTACTCCAGTCTCAACTGTGGAGCCTCTGTTCTGTGTGTCCAGGAGCCTGTGAGGGCCACATCACAATGGTGAACAGCCAGGCGTCAGGCGGGACGCCGGCCCCCAGGTCTTGTGCAGGATGTGGGGGCAAGATCGCCGACCGCTTCCTTCTCTTCTCCATGGAGCGCTACTGGCACACTCGCTGCCTCAAGTGCTCCTGCTGCCAAGCCCAGCTGGGGGACATCGGCACCACCTGCTACAGCAAAGGGGGCATGATTCTGTGTCGGAGCGACTACATCAGGTGAGAGTAAGGAAGAGGTGGCAGGAGAGGAGGGAGGAGGAGAGGAAGCTGCCGGTTTGAGATTTTGGAGCCTGTGCAGACGGAGCAATCTGTGTTTCTGTGTTTGCAGGCTGTTCGGGCACAGCGGGGCGTGCAGCGCCTGTGGACAGTCGATCCCAGCCAACGAGATGGTGATGAGGGCGCAGGGAAATGTTTACCACCTCAAGGTAAATCCCCAGCGCTCACATCACCGCACTTTGTCTCCCGCTGCTTGTTTGACAGGAACATCTGGGATCTGGTGGAGACGGGAAGGAGGAGAGGAAGGAGTTGTGCCCTCCATCTTCTTACCTCATTCACTTACTGTTAAACTCTGGTGAAGACACGGTGTAAAGGTCTTTTTACCACATATTCCATTGTAGTGTTTCATATTTGAATTCATATTTATCCATCCAGTTTCAGTTTCTCACATCAGGCGCTCACAAGATTTAATTTCAACTCTTGATGTCATGCTCATAATATATGAATGTGCTGTAGTGGTCTGAATCTGATCCATTTCTGTGTTTCTCTCTGTTCCCTGCAGTGTTTCAGCTGTGCCACCTGTAGAAACAGGCTGATGCCAGGCGATCGCTTCCATTACATCAACGGTACAATCTTCTGTGAGCACGACAGACCCGGCGGCTTGCTCAACAGCCACCTGCCTCCACTTCAGAGCAACTCCGTGCTGACAGACCAGAAGGTGAACACCGGGGCTGTTGACGTGCCGCTACAGAAGCATTTGTACTTACAGCGCAGCACACGTTGTCCTTAACGTCGCTGTGCTGTAACGTGAACAACAGAACATGTGGCTAAAACCAATGAAATATATAATATCAGAGGTCATATTGTCATGAATGAAGAACACACGGTATATGTGACTATTGTAGGAGTCTGAAGAAACAACAGTATAAAGAACAGGTCATAGTTAATGTCCACGACTCTGTGCTGTACTGTAGGGGCAGGTTTTTATTTGTTTGATTAAAATTGGCTCCACCTTGACCGGCTTCATTAAGATACTATAATCATGTTAGTGTTTCATTCTCTGTGTCCATGTGGGGGCACTGAGGACACCAGACCAGCTGTGGGCTTACACATAGAGACCCTCGTTACTCTTCTCCCTCTCTGTCGTCTGCAGGTATGCTGAGCAGGAGAAGCCCTGCGCCTTGCCCCCCCCCCCCCCCGAGCTTCACTTCTCCTCGGTGCACTCTTCTTCTCCAGCTTCTGTCCTTGTTGTTGTGGATTCTCATCACCGCCCGGCCTCTCCTCCCCTGGGGGGGGACGCAGTTTCTCACCGAGGTCCCCGTCCGTCAGCGTATCAGAGACTATCTGCCGCATACAAATTCACATTCATGTTGTGTTCAATGTTAAAGTGGTCTGTGCATCATCAAAGATTTGCAGTGTGTGTGGACTTCACTGGCAAAAGGCTTCTTCGGAACCAAGAGGAAGCTGTGGTAGAACAATGAGGATGAAAGCCTGCGCCAGCTGAAGACGGAATAACAGATGCTTGAATGAACGTTTGATGGACGGAGCTCTGCTTATCCCGTGCAGCATTATTTCCCCCGAGCATCAGTGTTTTTAATGAACTCTTGATCTCTCTCTTGTATATGTTAATCTGAGATCTTACACACTGAGGAATAGTTGTAAATGGTTTGGTGTGTGAAGATGTTGAGTCTTGGGAAACCTTGGGAAACACAGCAGAGACGTCTTACACTCTCAAGGAAAACAAAATGTAATGTTGCTGCTGTTCCAGAACTAAAATGAGCCAGTGAAGGTTTTGTTTGATTTCTTTATCAGATACCTGTTCAATGTGGCGTTCAAATCAAGAATCCTATTTAAATGATTTTCCTGTAACATGTCACGGAGCGGGCTGCGGTCACTCTGAAGCTCTAGAGTGGCCTTGTATTGCATGGTACCTAGCATGGTGGATGTGACTGTCTCTCTCACTCTCTTTAGCCCTGTATGGTGAAAACATGCCTGATTACCCCGAGGAATGGAATTAGGGGGCTTGAGCTCTGACCATTTACAGAAGCAATTAAACATGAGCCCTGTATCTGTGCTGCTGGAGCTCCTGGGAGGCTGAACTCGGGGCATATCCCGTGGCTGCCTGGCTCCGTGGCTGCCTGCCTCTAATAAAGCCTAATCTGAAACAGCCTAATTAAAGGGGAGTGGCCCCCTCTACATCCAGGGCATTTGAAACAATCTGATGTATTTACTGTTTACCATGTTCCAATTAAAGCTCCAAACACAGACTGGTTCGGCTCTTTGTTCTCCGCCGCTCTGCATGGTTCCTGAAAAAAACCTTTCCTGAGCTGCGTCTAATTCGCTCCAGCTCTGCGTGCCTTGTTAATGCTGGGTGAGAACTGCTAGTCTCATGTAGCATCCGAAGTTGTGAGTTCATCTTTGTGTGCTAGCAGCGAAGCAGACGATAGGATCTGCTCCACTTTCACACCTTTCCTCAGAGCAGCGCAGCCATCACACTCACACCTTAATGCGCTTAGCTATTTCAAAACATCCCACTTGTCATGGTAGGTGCTGATACTGCATCAATTATTTATTCCACGTCTGATCAAGAAGCGTCACGCAAATTCATTAACGTATGCAAATGATCACAATTACAATTATCTTTGTATCATGATGGTGAAGAAATAAAACCTCGGCACATTACCGAGTCCCACCGCACCACAAGTTACACTTTGCATTCAAACTAATCAAGCCTCATCTGCCTTTCCCTAATTAGCCGGAACGTTCTCAGATGCCAATTAGCAGGTCTCATGAAAAGGCTCTTTGCCATGAGGCGTTGTCTTTTATCAGAGCTCCTGCAGGTGTGTTGCTCACCGTGCAGCCTGTGACATAGGAAAGTGTTTATTCCTGCTAATTAATCATATTAACACATGCAGATGAGTGTAATTGCCCCAGCTCCTTCACCTCACACTGTGTGAAGACACGAGATGATGCCGGGGTATTTTTACATGCTCATGATGAAGAGGACCGGTGAAACCTCCTTCTTCCAGACACTCCTGTGATATCGAACCAAGATGGCTGCCCTCCTCTAGTTCCCTCCTGATGCTGATCCGCTGGTCTGACAGCCAGAAGATCTTTCAAACTGTTGGAATGAGACGACATGTTGGCGTTAGCCTACACGTCTGTGGTGGTCCAGTCTGCTCTGTGTCACCTGATGTAAACTAGTAAAGTCTGAGCAGCAGAAGAACTCAGGTCTCATATCGGTTAACTACTGTTTTTCAAAATGGAATTATTGACCTATTGCTTTATTTTCACTTTAATTTGGACTAATTCTGAATGAGATTCTTTAATTCACTCAATGAGATTACTCGTCAACTGCTGTCAGCGATACTACGTCGAGCTACGTTATGCTACGCTATGCTACGCTATGCTAATGTGGACTATTTTTTGGGAAAAACATTTTTCAATGAAAACCGTTTTTAAAAAATATGTCAGCACCACAATCAGAATTCCATCCGGAGACCGTTTTAGGGTAGAGGCATGAATCCAGACACACACAGATCTGCACATCACCTTAAGTGAGAGGTAGTGAGGTACGTGAGAACGTTTGATTTGGTGAACTGATCCTTTAAGTGACTCCTGCCCTCTTTAATCACGATGTGTGCAGGGCCAAAGAATCCACCATTCTCCTGTTTGTTGTTGTTCAGGTTCATCTGGTTCTTTGTCAGTTGAATCAATTCGTTGTCTGGTTCTGGCTGTAACACAAATATTTAAATATCCTTCATTTATTTCTTTACCAGTGACGGTGCAATCAATCAATCAACATTTCAGTTTCCAGCTCAATGTAAATGTGCCGGAGTTAGCTGGAGAGCTAATTGTCATCTGTAGTCTCTGGGCAGGTTATTACAATTCAGTGCCCGAATACCATCAGTACAATGCCAAAGCAATCACTAAAGTACAACACTGTACAGCACAGTACAACACAACACAGTACAACACAACACTGTACAACACAACACAGTACAACACAGTACAACACAACACAATACAGCACAGTACAACACAGTACAACACAACACTGTACAACACAACACAACACAATACAGCACAGCACAGTACAACACAACACAACACAACACAATACAGCACAGCACAGTACAACACAACACAACACAACACAATACAGCACAGTACAACACAACACAGTACAACTCAACACAGTACAACACAACACAACACAACACAATACAGCACAATACAACACAACACAGTACAACACAACACTGTACAACACAACACAACACAATACAGCACAGCACAGTACAACACAACACAGTACAACACAACACAGTACAACACAACACAACACTGTACAACAAAACACTGTACAACACAGTACAACACAACACAACACAATACAGCACAGTACAACACAACACAGTACAACACAACACAGTACAACACAACACTGTACAACACAACACAACACAATACAGCACAGCACAGTACAACACAACACAACACAACACAGTACAACACAACACAGTACAACACAACACAACACAACACCACACAGTACAACACAGTACAACACAACACAACACAACACAGTACAACACAACACAGTACAACACAACACAATACAGCACAGTACAACACAACACAGTACAACACAACACAATACAGCACAGTACAACACAACACAGTACAACACAACACAATACAGTACAACACAACACAACACAACACAGTACAACACAACACAGTACAACACAACACAGTACAACACAACACAACACAACACAGTACAACACAACACAGTACAACACAACACAGTACAACACAACACAACACAATACAGTACAACACAACACAATACAGTACAACACAACATAACACAACACAATACAGCACAGTACAACACAACACAGTACAACACAACACAACACAGTACAACACAACACAACACAGTACAACACAACACAATACAGCACAGTACAACACAACACAGTACAACACAACACAACACAATACAGTACAACACAACACAACACAACACAGTACAACACAACACAACACAGTACAACACAACACAGTACAACACAACACAGTACAGCACAGTACAACACAACACAGTACAACACAACACAGTACAGCACAGTACAACACAACACAGTACAACACAACACAGTACAACACAACACAACACAGTACAACACAACACAACACAACACAGTACAACACAACACAGTACAACACAACACAACATAGTACAACACAACACAACACAGTACAACACAACACAACACAACACAGTACAACACAACACAGTACAACACAACACAACACAACACAGTGCAACACAACACAGTACAACACAACACTGTACAACACAACACAACACAATACAGCACAGCACAGTACAACACAACACAACACAGCACAGCACAGTACAACACAACACAGTACAACACAACACAACACAACACAATACAGCACAGTACAACACAACACAGTACAACACAGTACAACACAACACTGTACAACACAACACAACACAATACAGCACAGCACAGTACAACACAACACAGTACAACACAACACAGTACAACACAACACAACACTGTACAACACAACACTGTACAACACAGTACAACACAACACAACACAATACAGCACAGTACAACACAACACAGTACAACACAACACAGTACAACACAACACTGTACAACACAACACAGTACAACACAACACAACACAACACAGTACAACACAACACAGTACAACACAACACAATACAGCACAGTACAACACAACACAGTACAACACAACACAACACAACACAACACAGTACAACACAACACAATACAGCACAGTACAACACAACACAGTACAACACAACACAACACAATACAGTACAACACAACACAATACAGTACAACACAACATAACACAACACAATACAGCACAGTACAACACAACACAGTACAACACAACACAATACAGCACAGTACAACACAACACAGTACAACACAACACAATACAGTACAACACAACACAACACAACACAGTACAACACAACACAGTACAACACAACACAGTACAACACAACACAACACAACACAGTACAACACAACACAGTACAACACAACACAGTACAACACAACACAACACAATACAGTACAACACAACACAATACAGTACAACACAACATAACACAACACAATACAGCACAGTACAACACAACACAGTACAACACAACACAACACAGTACAACACAACACAACACAGTACAACACAACACAATACAGCACAGTACAACACAACACAGTACAACACAACACAACACAATACAGTACAACACAACACAACACAACACAGTACAACACAACACAACACAGTACAACACAACACAGTACAACACAACACAGTACAGCACAGTACAACACAACACAGTACAACACAACACAGTACAGCACAGTACAACACAACACAGTACAACACAACACAGTACAACACAACACAACACAGTACAACACAACACAACACAACACAGTACAACACAACACAGTACAACACAACACAACATAGTACAACACAACACAACACAGTACAACACAACACAACACAACACAACACAGTACAACACAACACAGTACAACACAACACAACACAACACAGTACAACACAACACAGTACAACACAACACTGTACAACACAACACAACACAATACAGCACAGCACAGTACAACACAACACAACACAACACAATACAGCACAGCACAGTACAACACAACACAGTACAACACAACACAACACAACACAATACAGCACAGTACAACACAACACAGTACAACACAGTACAACACAACACTGTACAACACAGTACAACACAACACTGTACAACACAACACAACACAATACAGCACAGCACAGTACAACACAACACAGTACAACACAACACAGTACAACACAACACAACACTGTACAACACAACACTGTACAACACAGTACAACACAACACAACACAATACAGCACAGTACAACACAACACAGTACAACACAACACAGTACAACACAACACTGTACAACACAACACAGTACAACACAACACAACACAACACAGTACAACACAACACAGTACAACACAACACAATACAGCACAGTACAACACAACACAGTACAACACAACACAACACAACACAACACAGTACAACACAACACAATACAGCACAGTACAACACAACACAGTACAACACAACACAACACAATACAGTACAACACAACACAATACAGTACAACACAACATAACACAACACAATACAGCACAGTACAACACAACACAGTACAACACAACACAATACAGCACAGTACAACACAACACAGTACAACACAACACAATACAGTACAACACAACACAACACAACACAGTACAACACAACACAGTACAACACAACACAGTACAACACAACACAACACAACACAGTACAACACAACACAGTACAACACAACACAGTACAACACAACACAACACAATACAGTACAACACAACACAATACAGTACAACACAACATAACACAACACAATACAGCACAGTACAACACAACACAGTACAACACAACACAACACAGTACAACACAACACAACACAGTACAACACAACACAATACAGCACAGTACAACACAACACAGTACAACACAACACAACACAATACAGTACAACACAACACAACACAACACAGTACAACACAACACAACACAGTACAACACAACACAGTACAACACAACACAGTACAGCACAGTACAACACAACACAGTACAACACAACACAGTACAGCACAGTACAACACAACACAGTACAACACAACACAGTACAACACAACACAACACAGTACAACACAACACAACACAACACAGTACAACACAACACAGTACAACACAACACAACACAACACAGTACAACACAACACAGTACAACACAACACTGTACAACACAACACAACACAATACAGCACAGCACAGTACAACACAACACAACACAACACAATACAGCACAGCACAGTACAACACAACACAGTACAACACAACACAACACAACACAATACAGCACAGTACAACACAACACAGTACAACACAGTACAACACAACACTGTACAACACAACACAACACAATACAGCACAGCACAGTACAACACAACACAGTACAACACAACACAACACAACACAACACAACACAACACAGTACAACACAACACAATACAGCACAGTACAACACAACACAGTACAACACAACACAACACAATACAGTACAACACAACACAATACAGTACAACACAACATAACACAACACAATACAGCACAGTACAACACAACACAGTACAACACAACACAATACAGCACAGTACAACACAACACAGTACAACACAACACAATACAGTACAACACAACACAACACAACACAGTACAACACAACACAGTACAACACAACACAGTACAACACAACACAACACAACACAGTACAACACAACACAGTACAACACAACACAGTACAACACAACACAACACAATACAGTACAACACAACACAATACAGTACAACACAACATAACACAACACAATACAGCACAGTACAACACAACACAGTACAACACAACACAACACAGTACAACACAACACAACACAGTACAACACAACACAACATAGTACAACACAACACAACACAGTACAACACAACACAACACAACACAACACAGTACAACACAACACAGTACAACACAACACAACACAACACAGTACAACACAACACAGTACAACACAACACTGTACAACACAACACAACACAATACAGCACAGCACAGTACAACACAACACAACACAACACAATACAGCACAGCACAGTACAACACAACACAGTACAACACAACACAACACAACACAATACAGCACAGTACAACACAACACAGTACAACACAGTACAACACAACACTGTACAACACAGTACAACACAACACTGTACAACACAACACAACACAATACAGCACAGCACAGTACAACACAACACAGTACAACACAACACAGTACAACACAACACAACACTGTACAACACAACACTGTACAACACAGTACAACACAACACAACACAATACAGCACAGTACAACACAACACAGTACAACACAACACAGTACAACACAACACTGTACAACACAACACAGTACAACACAACACAACACAACACAGTACAACACAACACAGTACAACACAACACAATACAGCACAGTACAACACAACACAGTACAACACAACACAACACAACACAACACAGTACAACACAACACAATACAGCACAGTACAACACAACACAGTACAACACAACACAACACAATACAGTACAACACAACACAATACAGTACAACACAACATAACACAACACAATACAGCACAGTACAACACAACACAGTACAACACAACACAATACAGCACAGTACAACACAACACAGTACAACACAACACAATACAGTACAACACAACACAACACAACACAGTACAACACAACACAGTACAACACAACACAGTACAACACAACACAACACAACACAGTACAACACAACACAGTACAACACAACACAGTACAACACAACACAACACAATACAGTACAACACAACACAATACAGTACAACACAACATAACACAACACAATACAGCACAGTACAACACAACACAGTACAACACAACACAACACAGTACAACACAACACAACACAGTACAACACAACACAATACAGCACAGTACAACACAACACAGTACAACACAACACAACACAATACAGTACAACACAACACAACACAACACAGTACAACACAACACAACACAGTACAACACAACACAGTACAACACAACACAGTACAGCACAGTACAACACAACACAGTACAACACAACACAGTACAGCACAGTACAACACAACACAGTACAACACAACACAGTACAACACAACACAACACAGTACAACACAACACAACACAACACAGTACAACACAACACAGTACAACACAACACAACATAGTACAACACAACACAACACAGTACAACACAACATAACACAACACAACACAGTACAACACAACACAGTACAACACAACACAACACAACACAGTACAACACAACACAGTACAACACAACACTGTACAACACAACACAACACAATACAGCACAGCACAGTACAACACAACACAACACAACACAATACAGCACAGCACAGTACAACACAACACAGTACAACACAACACAACACAACACAATACAGCACAGTACAACACAACACAGTACAACACAGTACAACACAACACTGTACAACACAACACAACACAATACAGCACAGCACAGTACAACACAACACAGTACAACACAACACAACACAACACAACACAACACAGTACAACACAACACAATACAGCACAGTACAACACAACACAGTACAACACAACACAACACAATACAGTACAACACAACACAATACAGTACAACACAACATAACACAACACAATACAGCACAGTACAACACAACACAGTACAACACAACACAATACAGCACAGTACAACACAACACAGTACAACACAACACAATACAGTACAACACAACACAACACAACACAGTACAACACAACACAGTACAACACAACACAGTACAACACAACACAACACAACACAGTACAACACAACACAGTACAACACAACACAGTACAACACAACACAACACAATACAGTACAACACAACACAATACAGTACAACACAACATAACACAACACAATACAGCACAGTACAACACAACACAGTACAACACAACACAACACAGTACAACACAACACAACACAGTACAACACAACACAATACAGCACAGTACAACACAACACAGTACAACACAACACAACACAATACAGTACAACACAACACAACACAACACAGTACAACACAACACAACACAGTACAACACAACACAGTACAACACAACACAGTACAGCACAGTACAACACAACACAGTACAACACAACACAGTACAGCACAGTACAACACAACACAGTACAACACAACACAGTACAACACAACACAACACAGTACAACACAACACAACACAACACAGTACAACACAACACAGTACAACACAACACAACATAGTACAACACAACACAACACAGTACAACACAACATAACACAACACAACACAGTACAACACAACACAGTACAACACAACACAACACAACACAGTACAACACAACACAGTACAACACAACACTGTACAACACAACACAACACAATACAGCACAGCACAGTACAACACAACACAACACAACACAATACAGCACAGCACAGTACAACACAACACAGTACAACACAACACAACACAACACAATACAGCACAGTACAACACAACACAGTACAACACAGTACAACACAACACTGTACAACACAACACAACACAATACAGCACAGCACAGTACAACACAACACAGTACAACACAACACAACACAACACAATACAGCACAGTACAACACAACACAGTACAACACAGTACAACACAACACAGTACAACACAACACAACACAACACAGTACAACACAACACAGTACAACACAACACAACACAGTACAACACAGTACAACACAACACAACACAGTACAACACAACACAACACAGTACAACACAACACAACACAACACAGTACAACACAACACACAACACAGTACAACACAACACAACACAGTACAACACAACACAGTACAACACAACACAACACAGTACAACACAACACAACACAATACAGTACAACACAGTACAACACAACACAGTACAACACAACACAACACAGTACAACACAACACAACACAGTACAACACAACACAATACAGCACAGTACAACACAACACAGTACAACACAACACAACACAATACAGTACAACACAACACAACACAGCACAGTACAACACAACACAACACAGTACAACACAACACAGTACAACACAACACAGTACAGCACAGTACAACACAACACAGTACAACACAACACAGTACAGCACAGTACAACACAACACAGTACAACACAACACAGTACAACACAACACAACACAGTACAACACAACACAACACAACACAGTACAACACAACACAACACAGTACAACACAACACGGTACAACACAACACAGTACAACACAACACAACATAGTACAACACAACACAACACAACACAGTACAACACAGTACAACACAACACAGTACAACACAACACAACACAGTACAACACAACACAGTACAACACAACACAACACAACACCACACAGTACAACACAACACAGTACAACACAACACAACACAACACAGTACAACACAACACAGTACAACACAATACAGCACAGTACAACACAACACAGTACAACACAACACAACACAATACAGCACAGTACAACACAACACAGTACAACACAACACAATACAGTACAACACAACACAATACAACACAACACAGTACAACACAACACAGTACAACACAACACAGGACAACACAACACAACACAACACAGTACAACACAACACAGTACAACACAACACAGTACAACACAACACAGTACAACACAACACAATACAGTACAACACAACATAACACAACACAATACAGCACAGTACAACACAACACAGTACAACACAACACAACACAGTACAACACAACACAACACAGTACAACACAACACAATACAGCACAGTACAAC
This sequence comes from Anarhichas minor, assembly GCF_050575085.1. Taxonomy (NCBI): domain Eukaryota; kingdom Metazoa; phylum Chordata; class Actinopteri; order Perciformes; family Anarhichadidae; genus Anarhichas; species Anarhichas minor. The sequence continues at coordinate 1,120,062 of NW_027466509.1, forward strand.
ACAACACAGTACAACACAACACAACACAATACAGTACAACACAACACAACACAACACAGTACAACACAACACAACACAGTACAACACAACACAACACAGTACAACACAACACAACACAGCACAGTACAACACAACACAGTACAACACAACACAACACAACACAGTACAACACAACACAACACAGTACAACACAACACAGTACAACACAACACAGTACAACACAACACAACACAGTACAACACAACACAACACAGCACAGTACAACACAACACAGTACAACACAACATAACACAATACAGTACAACACAACACAACACAACACAACACAGTACAACACAACACAACACAGTACAACACAACACAGTACAACACAACACAGTACAGCACAGTACAACACAACACAGTACAACACAACACAACACAGTACAACACAACACAACACAACACAGTACAACACAACACAACACAGTACAACACAACACAGTACAACACAACACAACATAGTACAACACAACACAACACAGTACAACACAACACAACACAACACAGTACAACACAACACAGTACAACACAACACAACACAACACAGTACAACACAACACAGTACAACACAACACAGTACAACACAACACTGTACAACACAACACAACACAATACAGCACAGCACAGTACAACACAACACAACACAACACAATACAGCACAGCACAGTACAACACAACACAACACAATACAGCACAGTACAACACAACACAGTACAACACAACACAACACAACACAATACAGCACAGTACAACACAACACAGTACAACACAACACAGTACAACACAACACTGTACAACACAACACAACAGAATACAGCACAGCACAGTACAACACAACACAATACAACACAACACAGTACAACACAACACAACACTGTACAACACAACACTGTACAACACAGTACAACACAACACAACACAATACAGCACAGTACAACACAACACAGTACAACACAACACAGTACAACACAACACTGTACAACACAACACAACACAGCACAGTACAACACAACACAACACAACACAGTACAACACAACACAGTACAACACAACACAACACAACACCACACAGTACAACACAACACAGTACAACACAACACAACACAACACAGTACAACACAACACAGTACAACACAACACAATACAGCACAGTACAACACAACACAGTACAACACAACACAACACAATACAGCACAGTACAACACAACACAGTACAACACAACACAATACAGTACAACACAACACAATACAACACAACACAGTACAACACAACACAGTACAACACAACACAACACAACACAGTACAACACAACACAGTACAACACAACACAGTACAACACAACACAACACAATACAGTACAACACAACATAACACAACACAATACAGCACAGTACAACACAACACAGTACAACACAACACAACACAGTACAACACAACACAACACAGTACAACACAACACAACACAGCACAGTACAACACAACACAGTACAACACAACACAATACAATACAGTACAACACAACACAACACAACACAACACAGTACAACACAACACAACACAGTACAACACAACACAGTACAACACAACACAGTACAGCACAGTACAACACAACACAGTACAACACAACACAGTACAGCACAGTACAACACAACACAGTACAACACAACACAGTACAACACAACACAACACAGTACAACACAACACAACACAGTACAACACAACACAACACAGTACAACACAACACAGTACAACACAACACAACATAGTACAACACAACACAACACAGTACAACACAACACAACACAACACAACACAGTACAACACAACACAGTACAACACAACACAACACAACACAGTACAACACAACACAGTACAACACAACACAGTACAACACAACACAACACAGTACAACACAACACAACACAGTACAACACAACACAACACAACACAGTACAACACAACACAACACAGTACAACACAGTACAACACAACACAGTACAACACAACACAACACAACACAACACAGTACAACACAGTACAACACAACACAACACAGTACAACACAACACAGTACAACACAACACAACACAACACAGTAAAACACAACACAACACAGTACAACACAACACAGTACAAAACAACACAACACAGTACAACACAACACAGTACAACACAACATAGTACAACACAACACAACACAGTACAACACAACACAGTACAACACAACACAGTACAACACAACACAACACAGTACAACACAGTACAACACAACACAGTACAACACAACACAACACAGTACAACACAGTACAACACAACACAACACAGTACAACACAACACAGTACAACACAACACAACACAACACAGTACAACACAACACACAACACAGTACAACACAACACAACACAGTACAACACAACACAGTACAACACAACACAACACAGTACAACACAACACAACACAATACAGTACAACACAACACAACACAACACAATACAATACAGCACAGTACAACACAACACAGTACAACACAACACAACACAGTACAACACAACACAACACAGTACAACACAACACAATACAGCACAGTACAACACAACACAGTACAACACAACACAACACAATCCAGTACAACACAACACAACACAACACAGTACAACACAACACAACACAGTACAACACAACACAGTACAACACAACACAGTACAGCACAGTACAACACAACACAGTACAACACAACACAGTACAGCACAGTACAACACAACACAGTACAACACAACACAGTACAACACAACACAACACAACACAGTACAACACAACACGGTACAACACAACACAGTACAACACAACACAACATAGTACAACACAACACAACACAACACAGTACAACACAACACAACACAGTACAACACAACACAGTACAACACAACACAGTACAACACAACACAACACAGTACAACACAACACAGTACAACACAACACAACACAATACAGTACAACACAACACAGTACAACACAACACAGTACAACACAACACAGTACAGCACAGTACAACACAACACAGTACAACACAACACAGTACAGCACAGTACAACACAACACAGTACAACACAACACAGTACAACACAACACAACACAGTACAACACAACACAACACAACACAGTACAACACAACACAACACAGTACAACACAACACAGTACAACACAACACAACATAGTACAACACAACACAACACAGTACAACACAACACAACACAGTACAACACAACACAGTACAACACAACACAACACAACACAGTACAACACAACACAGTACAACACAACACAGTACAACACAACACAACACAGTACAACACAACACAACACAGTACAACACAGTACAACACAACACAGTACAACACAACACAACACAACACAACACAGTACAACACAGTACAACACAACACAACACAGTACAACACAACACAGTACAACACAACACAACACAACACAGTAAAACACAACACACAACACAGTACAACACAACACAACACAGTACAACACAACACAGTACAACACAACACAACACAGTACAACACAACACAGTACAACACAACACAGTACAACACAACACAACACAGTACAACACAACACAGTACAACACAACACAGTACAACACAACACAACACAGTACAACACAGTACAACACAACACAGTACAACACAACACAACACAGTACAACACAGTACAACACAACACAACACAGTACAACACAACACAGTACAACACAACACAACACAACACAGTACAACACAACACACAACACAGTACAACACAACACAACACAGTACAACACAACACAGTACAACACAACACAACACAATACAGTACAACACAACACAACACAATACAGCACAGTACAACACAACACAGTACAACACAACACAACACAGTACAACACAACACAACACAGTACAACACAACACAATACAGCACAGTACAACACAACACAGTACAACACAACACAACACAATACAGTACAACACAACACAACACAACACAACACAGTACAACACAACACAACACAGTACAACACAACACAGTACAACACAACACAGTACAGCACAGTACAACACAACACAGTACAACACAACACAGTACAGCACAGTACAACACAACACAGTACAACACAACACAGTACAACACAACACAACACAACACAGTACAACACAACACAACACAGTACAACACAACACGGTACAACACAACACAGTACAACACAACACAACATAGTACAACACAACACAACACAACACAGTACAACACAACACAACACAACACAGTACAACACAACACAGTACAACACAACACAGTACAACACAACACAACACAGTACAACACAACACAGTACAACACAACACAACACAACACAGAACAACACAACACAGTACAACACAACACAGTACAACACAACACAACACAGTACAACACAACACAACACAGTACAACACAACACAACACAACACAGTACAGCACAGTACAACACAACACAGTACAACACAACACAGTACAACACAACACTGTACAACACAACACTGTACAACACAACACTGTACAACACAGTACAACACAACACAACACAATACAGCACAGTACAACACAACACAGTACAACACAACACTGTACAACACAACACAACACAATACAGCACAGCACAGTACAACACAACACAACACAGTACAACACAACACAACACCACACAGTACAACACAACACAGTACAACACAACACAACACAACACAGTACAACACAACACAGTACAACACAACACAACACAGTACAACACAACACAACACAGTACAACACAACACAACACAGTACAACACAACACAGTACAACACAACACAACATAGTACAACACAACACAACACAGTACAACACAACACAACACAACACAACACAGTACAACACAACACAGTACAACACAACACAACACAACACAGTACAACACAGTACAACACAACACAACACAGTACAACACAACACAACACACTACAACACAACACAATACAACACAACACAGTACAGCACAGTACAACACAACACAGTACAACACAACACAACACTGTACAACACAACACTGTACAACACAACACAACACAACACAACACAGTACAACACAACACAGTACAACACAACACAACACAACACAGTACAACACAACACAACACAATACAGCACAGTACAACACAACACAGTACAACACAACACTGTACAACACAACACAACACAATACAGCACAGCACAGTACAACACAACACAACACAGTACAACACAACACAACACATTACAGTACAACACAACACAACACAACACAGTACAACACAACACAACACAGTACAACACAACACAGTACAACACAACACAGTACAGCACAGTACAACACAACACAACACAGTACAACACAACACAGTACAGCACAGTACAACACAACACAGTACAACACAACACAACACAGTACAACACAACACAACACAACACAGTACAACACAACACAACACAACACAACACAACACAGTACAACACAACACAACACAACACAACACAGTACAACACAACACAGTACAACACAACACAACACAACACAGTACAACACAACACAGTACAACACAACACAGTACAACACAACACAACACAGTACAACACAACACAGTACAACACAACACAACACAACACAGTACAACACAACACAGTACAACACAACACAGTACAACACAACACAGTACAACACAACACAACACAACACAGTACAACACAACACAGTACAACACAACACAGTACAACACAACACAGTACAACACAACACAACACAACACAGTACAACACAACACAGTACAACACAACACAACACAGTACAACACAACACAGTACAACACAACACAACACAACACAGTACAACACAACACAGTACAACACAACACAACACAACACAACACAGTACAACACAACACAGTACAACACAACACAGTACAACACAACACAACACAACACAACACAGTACAACACAACACAGTACAACACAGTACAACACAACACAGTACAACACAACACAACAAAACACAACACAGTACAACACAACACAGTACAACACAACACAACACAACACAACACAGTACAACACAACACAGTACAACACAACACAACACAGTACAACACAACACAACACAACACAGTACAACACAACACACAACACAGTACAACACAACACAACACAGTACAACACAACACAGTACAACACAACACAGTACAACACAACACAACACAGTACAACACAACACAGTACAACACAACACAACACAGTACAACACAGTACAACACAACACAGTACAACACATGAATACATGACATGAATAGCAGATATGTATGACCAATGAGAGGATGAGTGTTTGCTTTAAGCGATCCCTTTAAAATGTCATTAATGAAACAAATATTCAGAATGTATTTATTCTGGGCAGCACGTTTTGCTAAATGTTAAGAAGCGGTTTCCATCGGCCAAAAACTGGTGGCAAATTTCTCAAAATCGTTGCCAATGGAAACCTGGCAACCCTCAATGTAGTAGTGTAATAAACGTTGTTACCTCCATCATCACATAATGAATATCACAACTAGTTTAAATAGATGATTGATATGAATGGTTGTAGAATAGTGAATAAGTGTGCCGATGAGCTGACAGTGAAGGATGCAGAGAGGCGGTGTGCACTGCAGGTGGATGCTGAGAGACAGGATGTCTGCTATAAAACCGCCATCTGGTTGTTCTTCACAATTCACAGATGTAAAAGCAGTGATAGTGTTGAAAGAAGTCGGTGGCATTTAGCTTTGCTGACAATCCTTCTGAAAGCTGCTCGGCCTGCCAAAGCTATTTACGGTAGCTGCGCTCCCTGAGCACCACATGTAGCTACTACTACTGCTAGCATGCACCTAGTCTGTCTTAACCATAGTGTGTTAAATGTTCTGACGGGTTCTGAATCCTCTTTGAATCCACGAGGTCTCCAGTGCTGCACTGCACTCCCTGCATGGCACGGGAGTGAAACATGAGACACTGGAACATTTGGAAGCGAGGCATGTTGCAGACATAACTCAGTGCCTTCAGCATGGGAGGAGAGCATAATGACAACGAGAGCGACTTCACAGCTCTGAACCTCATGCAGGAATGTCAGGGAGGGGAGAGGGAGAAAAGTTCTCCTGGCCAATCGCAACGCTTTGAATAATTAAAGTGATCGGCTTAATTAGCTCAATTACGTTAATTTGACCACGGAACACGGCCATATGGTGAAAGGAAACAAAAGAGGGGGGAACTAATTAAAAGTAAAATAATGAGGATTTTAATTAACTGGCTCCCCAGACAGTGGAGCGCAGGGATCAGGAGCCTGCTACCATAATTAAAGTGCTGTAACGCTGGCAACATCTCCCCTCTCTTTCTTGTATCCGTGAGGGCTCTATCCATCTAATTAAATCTGTAAATAAATTAGCAACATTGAGGGTTCCTGCTTGACTTAACACCGCCTGCAATCCACCCCCCACCTTCCCAATAACACGCTCACCTTACTTTCAGCACGCTGCGCCACCCATATGCAGGCAAAGGTTGAGCAAAGGGCTGTCATTAACAGAGGGATGTGTGTGTGTGTGTGTGTGTGTGGTTCACTCTATCGTGTTTGTGCAGGTTGATGCTTGTGTTTGCTCCCTTTCATAACCCCACATTTAATTCTGAAGCTCTATCTGCTGGGAACACTGGCTGACACAGATCAGAGGAAGCCAGAGCCGCGGTGGCGGCGGCATCACCTCCATGTGTTACACATGTTCAGGCTGCAACCAGCCGCCATGCATGTTCAATCGGTGCCATCTGGGCTTCCATTCCCTGCCCCTAACACTGCATATACCTCAGTGTCTTACTGCGTACCTTCAGCCACACATCCCCTGTGCTGTCTGCTCAACCTGCCCTTGGCCTTCTTCTGCCCCCCCCCCCCCCACCACCACTCCCCACCACTCACAGCCAGAGTCGACCTGCAGGAGCCCAGCCCGTGGAGGCAGCAGCCTTTTCATTAAAATGCATTCAGATTGTCAGGAGACTTATTTGCATATTAAATTAACAAGCACTTAAGAGTTGTGAAGGAACAGTTACACCACCAGCTCGGAGTAAATGAGGAGCGAGCGAGCGTTCGACTGTCATTACCGACGGCTGTCACCGTCGGACACGGTTGAGGAATGGTGTGTACAGAGATAGAGAGACACACACACAGATAAATGTGACAGAGTCAACAAATGCATCGTCTCATTCACCTCCACTGTCCCAGCTCTGGTTAGAATGATGCATCGGTTTGATGATAATAAGGCTGATACTGGTTTTTCATTACAATCAGTCAGTGTCGTCCATGAGATGGAGTTATTATAAAAGGATCAGTGCTTCACTGGTAGTCTGTGGACAGACCCTGTAATGAGCCGTTAGATCAGACTCCACACATGTGTGGGTGAGTATGTTCTATCAGCAGCTGGTACTGGTCGTAGTGGTCATCTCCTGAAGCTGATGTTGCTGTTCTAAACACCTGAGTCCTGATCTACAAATACAATGTTGAATGTTTATGTTTAAGTCCAAGAAATATGTAATTAGATAAGACAATAGCATCAAGCACAGTTGCACATCAACTGCCTTGATGGATAAAATGATCACTTTAAAACCAGCAGAGCAAATCTCATTTATTATGTTGCACCTTTATATACTTCTACGTGTTTGAGCCTGAGGTCTCAGACTTTCATTGCCAGTGACTGCTTCTCTGTGATGGTTGTGCATATGTTAACAAATAACTTGAACTGTATAAATAGTGAACCAGATCAGATCTGCATTTATAATTGTCAATATGACTTTATGATTGTATAATAATGAGGTGAAGACCTTTCAAATCAATCTGTGATTAAACTGCATTATCACATCCCAATAATGGACAAAACATTATGCAGTCGTGATGTTCACTTCAAGTCTAATCACAAACAAATGCACTAAGTGAATGAAAACCTGAAACTGTAGGAAATGCAAACAAGAAAATCTAAAACGATATGTGTTCAAAAATGGGAAGCAGCAAGTGTAGAAGGAACTAAAACGTACACTACACTGGTCCTTTAAAGGGCTGCAAGAATTACACTCAGTCCCGTCTCTAAAAGTTAAAACCACTTCCTGGAGCCTTGAAGGCCTTGCTGATCAATCAGGGTCCTGGTGTGATGTGACAGTAATGACCACATAGCAGCACTCTCAAGAATCATCACTTTAAACATACTCAGCTGCACCTATAGTGCCATGTGTCAGGTGTCCGTACAGAGACTAGACGGCTGTTTGATGTGATGAAACACCAGTTTACAGTGAAACCCCGTCAGCTCAGCATCTGTGCAGGCAAGATAATGCACATTAGCTTCATCCTCCAGAGTTATTTTACAGCAATGGAAAGAGTTGAGTTTATTGTGTGTTTTTATTTCAACGTCAGCTGTTTTGAGACTTTTCTTAAAACAGAGCAAATGAATATTGAAATAAAGCAGACCATCGTAGCTTAATTAGAAACGACTTAGTTTATGATGGAAAGGAGAGGTTAACAGAGCGGCCTCCTCAGCAGGGCGCCGGCTCTGTGAAGAAGCTGCCAAACTTCCTCAGTCACTTCCTGCACATCGCTCCTTTCACAAACGTGTAGAAAGTTGCCTCTACTGTGCTGTGATTGATTGCCGTCCTCTTTCTGTTTGTCATTCTATTATGTCTTCATTTTATTGCTGTTCTCTGTGATTTATAAACTGCTCATGTTATCATGCAGTTGTATCACTTTTTCATTTTTGGTTTATTGCTTTTACTCTCATATTGTAACTTTGTGTCAAACAGTGTTTTATTTTCCACTCTGATGTGGTGGAAAGCTGAACCTACAGAACACATTCCTGCTGTTTGTCTCTTCAGGAAGACGCACATTCATCCCAATGAGAAGCATAACCTTCTTAGAGTCGGGGACAGTCAAAGAAAAGAGAAGGAATGAAATGCAGGACGTGTTAAACATTCTAATGAGCGGATTGTCTTTGAGGAGGAAAGAGACAGGAAGTGGTGTGATTGATCAGACTGACTGTGTTCTGGACTTTGCAGAGCCAAACAACACATTGTAGACGTGCCGTGAGATTAAAGTCTGAGACGCATCCATTGACCACCAGATGAGCCGAGCAGAGTGTCCCACCTGTCACAGAACGCTGGGTAGCAAACAGAACAAACAGGTCATTAGTTATTCCTAAAATGCCTAAAACTAAATATTTTAAAGTTTCCTGTCAATGACTTCCAGCAGCTGTGTTATTTATGATTCTTTATGAAATCTTAGCAGGACGGTTGTTGAGGTGGGTATAGATGTGTCGACAAAGTCGGACTTTGTCACAGGACTTTGCTGTTTGTTTGCTATTTGCTATCCATATTCACTGAGTTGCTTTTAACCGTGGCCACAGTTGTTCACTTACTCAAACTGAGTTCCATTCAGCTCTGTTGTTGGAGGCAGATGTTTGGAGGACAGAACCTCAAAACCTGGACGAGTAAAAACAAAACTATCCACATGTCTAGAGACCACAACTGAGAAAAGATAATTTCTTATATAATTTGCATGAAATCACACGAAATAAGCTTGTTCATCCAATAATGTGTGGCAAAGGTTAGATATCTACTGATTCTAACAGGCTAACGCGGCACAGTCTGCCCAGAAGCATCAGTGTGAGTGTGAGAAGCTCGTATGCCAGTAGGAGCCAGATAGAAGCGGTAAGTGTAGTTCCCGTAGACCTCTCCCTGGCTCTCTTCAGGTCCTCCTGTGTAAGGGGAGTCTTGTTTTTTTCCAGGTAGAGTCACAGTCCTGCCTAGCAGGGCCGCCGCCGAGCATCACCTTCATCATTAGAGGAGGAACTGCCAAACTGTTGTCAGATGAGCGTCTGGGGATCGAGCTCGCCTGTTTGTCTTGAGACAGTTTTTACGATAGCAGAGCTGGGAAAGGCCAGGCCCTCATCAACCCCCCCCCCACTCCACAAACCAGGTGGAACACACGTGCGTTCATTAGCGCCCTTTAATGAGGAGCAGATGCAACAATGCTGCCTCTCACTCCCTCGCTCTCACACACAAAGAGCTGTGCATAACACACACATCCTGAAGATACAGATACTCCTGTTAATGCTACGGAAGGTCATGGAAGCAATGATAATGTGCATTTGTATTTACGCACACACACACACACACACACACACACACACACACACACACACACACACTGGTAGGTATTCACAAAGAAAGATTCTCACAAATGAAAATCCACATTAAATATGTGTGTGTGCATGTTCACCTCACACACCAACTCCCATACATTGGCCCATTCATTCAGTCCTATTGGGGGGGGGGGGGGTCTTTCACAGCTCAGACGTGTGAGAGCCTCATTTGTCCAATTTAGATGAATGACTGAGATCATATATCATTCCCCTTATGTCAGACTATTTTTATCTTGGAGGAAGTCAGAGAGATGCCCCATCTGTGGATCTGGGTTGAGCTTCTACTGGTGTGAGAGGCTGAACTTCATCATTGACAACAGAAGCAGATGGGATAGAAACACACACAGAAAATGCTGATGCACATAACGGCAGTTCTTGTTTCCACTTTACGTAAGAGCAGCCTCTCTTCATCAAGGGTCATCATGCAATCCCTGCATTCTGGAAAAGTCCATGCTTTGAATATTTACTATAGCCAACAAATGTAATCTATGTTAGATGAAAAAGCTTAGCAGTACATATTATTATAATCTGATGATTATTGGACATACATTAGACATGTTTAATCTGTGTTTAGTTGTTTCAGTGAGATTGTCAGAAGACCAAATCCAAAACCAATCGTCTCCAACCATGTCTGGCAACCGTGGCTGAAGTCAAAGAAGCTGCACAGACGTACTGGGTGGATAGATGAACTGTTGTTGGTCACAGAAATACATTCCAATGCACAATGCACTACAGTAAAGCTCAACTGTTACAACTACTACAGCTGCATTTCGTTGTGAACCTTGCATAATGACAGAACATGATCCTGGAATACTTGAATCTAATGAGATGGATGTTGATTTGTGAGCTTCTGCTTCCAATCTTTACGATGAACTAACCATGTCCTGACTCCAGCTGTGAGAGTGATCGTTTCTTTCACTCTTAGTGAGAAAGAAAAATAATCACACTTCTCAAATGCTGAATTATTTCTTTGAAGGTAACACTGGTCCTGAACTGTAGATTTGACTTCTAAGTCAATACTACATTTATTTTATTTAGCTATTCTCTCTCCAGTGAAAGTCTTGCATCTCCAAATGCTAATGCATTCAGAGGTTATCCAACCGCCCCAACTTCAGAACGAGGTTCATGGCAGACAGGTACCTCATAGATCAGCTTGTGTCCAGAACATGGAGATCAGTACTAATACACGGCAGAATGCAGTTACCACACTGTTACGAACATGAACCTTCTTTAAACACATCTGTTTTCTAAACCAGTCGGTTGTTTTGTCTAGAATCCCCGCCTCGTGAGTTTTCCAACCCTGACTGCTTTCTACCAGAGGGCCGGGCTTTAAAGCCACAATCCCCTCACTGCCCATTAAAGTTAACTCACAACATCCCAAGCCTTGTTCCCTAATTGAGGCCTCTGAACTGGGGGAGCAGGTGGGGTTCAGACTGCCACGTTGGGTTTAGACTCAGCACCCCCTGAGCTAAGCAAGCTGAAGCATCAGCACAGGAAACATAATGAATGAGATGCAAGCATTGCAAACTTTAAAACATACAGAACCCGTATCAGAACAATGAATTTGTTTCAGAGGCTAAGCACCTGCTTTATTAGACCAGTTAATACTATTATCCAAGCTAATGTGCTCACAGATGAGTCATTTTGAATAAAACAACCTTCCTCTGCATAGAATGAACCTTGATTACATATTCCTGATTCAGCCTTGGAAATTACTTCCTTGTTATGGGCTAAAAATAGAAGCATGATGCGAGGAATCAGTAGACACTGTTGAGCCTTTATAAAATAAATACAGCTTAAAAAACGTCCCTTTGATGACGGCCCCATTCCTTCGATTACACATTTGATGGAGGGATGACTTAACACTCAACCACCTAAACTCTGAAGAGCCAAGTGCGAAGAGGTGAGGCTGAAATGCCAGTGTGTGTGCATGTATGTGTCTGTATGTGTGTGTGTAGAGGTTTGGCATTTTAGTCAGAGATATCATTGCAGAACAGGGTGAGAGGTGTCCGCCCTGATTCAGAAAGGGAGGGCTCAGGCTCACCCTGACAATGGCAGATTGTGGTTTTCCTCAGCCAAGCAGGGCCCTGCTGCCAGACGTTAGGTGAGATGCTGTGTTGCAGTCTGGGGGTTCATGTCCCCGTGGCTCTGCGGGGAACCTGGTCCTCAGTCAGCTGGCTTGATAAGCAGCATCGCTCCTGCCCTCCTCGGTAGATTCTCCCCCATTTGGAAATGCCAGCACAGGGCCGAGGGCAGAGTTCGCCCAACACAACCTCACCGTGATGAACCATGGGGCACCTCTACTTCTTATCAGCACCCACACACCTGCACAGCTACTACGATAGGGGGCCATGGATGTGTGGTGCTACAGATGGACAGACAGAGAAAAGCCTAGAAGACAAGGCCTCCTTCGCGTCTATTGAACTCTTGGATGTCTGAAGAAACACATCTTTAACACAGAAAACTGGCCTGACAGCTTGAGGTTTGTCAAGTCACTGTGTCTCTGACAGTAACTGCTGTTGATCTTTCTTTTCGCAGTGAAGGTTCGTCATGGTGCAGCTAGACAGTGATGGGCCGTGCATTTTATACCTGGGCCTTCTGTGCTGTCCTACTGTGACCTCATTATGGCGCCACAGCTATGGTTATTTGTTTCTAGGGGTGTAAGAATACACGTATTCGTATTAAACCGTTCGGTACGAGGCTTACCAACCGAACAATACGTTTGAATAATACTAGTGCATTTGGAAAATGCAGAAGCTTAAATTGTGGGAAATATAATGTTTTGGGTGGACTGCGCTCACGTAGGAGACAACGGGCTGTGTGACCTCTGAACCTGGAACAATAACAAAAAACAGCTGAGGCCCCATGTGTGTTCAGGGCGGCTAAGCTAAACTAGCTTAGCAGGGAAACAACAGCAGTTAGCTGTTCACTACTGATTCAAACAGAGAATCAAATGTCAGAGATAACCCCGCGATGACGGGATGCTTCGTCATTAACGGACAAGTCAGAACCAATGTAACTAACACAACGACAAGAACAAACTCACAAGAACCAGTCACACATGTTTATATGACAACAAAGCAATAAATCAATCCAGCAACACTGCAGCGCTAGAGCACGAGCCATTCATACTATTCATACTATTCATATTATTCATATTATTCATATTATTCATAAAAACGACACCATAGACAAATGAACGCAGTAGTAACGTTACTGCAGATGTAAAAACTAAAGCAGTTCACTTACCAAAGCTGCTGTTCACTTAAAGACAAAGTCCATCCTCCTTTCTTTGTTAAAGTCAGTAACTCCTAAATCTATTTCTCCTCCTTCAGCCATCGAGTGTTAAAAACACAGCAGGTAAAACAAATAACAGAATCTACACCAAGCACAACGCTAAACATGTCATAACTTCTCTTACATGTGTTTCAACCTGAACTCTTACTGAACACTAAGACCTGCTAGCTAGCTTTGTGTTTGACGAAAGTCACGCTGGCCCACTGACCAATCACGGAGCACGTTAATGCAGACGTACTTAGAGGCTACCTGGGTACCACTGGCACGTCAAAGAATACGCCCAACATGTCAAACTAAAGATCTGATTGGTTGAACACTATGACAATCAACAATATCGTCCCCATTCACTTAACCTGCAAAGTCTACAGAGGACCTCAGGCCTCTCTCCTTACAGAGAGACATAGAGGCTGAATCTGATTGGATAAAAGCTCTACTTAAAACAAGCTGCACTGGAAGCAGAGCAACTGAGGAAGACAGGAGCTGTGCAATGAGAACATAAGATAATGGGAAAAATAATTATAATACATGTAGTGTATTTATGAAAAATGATTATAAAATAGCTATAAGTTTGTGATTGTGTTTAGGCCAGCAGAGAAGGCCTAGCTGGCCCTGACGGCCCACCACTGTTCAGTTCAGGGATCCTCGATTTACAATTAAAGCAGATGACTGTGGTTTGGATTCAAATGCAGCACATTTGTCAGCTAAACATTCATTGTGTAAACTCTACTCCAGCACTGTTAAACAAAAATAGGTTTCAAGACTGGTAATACCATTCATTCCAAATTCCTACCCTTCCCATGTTATGTAACTTAAAAATAGCAACAAATAGATAGATACGATTGCATCACATTATTTTTTCCTCCTTCTTTGTCTCAGGGGTGAAAATTAGTCACCGTCAACATTTGTTGTGTTGATGGTTTCAGAACAATGAAGACATGTGGAGAACACTTAGATACAAAAAAATGATGGAGGCATACTTTCATGACTTCAAAAGATATTGCATATAGCTGTGGTTTGGTTTGGGCTGAGCCTAGAATGTTTACAACATCTGCCTTCTGTGATGGAAGGTCAACGCTCTGATGGAACTAAAAAAACAAGCAGATAGTTGTTGCTGTCTGTTTGGCCTGTGATGGTCTGTGCAACCACTCTGCTGCCTCGAGGAGGTTAAGCTGATCTATTTTGGATTCAGGTGGGCTGCTAAATGCCTCTTTGCATATGTGTGTATGCACACACACAGGCATGGCTTTGAGTGAATGCATGGCTGCACACGTTCGTGTGTGTTTTCTTTAATTGTGTAAGCCAATGAGGAACTGATAAGCCTAGTGGAGCCAGACGGTAGACACTTACAGATGTCTGCGTTGATAATGAACAGAGAGTTTAGTAAAGGCAACCTCTCCTCCAATCACACACACACACACACACACACACGCACGCACACGCACGCACGCACGCACGCACGCACACACACACACACACACACACTCACTGTATCACTGTTTTGAACATGGGCTCCTATGGTGAACTGTATACACAGTTGCATGTGTCTGAATAGACATTCCTTCAAGAAAGCAGGTACACAGATAGATCTCTTCACTGTTAGAGCTCAGGGTGAATCCTGGCCCGTGTGACGTTATCATAACCATCTGAGCACAGTGGCGCTGCATTCTTGCGCTCCAACGACAGCAGTCTGAAGAGGAACTCTGGCTCTTCCTTCAAGTTGAATGTAACTCTCCATATTGGGAGAGGAAATCCAAATCACGTGCAGGTCTGCGGAGCCTCTGCTCTGGTTGTGGGAGATCAAAGCACGGGACTGGCGAGGTTGAAGTGGGCTTATCTAACCACTGTGGCAGGGGGTCAGCGAGCTTAAAACAGCTATGATCTCAGTGCTCATTGAAATGAATCCTCACTGTGTGCCACTGTGGCCTTGAAAGAAACTGGCTGCACGACATAGGTTAAAAGCTAATTGATTGCATGTTGTCAGAGTGCATGGATCGCGTCCCTGCGTGTGTGTGAAGGTACTCTGTGCACAAGGACATTACAAGTGCCTGTGAGAGTGCATGCACAGCGTCCCTCGCCCCCATCCCTCCTGTCTGTGTTTTTGAACTTGGAGATGAAGCCATCTGCACTGCTCTCTGGAGACACCCCGCTCCCTCGTCTCCTCGTCTCTCCTCCATTTTATGCTCCCGCTGTAATGGGAAAATTGCTCTGTCTTTCCGCTCTAGTTGGGATTGGTAGCGTTGATAAGCATTGCAGGGACAATTAGATGTCTGAGTTTTCATTGAGAGGCTTTCAAACAACGCTGAGCTGTCATTGGTGGCTGATATCCCTCGGGACCTCCCATTGCGCTGAACACGACCTCCTCCTCAGAGTGGGAACACCCCTGCTCAGAGGTAAAGTCCAGTGTTCGGGTGCAGCCACAACCTTCTCAAAGAACCAGCCGATTCTTGTAATTGCATTGATCTGAACAGCGTTCCCCCTCAGTATATACACAGACAATAGATGTGTGCAGCAGCTGGGTTCATTCCTTTGTGTTCCTTTTCACGTTGTTCACTTGTGACGCAGGTTGCACACAATAAAGACAGCAAAAAGCTTTGTCTTTGTTTGGATGTGTATGATGAGCCGGTCATTATCTCAGCAGGCTCCTACAGCACGGCTTTACCTTACCCGTCTCCTTCTCCCAGAGATGGTGATAATTTAGGGAAATATCTCGCTGCGCTGCAGTCCCTCAACTAATTACTGTTAAAAGGTCTGATATGACTCGGAGGTAGGAAGGCAGTGAGAGGCTGGAGCTGGAAGGCAGGCAGAAATATGAAGGTGTGGAAGGGGCTGGGGCATTGTTTATGAGCTAAGTGAAGTGGACCATCACAGAGGGAGTCAAGCTAAGGCCAAATAAGTGATGGAGGCAACGATTAGAGGAGAGTGAGCGGGGGGATGAAAGGGGGGGAGGCAGAGCAACATTCCTGCATAGGACTTGACCCCCCCTTTCAGTAACAGGACACTCTTGTCTCTGCAGTGGGGGCGTCGCATGAGAAGAGTCCAGAGCAAGTCGAAGCAGCCCTGCTTCCTCTTCTCCTGTGTTTTCCTGCTCACATTTGTTACAAGTGTGTGTAGTTTTAAATCCCTTTCTAAAGATTCAGTCCTACAGCAAAGCGCAGATAATCGTCAACATTCCTGGAGCTATTTATCACGCTCTGCCTCTCTTCCAATTCTTAAGACCAAGTCTCCAATTTCCTCACGCATCTGGGGTCAAACATGCATCAAAACCCCAACTTAGTAGCCGCTAGGTTTTTCTTGAGCTCAGATAAAAGCTGTAATAATAACAACACTAGGTGAGTCAGTGGCGCTCCATTCACAGCACACTGCTAATTGGCCATAAATGAGCCCATCTGGTTTGATTTGCTGTTCGGTGAGGCAGCAGGAGAGCAGTTCCCTCCCAGCTAAGCTCCCCTAGCTGCCTGCTCAGCCCACGGCCCCACTGACACCCGAGACCACCTAAGCTGAACTCATGACTTCAAACCTAAACTACACCCCTCTACACCAACACCTATAAAACTGTAGGTATGGCTTATTCCTAAGCCTTCCCATAATGGCTGCATTTTAGATAAACTCTCATTTGAAAAGTTGTATGTAACATTCATGCCTGAGCTTAGGGAGATGAAATACTGAGGTGAAACTTGATGGGAAGAGGATAACGGGGGTTGTTGATCAGTATGGAAGACTCAGCCGGGTGTTGAAACTTGTCTTGTAGCTGAACATTGTGGGTGGAGTCTGAAAAATTACATTTAAACCGGCATCACGTGCATTAATGGATTTTTTTGGGGGGCAATTAGAGCAGCACATCAAGCTGTAAACACAACATTGGCATATTATCACCTTAACAATACAGTTGCCTGATTACACATTCAGTAGACTTAGAGCACATTGACATAAATTTGGAGTCGTGTTTCTGTCCACCTGTCGATTATGGTGAAGTTCAAAAGTTACTCTCATAACTAACTACTGAACTCTAAATATCTGGTTCTTTAGCTGCTAAAAGCTCCACTATGTTCACCAGCTGCTAACTGTGTCTGCCTGCATGCTGTTTATCAGAGCTTTGTCACTAAAACCAGCTGCCTGCTGCTGGTGGAATCAGTAAATAAATGCAGTGAAGTTGCAGCCTGTAAAACTGAAACAACGAACGTGATCTCATAGGAAGGTGTATAAATAACACACCACTTTTAAGGACATTTCGTGTGATGAACGTCAACATTTTTGGTTTCACACAGGACATGAACATCGGTCTCCTGGCTGAAAGTCCTGTATTTGTTTGACCCCCTCCTCGTCCCACTTTTGATATTACATCATTTGCTCTTCTTCACTCGTTCTGAGCATCTCTCATTATTCTATGTAACTCGCTTTGGCCGTTTACTGTGCAGTCGGCACCGACTACGTGGCCTGAAATGACTCGCCAAAAGCAAGAATGGAGTTGTGATAGCACGCAACA
This sequence comes from Anarhichas minor, assembly GCF_050575085.1. Lineage (NCBI taxonomy): Eukaryota > Metazoa > Chordata > Actinopteri > Perciformes > Anarhichadidae > Anarhichas > Anarhichas minor. The sequence continues at coordinate 1,139,174 of NW_027466509.1, forward strand.
TGACTGAAGAAATTCATTCATTAACATTTCAAAAATCAGGCACATCCTGTTTTAAAGCGATTCAGAGTTCATGCATCTGTTACCTCTAGACTAGATTACTGCGATTCCTTATTATCAGGCTGCTCTAATAAATCTCTCAAATCTCTTCAGCTGATCCAGAATGCTGCAGCTCGTGTACTAACAAGAACCAAGTAAAGAGATCATATTACTGCTGTATTAGCTTCTCTGCACTGGCTCCCTGTAACATCTAGAACATCATTTAAGATCCTTCTCCTCACCTACAAAGCCCTGATTGGTCAGACACCATCATATCTTAAGGAGCTTATAGAACCATATTACCCCACTAGAGAGCTGTGCTCCCAGAATGCACGGTGACTTGTGGTTCCTAGAGTCTTAAAAAGTAGAACAGGAACCAGAGCCTTCAGTTATCAAGATCCTCTTCTGTGGAACCAGCTTCCAGTTTCAGTCCGGGGGGCAGACACCCTCACCACATCTAAGAGTAGGCTTAAGACTTTCCTCTTTGATAACGCTTATAGTTAGGACTGGCTCAGGTTTATAGTTAGGACTGGCTCAGGTTTATAGTTAGGACAGGTTCAGGTTTATAGTTAGGGCCGGCTCAGGTTTATAGTTAGGGCCGGCTCAGGTTTATAGTTAGGGCCGGCTCAGGTTTATAGTTAGGGCCGGCTCAGGTTTATAGTTAGGGCTGGCTCAGGTTTATAGTTAGGACTGGCTCAGGTTTATAGTTAGGACTGGTTCAGGTTTATAGTTAGGGCCGGCTCAGGTTTATAGTTAGGGCTGGCTCAGGTTTATAGTTAGGACTGGTTCAGATTTATAGTTAGGGCCGGCTCAGGTTTATAGTTAGGACTGGCTCAGGTTTATAGTTAGGACTGGTTCAGGTTTATAGTTAGGGCCGGCTCAGGTTTATAGTTAGGGCTGGCTCAGGTTTATAGTTAGGGCTGGCTCAGGTTTATAGTTAGGGCTGGCTCAGGTTTATAGTTAGGACTGGCTCAGGTTTATAGTTAGGGCTGGCTCAGGTTTATAGTTAGGACTGGCTCAGGTTTATAGTTAGGGCCGGCTCAGGTTTATAGTTAGGACTGGCTCAGGTTTATAGTTAGGGCTGGCTCAGGTTTATAGTTAGGGCCGGCTCAGGTTTATAGTTAGGGCCGGCTCAGGTTTATAGTTAGGGCCGGCTCAGGTTTATAGTTAGGGCCGGCTCAGGTTTATAGTTAGGACTGGTTCAGGTTTATAGTTAGGGCCGGCTCAGGTTTATAGTTAGGGCTGGCTCAGGTTTATAGTTAGGGCCGGCTCAGGTTTATAGTTAGGACTGGCTCAGGTTTATAGTTAGGACTGGTTCAGGTTTATAGTTAGGGCCGGCTCAGGTTTATAGTTAGGGCTGGCTCAGGTTTATAGTTAGGACTGGCTCAGGTTTATAGTTAGGGCTGGCTCAGGTTTATAGTTAGGACTGGCTCAGGTTTATAGTTAGGGCCGGCTCAGGTTTATAGTTAGGACTGGCTCAGGTTTATAGTTAGGGCTGGCTCAGGTTTATAGTTTGGGCCGGCTCAGGTTTATAGTTAGGGCCGGCTCAGGTTTATAGTTAGGACTGGTTCAGGTTTATAGTTAGGGCTGGATCAGGTTTATAGTTAGGACTGGTTCAGGTTCATAGTTAGGGCTGGCTCAGGTTTATAGTTAGGGCTGGCTCAGGTTTATAGTTAGGGCTGGCTCAGGTTTATAGTTAGGGCTGGTTCAGGTTTATAGTTAGGGCTGGCTCAGGTTTATAGTTAGGGCTGGCTCAGGTTTATAGTTAGGACTGGCTCAGGTTTATAGTTAGGGCTGGCTCAGGTTTATAGTTAGGACTGGCTCAGGTTTATAGCTAGGGCTGGCTCAGGTTTATAGTTAGGGCTGGCTCAGGTTTATAGTTAGGACTGGCTCAGGTTTATAGTTAGGGCTGGCTCAGGTTTATAGTTAGGGCTGGCTCAGGTTTATAGTTAGGGCTGGTTCAGGTTTATAGTTAGGGCTGGCTCAGGTTTATAGCTAGGGCTGGCTCAGGTTTATAGTTAGGGCTGGCTCAGGTTCATAGTTAGGGCTGGTTCAGGTTTATAGTTAGGACTGGCTCAGGTTTATAGTTAGGGCTGGCTCAGGTTTATAGTTAGGGCTGGTTCAGGTTTATAGTTAGGACTGGTTCAGGTTTATAGTTAGGGCTGGTTCAGGTTTATAGTTAGGACTGGTTCAGGTTTATAGTTAGGGCTGGCTCAGGTTTATAGTTAGGGCTGGTTCAGGTTTATAGTTAGGGCTGGCTCAGGTTTATAGTTAGGGCTGGCTCAGGTTTATAGTTAGGGCTGGCTCAGGTTTATAGTTAGGGCTGGCTCAGGTTTATAGTTAGGGTTGGCTCAGGTTTATAGTTAGGACTGGCTCAGGTTTATAGTTAGGGCTGGCTCAGGTTTATAGTTAGGGCTGGCTCAGGTTTATAGTTAGGGCTGGTTCAGGTTTATAGTTAGGGCTGGCTCAGGTTTATAGCTAGGGCTGGCTCAGGTTTATAGTTAGGGCTGGCTCAGGTTTATAGTTAGGGCTGGCTCAGGTTTATAGTTAGGACTGGCTCAGGTTTATAGCTAGGGCTGGCTCAGGTTTATAGTTAGGGCTGGCTCAGGTTTATAGTTAGGGCTGGCTCAGGTTTATAGTTAGGGCTGGTTCAGGTTTATAGTTAGGGCTGGCTCAGGTTTATAGTTAGGACTGGCTCAGGTTTATAGCTAGGGCTGGCTCAGGTTAATAGTTAGGGCTGGTTCAGGTTTATAGTTAGGGCTGGCTCAGGTTTATAGTTAGGGCTGGCTCAGGTTTATAGTTAGGGCTGGCTCAGGTTTATAGTTAGGACTGGCTCAGGTTTATAGTTAGGACTGGTTCAGGTTTATAGTTAGGGCCGGCTCAGGTTTATAGTTAGGGCTGGCTCAGGTTTATAGTTAGGACTGGTTCAGGTTTATAGTTAGGGCCGGCTCAGGTTTATAGTTAGGACTGGCTCAGGTTTATAGTTAGGACTGGTTCAGGTTTATAGTTAGGGCCGGCTCAGGTTTATAGTTAGGGCTGGCTCAGGTTTATAGTTAGGGCTGGCTCAGGTTTATAGTTAGGGCTGGCTCAGGTTTATAGTTAGGACTGGCTCAGGTTTATAGTTAGGGCTGGCTCAGGTTTATAGTTAGGACTGGCTCAGGTTTATAGTTAGGGCCGGCTCAGGTTTATAGTTAGGACTGGCTCAGGTTTATAGTTAGGGCTGGCTCAGGTTTATAGTTAGGGCCGGCTCAGGTTTATAGTTAGGGCCGGCTCAGGTTTATAGTTAGGGCCGGCTCAGGTTTATAGTTAGGGCCGGCTCAGGTTTATAGTTAGGACTGGTTCAGGTTTATAGTTAGGGCCGGCTCAGGTTTATAGTTAGGGCTGGCTCAGGTTTATAGTTAGGGCCGGCTCAGGTTTATAGTTAGGACTGGCTCAGGTTTATAGTTAGGACTGGTTCAGGTTTATAGTTAGGGCCGGCTCAGGTTTATAGTTAGGGCTGGCTCAGGTTTATAGTTAGGACTGGCTCAGGTTTATAGTTAGGGCTGGCTCAGGTTTATAGTTAGGACTGGCTCAGGTTTATAGTTAGGGCCGGCTCAGGTTTATAGTTAGGACTGGCTCAGGTTTATAGTTAGGGCTGGCTCAGGTTTATAGTTTGGGCCGGCTCAGGTTTATAGTTAGGGCCGGCTCAGGTTTATAGTTAGGACTGGTTCAGGTTTATAGTTAGGGCTGGATCAGGTTTATAGTTAGGACTGGTTCAGGTTCATAGTTAGGGCTGGCTCAGGTTTATAGTTAGGGCTGGCTCAGGTTTATAGTTAGGGCTGGCTCAGGTTTATAGTTAGGGCTGGTTCAGGTTTATAGTTAGGGCTGGCTCAGGTTTATAGTTAGGGCTGGCTCAGGTTTATAGTTAGGACTGGCTCAGGTTTATAGTTAGGGCTGGCTCAGGTTTATAGTTAGGACTGGCTCAGGTTTATAGCTAGGGCTGGCTCAGGTTTATAGTTAGGGCTGGCTCAGGTTTATAGTTAGGACTGGCTCAGGTTTATAGTTAGGGCTGGCTCAGGTTTATAGTTAGGGCTGGCTCAGGTTTATAGTTAGGGCTGGTTCAGGTTTATAGTTAGGGCTGGCTCAGGTTTATAGCTAGGGCTGGCTCAGGTTTATAGTTAGGGCTGGCTCAGGTTTATAGTTAGGGCTGGTTCAGGTTTATAGTTAGGACTGGCTCAGGTTTATAGTTAGGGCTGGCTCAGGTTTATAGTTAGGGCTGGTTCAGGTTTATAGTTAGGACTGGTTCAGGTTTATAGTTAGGGCTGGTTCAGGTTTATAGTTAGGACTGGTTCAGGTTTATAGTTAGGGCTGGCTCAGGTTTATAGTTAGGGCTGGTTCAGGTTTATAGTTAGGGCTGGCTCAGGTTTATAGTTAGGGCTGGCTCAGGTTTATAGTTAGGGCTGGCTCAGGTTTATAGTTAGGGCTGGCTCAGGTTTATAGTTAGGGCTGGCTCAGGTTTATAGTTAGGACTGGCTCAGGTTTATAGTTAGGGCTGGCTCAGGTTTATAGTTAGGGCTGGCTCAGGTTTATAGTTAGGGCCGGTTCAGGTTTATAGTTAGGGCTGGCTCAGGTTTATAGCTAGGGCTGGCTCAGGTTTATAGTTAGGGCTGGCTCAGGTTTATAGTTAGGGCTGGCTCAGGTTTATAGTTAGGGCTGGTTCAGGTTTATAGTTAGGGCTGGCTCAGGTTTATAGTTAGGGCTGGCTCAGGTTTATAGTTAGGACTGGCTCAGGTTTATAGTTAGGGCTGGCTCAGGTTTATAGTTAGGACTGGCTCAGGTTTATAGCTAGGGCTGGCTCAGGTTTATAGTTAGGGCTGGCTCAGGTTTATAGTTAGGGCTGGCTCAGGTTTATAGTTAGGGCTGGTTCAGGTTTATAGTTAGGGCTGGCTCAGGTTTATAGTTAGGACTGGCTCAGGTTTATAGTTAGGGCTGGCTCAGGTTTATAGTTCGGGCTGGCTCAGGTTTATTTTAAGCTTAAAACTTTAGCGCGGCTAACACGCTGTTGGGTCTCTCAGTTTCCCAGGATGCTTGAGCCTTAAACCCGCTCATGGACTCAACATTTACAGTTACTACAGGATCCTGTGATCTTTGACCCACGTCTTCAGCAGTTCAACAAAAGCTGCTGCATCCGCTGAACGCACAAGAGAGAACATACAAACACACGCACCCTTTACGGCGCACACTCGACAGACAAACTTGATTACTTTTGACAGTCGTCATTATTATCCATATTTATTGATCGTTGTATTAATATACATTTTATTGATTTATAATGATCAATAATTATCTTTAATATATGCTAATAACCATCCCCAAGAACGGTTAACACGCATTTTTACCAGTGGTAGTTTTTCGTATTGTTATAGTCTTTGCTGAATGCAAAATGTTCTTCCACCTGCTGCAATATTTTCTGCCATACATTTGAGATGATAAACTAGATAACTCTAGGCTCTAGCGAGCTACAATATATGCGATGCATTTCAGAGATGTTACACATGCTAAAGTAGACTAACTTAGTTGTTGGTTTGCACATAAATGATACATGATCATGGTATTTACTGGCCAACAAACTACCAAATGTCAAATGAAATTAGAACACTGGGAAGGGACTGTGAATATTGACAATGGTTTGCTGTCCAAAGTTAAAATGTTTAACCGGAAAAAATAGCAATAGAGTATTAAGAGAAAACTGCATTTTATAGCTACGAGCATTACTCGAATAATTACATAAAATAGATGACACAAAATAATTTTCGGTTATATATTTCTTACTATCACCAAAGCTTATTGTCATGCGTGTTTTGCTTTGCCGTCCTGCCACTTCTTTGGACGGTTCCTTTGTTTTCCTTGTGTCAACCAGTAGGTGTTGTCCATGTCAATGCAGCATTATGGTTTATAAACAGCTACAGCTGCTACAGGCAGAATGCAGCAGTTACTGCAATACTTTCTCCCTTTACCATCTGACATAAGAACAATAAAGTTACATTTCCAAAGTCATAAACTCCATTAACCTTTGTTTAGTTTAAACTCAAATACTGGCAAATTTGACTGGTTCCACTCTGTGGGGTCCAGACCTGTTGGCACCACTTCCCCACCTTTAGCCTCAGATCAATCCCTGCACATCCTGCCTGCTCTGTTTGCACAGCTTGCTGCTCAGTGCTCATACTAATACAATACATCACCTCAAAGCAGAACAAACTATCACAACCTGTCATAATGTGAAGCGGCTGCAGCTGGATCATCAAATAGGTGAACCTGCTGGCTCTGTGATGCTCATGACTGGATTTGAAGCAACTTTGAAGTCTAATGTTGGTGAAGTTAACTGACTGGGTGGCCAATGCTAAAGGTCGACAGTATAGTTGTGTATCTGCCCTCATTACGTTATCAGTTCTATTGATATCAGTCTGTTGAGCATGGCCACATTGAAATATGGTCTGTTTTTAATCCCCTGTTCCTACCAGTCTCTGCAGTCTGTACAGGTGTTTTATGTGGGTTTACTATCCAAGCCAAGGTTTGCTGAGAGATCAAAATGATTGAAAACAAATTCATTCATGATAATGCTAAAAGCAATCCACAATACTGAAATAATGGAGGTTCTGAAACTAGATTTGGGCAAAATGAATCACTTTAAGACAAGATCTCAATGTCAGATATCAAAGCAGGGCCCAATTTAAGTTGGCGATGGAGCCAGTTGTACTTCAGTTAGTCTGAAGCTCTCAGGGCCCCTTAACCTTGAATACCTGGTTATCAGTCTCCACTGGTCCACTCCATGTTTGCCTGACACAGGGGCTTACATTTGTGTCTTTTCAGATAGCTAGCTAACCACTGGTACGTGAATATCCAGAAACCAACTTAACTGTGTTCAAAGTTGGAGTGTGTGTGAACCCTACCACTATACTGTGAGGACGGGACTTCTGGAGAGCTGCACCAATACAAACAGCCAAAAAGTGTGGTCACTGTTACCAATAGTCAATATAAGTGTATGATGAACAGCTCACTAGAGAGATCTTTAACTGGGACAATTTGCATGAACATCCCTGGACTAGTGAGGTGAAGTCTTTATTGTGTTAGTGTATGAGGCGTTCAGGAGACTTTACCTAAAATGACCCTTTCCTGTGTTTTCCCTTTCCTGACCGGATGACAGTGTAATATTCATGATGCTCAGCACTAATTGTTCAGAGCCATACATGTATGTGAAGCACAATATAACCTGTGTGCACAGTCACAGTCATAGAAACAGGCAGGTTTAATCATCTGCCCAAAGAGGAAATGCTTTGTATGATATATCAATACTGATTTCTGATGACTTCATCTGGTCGGATTATGAAATAGTTGTGTTTACTGTAATGTCAAATGTTTAACTGCAATGTACTGTTTTGCTGCCAGTTATTGTATTATTTAAATACATATTATTTTAGTGTTCCAGTCCAACTAATGTTGTGTTTGAACACAAAGAGACGAGGTTAAGTAGCAATCTACCAATGTGGATGCATGGAATGAGTGCACACCACAGTAGTGTTTTGTTTCCCTTCTTTATCTATAAATACATACTTGTCAATGTTGCAGAATTGTAGAGTTACAATACCTCTAATTTATGTAACCCAACCACGAGTGACACACCGTGACCCTCCGAGTCCTGAGTTTGAGACTCATGCTGGAATAATCTAAAAACAAAGAAGGCCAGGTGAGTGAGATGAGCCGCCGCTAACAACTCTGTGAGTGTGACGGGCGCTGAAGTGAGACAATAGGGTAAGACATTGTATTCCCATTCATTTTAGTAATAGCTGAAGTGTTGTGGAATGTTTCCACTAATGCATCAATTGCAGGTTACTGACTGACAAAAATAGATTTTTAATCTCATTATCTCCAAAACAGCTATGCAGAGAGAGAGAGAGATGGAGAGATGAGAGAGAGAGAGGGAGGGAGAGAGAGAGGGAGAGAGAGAGACAGAGAGACGGAGAGAGAGAGAGGGAGAGACGGAGAGAGAGAGAGACGGAGAGATGAGAGAGAGAGAGGGAGGGAGAGAGAGAGGGAGAGAGAGAGACAGAGAGACAGAGAGAGAGAGAGGGAGAGACGGAGAGAGAGAGAGACGGAGAGATGAGAGAGAGAGAGGGAGGGAGAGAGAGAGGGAGAGACAGAGAGACAGAGACGGAGAGACGGAGAGAGAGAGACAGAGAGAGAGACAGAGAGACAGAGAGAGAGAGAGAGAGAGCGTGTGTGACTCTTTATAAGTGAGTGTGTTTGAGAGGGAGAGAGGAGCGAGATGGGAGGGCGAGCCTGAAGGGGGTACGGGTGTACAGATATGCACCCTCGCTTCCTCCCACCCAGGTGCTCTAATTGAGAGGAGGCCTTTGTTACATAAACAAGAGGTACACCTCAAGTTGAAAATTAAATATTTGGAGAGCAGGCGTCATGCTTTTGAAAGTGATATATATTTCAGTGGGTGAACACTGGTGTCAAAGGGGTGCTAATGAGAGGTGGTTATCGGCATGGAGAGCCTGCTCCCTGCACTATAGAGTCAATTCTCACCTCGCCTCTCCTTCACAACAATGAACACAACATAGCTCTATTTCTGCTGCTGATTGTTCTGCATCTCAATAGGCTGTTAAAGTGGTAACCTGAAAGTTCTGTCATTTTCCTTTTTTCCTTTGCCTCCATGTTTGGTGCTAAGCGCTCATTACTGCAGTTTTGCTCTGCGTACCCCAGAGATGTCTGGTACTCCAACGTCTTTTACCTCGGACTTTTGAAGTTTGAGTTTCGGTAAGTAGCACACTTTTGTGTCTTGGCTATTGCTGCTCATGCTCATTTCTGTTTCAGAGATGGCAGAAAGAGTCTGACTTCATGTAATGGAAAGTGCAGCAAGTCAGAATTCAAAGTAGTGAGGACGAGCACGCTGAATTGTAAAGGTAAGATTGTATGATGCTGAAACGTTCCCTCTATCAGGCTTTAAAAGAAATGATTTAAATATACCCCAAAATGAGATTTGAGCATAGAGGTTCAATCTAGACCTCAGCAGTTAGTTTGGCAATATAACCTCAACTCAAAGCTCCACGTACTAGCTCTCTCTCTCTGACCATCTCAGGTCAATAATAGCACCTTGATGAATACTGACAGATGTGGCTGAAAGCGCTTAAAAAGTTGTTTTTATGTGTCACACAAAATGAGATGTTTCACACAGTTGATGGGCCTGTTATTGTCAGCTGCACTGACCTTTGGGAGCGCTACCAAGTTGATGGAGATTAAAACATTAATAAGCAGTGTTTCTGCATCATTCCAGTAAATCCTCTTCATAATGGCACCAAACTACCACGTTTCTTACTTGGCCTTTGGCAAGAACTGAACCTCACATTGATCCCTAAGACTGTGTCATCATTGTGTGAGCGAATGTGAATGATTCCATCAGAATCCGATGAGCAGGTGGCACCTGGTATGGCAGCCTCTGCCAATAATGTATGATGATGTAATGATGACGTAGTGTAAAGAGCTTTGAGTGGTCGGAAGTCAAAAAGAAAACTGCTCTATAAATGCAAGACCATATTACAAATGTACTGTTAAAGTCTCAGTGTTGATCTACTTTAAACCGATCACAATCGTCTTTGGCGGTGCTAGGCACAGAATGCATCGACGACGCCCTTGCAAAATAGATAACGCATCTCAGCGCAACTAATACACTGCAGACTTATTCCCAAAATCTTCATCCCGTCAGTCAAATCAAAGGTTACCATATAGCAGTGGTGGGCCGTCAGGGCCTGCAAGGCCTTCTCTGCTGGCCTAAACACAATCACAAAGTTATAGCTATTTTACAATTTAATAATTTTTCATAAATACACTACATGTATTAATCATTATTTTCCCCATTATCTTATGTTCTCATTGCACAGCTACTGTCTTCCTCAGTTGCTCTGCTTCCAGTGCAGCTTGTTTTAAGGAGAGCTTTTATCCAATCAGATCTCACCTCTGTGTCTCTAGGTAAGAACAGAGGCCCGAGGCCTGCAGACTCACAAGTGAATCCATGTGCAGTTTAAGTGAATGGAGATGATATTGTTGATTGTCATAGTCTTCAACCAATCAGATCTTTAGTTTGACATGTTGGGCGTATTCTTTGACGTGTCAGAGCTGCTGAGGTAGCCTACAAGTACGTCAGCATTAACATGCGGTGTGATTGGTCAGTGGGCTAGCGTGATTGTTGTGAAACTGAAGCAGCTAGCAGAACTCAGTAGTAGTAAGAGTTCAAGTTGAAAGATATATAAGAAGATATGACATTTTTAGCGTTTTGCTTGGTGTCGTTTTTTTTTTTTTACCTAGCTTTGTTTTTTTGAACACTCAATGGCTGAAGGAGGAGAAACGGATTTCTCGAGAAGGAGATTTCAAGAAAAGCTGGACATCAGCCCTGACCCAGCCAGGAAAAGGATTTGAGCGCAACTTTCAGTCCAGCAACTACGAACGGTATTCCTGGCTGACAGCGTTGGAGAAGTGTTGCACAATTTATGGTTGGGAATACGTTTCATTGGCGACTGATCATCTTGGTGTTTGGAGCTACGCTGGATTTGCTAACCTGAGTTGGCTCAGACACCATAGCACGACAGGACACTTACAAGCTACGGTGCTTTTGAAAACTTTTGCTGAGACCCGAGTGGATCTACAACTCAACGAACACGTTCACAGGAGGACCTCTGGCTGGAACTGAACCGCACCGATGTTCTGTACAACCGTTGTATTAAACTCTTTGTAATCAAAGAAAGGAGGATGGACTTTGTCTTTAAGTGAACAGCAGCTCTGGTAAGTGAACTGCTTTTGTTTTTACATCTGCAGCAGAGTTACTACTGTGTTCATTTATCTATGGTGTTGTTTTTATGATCAGGTTAATATTGTTCCCTCTGATGTGAATAATATCTGAATGGTGCTCTTCAGTGTGCGGATGAATACGTGTTTTAGCGCTGCAGTGTTGCTGGATTGATTTGTTGCTTCGTTGTCATATAAATATATGTGACTGGTTCTCGTGAGTTTGTTCTTGTCATTGTGTTAATTACATTGATTTTGACTATATGCATTGACCGTTAATGACGAAGCATCCCGTCATGGTTAGGGTCGGACATGTGGTTCTCTGTTTGGGCTTTTGTTTTCTTTAACAAAGCAGGAGTGATGGTCTGGAGGAGGTGGATTGTGAGGTGACTGCTGTAGCCTGTTTGAATCAGTAGTGAGCAGCTAAACGCTGCGGGGAGAGTGTAGCGTGTGTGCTGCTGTTGGTTTTCCTGCTAAGCTAGTTTAGCATAGCACGCCTCCCACAACACACAAGCCTCACCAGAGTACGATGTTCTTCTGTGGTGGGCGTGTCAGACAGCATGTTGCCTGTTACGTTGGGTCGGTTGCCAGGTTGAGCGCAGTGGCTCCACCGAGAGAACATTATATTTCACACAATTTAAGCGTCTGCATTTTCCAAATGCACTAGTATTATTCAAACGTATTGTTTGATTCTTAATGCGTACCGAACCGTGAGTTTCGTACCGAACGGTTTAATACGAATACGTGTATTGTTACACCCCTAATAACCCGTAGCTGAGGCGTCATAATGAGGTTATTAGGAGGTGGCTCAATTGTAGTAGGACAGCACTGAAGGCCCAGGTATAAAACACACGGCCCGCCGTAGCCGGCCAATCAAGACATGCCTATCCAAATATATGCAGACCCCACCGTATACAAAGCAGCACACACTGCCGTCAGCCATCCTACAGCGAGCGGCGTAAGAGCTGGTAGAGGGCTGTGCTTACAGAACTATGGTTAACACAGACAAAAAAGAAGAAAGCACAAAGACTCCGGGGAAGAAGCAAAGTCAGTAATGTGTGTTAATGGTATCGGTAATAGGAATAGTAATGCGACTAATAATAAAAATGATGTGGGTGTCAGCAGGGCCATGGCAGGAGGCGGGACCATGGTCCAGATATAACCTCGATCCATGGAACTTGTGAGGCGAGAAAGCACAAAGACTCCAGGGAAGAAGCAAAGTCAGTAATGTGCATCAATGGGACATGGATTCATACAGAAGGAAAGGGAAAAGAGGAGACAGGAGCTCAGTGTATACCAGGAAGTATAGACCTAACTACAGAGGACAAGTGATTTAGCCTCCTTTCCTCGCACCAGTGTTGGAACCCTGATCACTTTGCCCAGTAACAGGCAATGGTGGATCCTGCTCTTTGGCTCCTGGATGGTCTGGAGAACCTGTACAGACAGCCAAGCCTTCCTCAGCCTGTCCCTCTCCTAGGCCTGGAGAGGATGGCCCACAGTGGGCAGCATGACCGCCTCTTGAGACAGAACCTCCTCTTATTTCCGACTACCATGACGTCAAGAGGCAACCTGGAGCTTCCAGTATGACCAACAACTGCTCCTCACTTGCTGCAGCAGGAGAGGGTATTTGTGTAAAGCCTTCTTGGCCATTGCACATGTGCAACTGCACATGTCGGTCGGCAAACAAATCCCCCTCTGCTTTCTCAAACCTGGTCCCAATCTGCTTTACCACCTCAGGGTGAAGCCTCCACTTGTCTTGTTGGGGTCCGCCTCCACATGATGTTGGTACGCCTGTTTACAATTCCGGAATGTGGAGAGCCTTCAGACACAACAGGTGCTTTGAGGACCACAACCTTGACTCTCCACCGTCCTCAACAGGGCAGTGGACTGAACTCTGCCTGCCTGTTGACAAGTAAGCACAGTAAAATAAATTGGATAATTGTCAAACCCTTTCTGTCTGTCAGGAGTGGGGACAATATACACAACCTTATTCTGTAACAGTTCCTGGATCTCTGCTGATTCATCGGGACGCTCCCTCCCATAGATACCCAGTCATTACTGCGATGTCGAACAGTTTCAAGCAGGAACCTTCTGTTGACACAGAGCTCTCTCAGTTGCACCAGTTCTCCTCGACCTTAAGGTGGGCGATGCTCCTCTGCAGAGGTGGTTCGAGAAGTGGATGTGGCCGGAGGCATGGGTGTCCTACCCTGCCGGCGCTCCTTTCTTCTCACCGTCGCGTTGTTGTGCTTTGTCTCTTCCCTCTGAGCGTGAGCGAGCGGCAAATGGCGGCTTAACTGTGATTTCTCCTCATCCAGACGTTTAAAGCGCTGAGTGACAAATTAAATCCAAAGAGCCTTTCCTTTGCGATGGGGGCTCCTGGGAGATCATGCCGGTCCTTTCATGGGAGTCCCAGCCACACATGGCGAGAACCTACAATGGCCCACGGCTGTTGCAACTCCCTGAATCAGATTATTAATTTTGGCTACGGTCCAGCATGTCAGTCTGAGACGGTGGGGTGGGGGTGTTAAGCCCAACACACCCACATTGTTAGCAACGGCAGCCAGCCATGCTCGCAGTTGAAATATTTTGTCCAAAGATATTTAAATGCTAAACAGTAGTACAGTAAATATGTTTAACTGTGTGGTAAGCTAATTGTTTCATAACATAAAACATACATTTCTAAATGCAAAGGTGCTCTAAAAATTGTTACCATTCAATGCTAATTACTACGTAATCCAAACAGGATTCTTTCTCCTCACCAGTACTGAAGCATTTCAGAAACTTCAACAAGCAAATTCTGCACTGATGTCAAAAAGCTCTGGAAGCCAGCCAGCATCTCCCTCTAAACACTTCTGAATAAAGTAAGAACAAAACTAGAGACCCTCTTGCGATGAGATCACACCATGCGCGATGCCAAATTCCCCACTTCCTACCCCCTTACTTCCTACCCCTTACTTCCTACCCCCTTACTTCCTACCCCTTACTTCCTACCCCCTTACTTCCTACCCCTTACTTCAACCCCCTTGCTTGGACCACACCCGTCTTTGGATTTGGCTCAGTGTTGTAACATGTAAAGGCTTTTAGGAAAGCTTGAAATCTCTGCTATGTGATGAAAAAAGAAGTGAGCGGCAAAACGTGTGCACCTTCCTCATCAATTTGAGCAAAAAACAAGTAAAACATTACTTATTGCACCTTTCATTTTTAGTCGTCATCAAATCTTTAGGTAACCTGAAATCATCAGTGACGTCTTTTTTTGGTACGTCTCAAACTAACAATTTAGTCGTTTTCTTTCGCTCTGATGTTTCATTTCTGAGTTGACTTCCTGGCAGAATTACAATCAGTGTGGGGCAACTACTTTGGGCAGATGCAGAACCAGAAAACTATACAATTTGACATAACGCTATTTCACACAGGTGATATCAAACAGGTGATAATCCGCACATACCTGTTATCCTCAATCTGCTGTTAAACTACATTCCCTGTTTGAATGAGCTGTCAGTTTGGGAAGCTGCGGTTTGCTCTGCTGAGTGATGTCCTGCTGCTTTCCTGTTAGTCCTGCTAATCTTCTCAGAAAGTTGCTTGAGATCCTGAAAGCCTGTTCTTGACCAGGTCATCCCCTCAAACCCACATCAGACCCACATCTGCTGTCATTGCCAAAAGCTTTGGGCATAAGTTCTGTGGTTTCCCTTCACCCGGGGAGCTTGACATTGGGAGTGTGGCTCCATCCTCACAAGTCGAGGACAATAAAATACCATTTTAAACTGTTCAGTAACTATATATAACTATATAACAGAAACCAAGGATCTATCTGTCATGCATTTATCCATAATTATATTCATTTACAAGTTACTCAGTAGGGAGACTGTGGATGGTTGTAACAGTTTTGACATTTCTGTCATATCTTAAAACTCTTTTAACAACAACACAAACAACCAGCAACCTTTCAGCCAGGAGGCCGCTGTTCCTGCCTCCAGAAGTCAATGTTGATTTATTCCTCACTTAACTGGAGTACTTCAGTAACAGCACTTCTATAACTATTTTAAGACAGAACCTAACAAAGTAGTTTTGTTGTCTAAACCTAACTGAGTAAACGGAACTTTATTTTGAAAAGACTGCACGTATGTAACTGAGTTTGTTCTCAAACACAAGGTGTGAAATGTAAGTTCACCTCATCTCAGAGGTCGGGTTAGTTGTAGCATAGCCTGGGCTGAACTGTAACAATATGACAAGATATGAAATATGAAAGGATTATGAGAAGAACTCAAGATATTGAAAGCTTTTAAATGATATTGTTAACATTACTTTGCACACAATCAAAATGAAGGAAGTCGAGGCTGAAGGTTTTGGTGTCTTTAAAATGTTCCTGTAATTGCTGGATGGTTGTGAACATTGTTGTGTTATAAAGAAAGATGGAGGCTGTTTATTTCGTATTATAACAGACGCTGCAATTAATGAGAGACATTTGAGTAGAGCAGCTTTAATATGAGACACAGAAAGAACACAACATTTCCTTCCGTCTGCATTGATCAGCCTTTCATGAGCAGAGAATGTGTGCGTATGCTTCGGTAGAGCAGAATGATACCTCTCAACAATAGGTGTCTCTGCAGAGGCGCTCTCTAAAGCCTGTATGCCGTAGCAGAGGCTAAATGGGAGCTGGAGAGTCTGGTGTGAATCAATAAAAGCCATCAAACACCTGAGGGGTCCCCCAATTTTACCACAAACCACTCCACCCCCTGGGCAGGCGGAAACAATGGCAGGGCATCAATACCTGCAATTGGGAGAAGGTGGGGCAGGAGACAGCGAGCAAACCATACAAATGGGTCACCTCTCCTCCAGACAGCAAATGAGCGCGCAATCTTTGCATCAATTCAGTCCAGTGGGAGCTGGAGGACAGGGGGGGAAGGGGTGCCATTAGAAGTGTGTTGGTATAGAAGGTGGGCGCCGGACAAGAAGGGGTGTGGAGGTTTTTAGAGCAGGTAGAGATGGACACACAGGGGGATGTAGCTGTTTTCAATTACCCACAAATTCAGAGCAATTTCCACCTCTTTCTGACCACCCCCCCCGCTGCGAGGCTGATGGGAGCCCTGAACAAGAGGCGTGGAGATCGCGATTGTTTGACTGCACGTTGGTGGGGAGGAGCAGTAGGAGGTCGGGTTTCATCCGTCTGCTTTGTTCAACCTTTCTCTGTCACCTTGCAGCTTTTATTGGAGCCTTCTTTTTTGTGCAAAGGGGAGGAACTTCAAAGTGCATTTCAACTTTTGTGTAGATGTTGATAAGCCACTTCCTCAGAGCGAGAGATAGATAACACACACACACACTCACACACTGCATTGTTCCATCCAGCAGAATAAGACCGTGCTGTACTGTAGTTGAGTTTGCTCTGTGGCGATGCACACCTCGTCTCACTGATCCAGTTGAAAGCTCTCTATGGCTCTTCCATTCGCATTGTGTTTTTCTATTAGCAGAGAGGTTTGTAATGCTTTACATTCAATTATTGCAGATACTTGTGTGTGTGTGTGTGTGTGTGTGTGTGTGTGTGTGTGTGTGTGTGTGTGTGTGTGTGTGTGTGTGTGTGTGTGTGTGTGTGTGTGTGTGTGTGTGTGGTGTCTGACTAAAACACCTCAGCAGGCATGCAAATGAGAGAAAAGGAACCATTGTGTTCATTAGAAGGAAGGGGGGGGGGGTGAACCACAGCGTCCTGTCCGGCCCTTATCAACTCTTCTTTGTTGTCAGAAACATCCTCTGACCTGAAATATATAAATCAACCCCAAATTAAATAATTGTAAAGTTGTTGTTTGGAAGAGCTATCATTGTTCCAGAATAGAAATACAGCTGTATTCATTGTTGACTAATCTTACTTTATTAATCCATGAATCATTTAATACAATGTCAGTTGAAGCATTCAAACAGCTTGTTTTGTCCAAAACACAAAGCTTCTTCTTTAGTTTAGTTATAAGAGAAAAATAAAATGAGTCAATATTCTCAATATTCACAGTGAGAAGCTTGAAACTGAGCCTTTCAGTGATTAATCAGCGATCAGGAATAATGAAGCTGCCATGGGGCTCAACATGGGCTCAACATGGGCTCAACATGGGCTCAACAGTTGTCTTTGTGCAGACATTCATGGTTCCCAGATGATTCATCCTGCTGGATTTGTAGATACCCTGAATTGTCCTCTAGTGCCTCCACGAGGTGGACATTTGGGGGTTTTATTCAAATGCCTCAACGACCATTGACTGGATTGTCATTAATTTAGGGACACACATGTATGTCTCCCAAATAATCATTCGGTCAAAATTTCAATTTGTCCAATCCTTTGGTTACGACAAAATATTTCTCCTCATGCTAACATGCTAAACTAAGAACATGATGAACATCGTAAAGATTGCACCTGCTAAACATCACCATGTTAGTTCTGACCATTGGAGCACGTTAACATCAAGGTCCTCCTTTTAGAAAAGCGTGTCGTCCAAATGAAGCAAGACGGACAAAGAACAGAAAGGAAACAACCTCTTTCACAGCACGGCCTGTCGGTCCGATGTTCCTGTTCTGAACAGATATATGGAGAGAAATCCAGCAGCATCATAAAACTCTGTTTGCTTTCATGAGTTCGTCCTTTAACTTTCTTCAAGGAACTTTACACTTTTACTCAATCCATCTCAAAAAGTCAACCATTTTAAAAGTTCAACCTCCTCAATGGTAAGTTTAAAGGTTAAAGTTAATTACTGGGACACATTTCAGATTTCAGTTTAGTTAAAAACTAAACGGAAGTTCAACGAGAGATTTAAATATTGAAACTTTCTTAATTTTAAGCTAGTTTTAAAGTCACATTATTCAAAGTTAAATGATGAAAATGCTCCATGGAGTGTAGTGGCCACCATGCATTACATCATGTTTCCTATTATTCGTGCACCTTGCTCTGCGATGCAACCGTCTACACATCAAGACCCGCTCTGCAGGAGACAGGAAGTCCCCCCCGCTTGCAGATGTTGCCACATGAACATGTGAGAGGCCCGATAGGAGCCTCGATCAACATGTCACTTCCCCTGCTCCCTGGCTCAGCAATGACACACAAGTAGGTAGCCATTTTACACACACACACACTGATAGTACATGGAAAGGTGAATGTGTGTGTGTGTGTGTGCCTGCAGGGATGGGTGGGGAGGGATCTTTCCGGATGGTTAGCCTTATCTTCCCTCCCATGCACATTCACAATGTATGCTGCACCAGATGGCCAGAGAACACAGAGCTGCTGATGGTCCCACTTGATCATGTCTTCGTGCCGCTATAAATCAATATATTAACAACGTACATAAATGCATACGCAGAGCAGCTGATTGATCCCTATGTGACGCATAAAGCCATTTCATAGAAGGAGAGCAAACACTTAAAGGACCGTGAAGATCTGCTCATGTGTGCCTGAGTGTTAGTCACAGTTCTCACAGTCAGCATCCACACATGAATATATCTACTCAATGCTTCCTCATGTTTATCTACATATATGTCTGAGTCTACAGAGAGGTACGATCACTGATGAGCATGTGGTTCATTGTAAACAAGTGGTTATGAGTTCAAATCCAAGGGAGAGCTATCAGACACACACACACACACACACACAGAGGCAGTGTGTCTCAGTAATACATTACTGCTCCCTTGTGGTGAAAGACACGTCTGGCTGCACTTTTAAAGGATGCGTTCACCCAAATAAGAAACAGAACATCTCTTTGTCTTCACTTCATCGTCATCCAGATAGTTTAACTTTGTTTTGTTCATTCTTTGAACATCTGTCTCTGGATTCCTGCCTCCACATCAATACAACGGAGGCGAAGGGCATTTTGTTCGTAGCACACACAGCATTGAAAAGTTATATTTTATTTGAAAATGTCCTATAACAGGATTGAAGGGCAGTCCAGCGTAAGTAGGAAAAGGCAGAGACTACCATTCACTTGGAGCGTCCATTGCTGTGTGACGGGGCAGATGGACTTTCCTCCAGTTCGCAACTCTGAGTTTGAGTTGCTTTCCGTTTCCTAGTAGCTCGGAAATGTTCCAGTTCCGAGTTGTCTGGAGCGCAATATAAGTCATGACAGTAGAGAACCATCACACACACGCATGTAAGCATGCGTGTGTGTGATGCCTTCACTGGTTACCAGTGATTGTTGCCCTCTCTCTGGCTGGCTCTCTGTTGACTTGGTCCCCTAATGTTTCTTTTTTTAAATATTGTCTTATTATTCTATGATTCATATTGCTGTAAATTGTCTGTATGATCGTTTGCACTAGTAGAACTAGAGGTGGAGCTACGGAGGAGAAGAGAGTTGCACACAATGTTCACAGTGACTACAGCGCTTACGTTTAAAAAAATCATCGAGATTATTTCTTTGTTAGAAAGAAGTTCCAACAAAAACTGAAACAGTCATCTCTATGAGGACCAATACAACCAAAACATGTCTGCCTAACGGGAAGAGAGAATGTTCTTACTACGGGTGGGCTGAGCTGTTAAAACCTCATTTATATCCCAAGATGTTTAAAGACTCCCAGTGAAATTATTCCAGAGAATAAGCTCATCGGGTGCTGTGTCAGCAAAATGATCATTTTTGTTTCCAGCTCACAATTGCAAGATCAGATTAGAAGTGCTGCATCAGCTGAATGCTGAGAAGACAAACACAATGAATTAAAGGAAACAGAAAGATCACAGTCATGATCCTGTGCATTCTTCATGTACATGATGTGAACAGCTCACAGAACGCTGTAACAGATCAACATCACACACTGCCGTGGAGTGTGTGAGCGCTGACCTGCTTCTCCTCTGTGCTCTTCAGCCCTTCCTCTGGTGCTGGAATGGGGCTGTGTATCAGGGCGGCCATGATTGTGCATACGAGGCTGGAGATGAGTGTCAGTTTCCAACGAGGCTCTATATTTAGCCCGGGGACCGGGTGACCACTCTGACTGCAACGCGTACAGACACACTTCTCTGGACCTCGACACTCTTTCACCTTCTTTCCTCCGGTGTATGTTGAGGACGAGGTGAGTTATGAATAATTGATGTCCTCATTGCAGTATCCATGTTTATTCCCCTCTTCTCTATACTGTGATTTGTTTTATTTATTTCACATCTACAGCATCCCCACAGCAGCGTGAAAGGCTGAAGGGTTATGCTGCTCGGCAATGGTGCTGTCGTCTGCGTCCTACTGACAAGCCATCTCAGTGGCTATTGAAGCGACCATGTGTCAGTCGGAGGAGCCGGGGGCCAGACTGGGCCTGAACAGTCCTGACCTGCTGGTGAGAGAGGCTTTTCTGATGGCCCATGACTACATAGACTATGTAACCTCGGGGGGGGCAGATGGCTCCATGGGTCCCGCCCCTACAGCCTGCACCGCAGCCCTGCGCCACGCCGGAGACGAGCTCCTCACCCGCTTCCCCATCTTCTTCAGGCGCTGGCCGCGTGTCTTCCAGGATGTGACGGAGAACACGGCCTGCCCCACGCTCCTGAGCATCCTGGACGAGCACTTCTTCGCCCCTGTCCCTGGGGGGCGGCGCAGGGACCTGGCCTGGAGCGCGGTGTTATCGGTGTATGTGCTGGCTGGCCAGATGGCTCTGCATTGCCATGAGAGGGACATGGTGGTGGTCCTGCCACAGCTGAAGGACCGCGTGGGGGCCTATGTGGAGAGCGTCATCTGCCCTGAGATACGAGACAAGGGAGGATGGGTGAGATACAACACGCTGATTCTCTTGACTTCATATAGCGACAGCACTTAACCATGTGCAACCATTATTTTACTTTAGAGATTTTTAGGTAAGTAACCGAAACCCCTGCAACCCTGCTCCATCACGTCAAACAGCGAAACCCAGTTATCTTAAGGGGGCAGAGGTTTAGGTTTAGATTGCACTGCCAAACATATCAGAGGCATGTGAGAGACAGATTATGTCCGTTTTGTCTCCTACACTTCCCATAGTGCAACTTGGTAGCATCTTTCATCAGAGCCTGGTGAAAGCCCACTTCTTTGTGCTCCCCATGGCCCAGTTGTCGAGCAGAGGGAACTCTCACTGAAGAGTCAAAGGACACGATACAAGTGTTCTTCTCCTGACTAGTAAATTCACTTCCTCAAACACCATTTCCGCTCTGTTCATTTTGACAAATCCAGTTTGTGAAATTCAGGATTGCACAAACAATTCCTCTTTCCATATTTGTTCAATCACAGCCCTCTCAGGATCAGCGGTTATAGCAGGTTTGTTCTGGTCAGATCCCCCCACATTTGGACATTAGTAGTTTGTAACGTTGCCAGAGCTGGATTTCTTTTGACCCCCCAGAGCATCCATCAGGGACAATGCATGCTGATGCATATTTAAGAATGTGCATCAGCAGAACAATAAAAGTAGAATTAGACTTGAGATATGTTCCCTTCAGTTATTCAAAAGACCATAATCTAACTCAGTGAACTTTGGGCTTTTGTGCAACACAAGTTGTATCAAAAGTGAGCAATATTTTCAAAGAATACTAACAAATTTAATTTCACATGCACAATTATAACTTCAAAATCTAGTTTCTTTTGTCTTCCCTAAAGGATATGAGAACTCTCCCCAGAATCTACTGGTGTATCCTCTGAACACCATTGTGCTGAAATGCATCCTCTAATCATCTCTTTTGTTTGACAGAGTGGTTTTGTGTCACGCTTTGGAGAGAAGCAGGGCCTGGAAGGCCAGGTGAAGAAGGTGTGCAGTTGGACACTGCTGGCTTTGGCCATAAGCATCCTCACCTACTGCCTGTGGAAAAGAATGGTTTAGCCAACACTGCCACCTAGAGGCCACAATCAGAACACAGAGCTTTCTGACAAATGAAAATGTCTGCAGAGGTATTTTACAATGCATCTTAATTCTGTAGAAATGTATCAGTGAATGACAGATTAAAATCTGTATAATTCACATCGACAGCATACTTAATGTGTTCATGTATAAACCTGTGGTGGCCGCTGGTCAACGGAGCATTTTAAGGGACACGCTGAAGCAGATGAACTTTGATCTGTTCAGGACTGCAGGTACACATCAAGTCAGTTCAGATTACAGAGCAGACTGGAATGTACTGCATGTGAAATAATACACTTCAGATCCACTAATCATATCCATTTCCAGACCTTTCACAGCACAAACATTTAGAATACAACAGTTTCTCATTGATATGCCAAGCTGATGTATATGGGTCAAATGATTCATTTCAGTAATTCACACCTACATCTGTTGTATGAAAAATTAAAAATAGCTTCACTATGTGGTACATCTGCTAAGACAAAACCTCAACTACCATCATCATCATATACTAAGTCATTAACCAGCAAGGCAGATTTCAAATAAGCAGAAGAACTTTTATTAACATCGACAGCAGACAGAACACTGAAAACTGGAAAGAACTCTTCAGATCATTGCAGTGAAACGTAATGTACCGACAGCAGAGCTTTGGACGAGCGCTACATTTAGGCCAGCTCCTCCTCACCCTCCTCATCAAACTCTCCCTCCTCCTCAGCAGTGGCGTCCTGGTACTGCTGGTATTCAGACACCAGGTCGTTCATGTTGCTCTCTGCCTCGGTGAACTCCATCTCATCCATGCCCTCGCCGGTGTACCAGTGGAGGAAAGCTTTGCGCCTGAACATGGCTGTGAACTGCTCAGAGATGCGCTTGAACAGCTCCTGGATGGCTGTGCTGTTGCCGATGAAGGTGGCGGCCATCTTGAGGCCACGGGGAGGAATGTCGCAGACTGCGGTCTTGACGTTGTTGGGGATCCATTCAACAAAGTAGCTGCTGTTCTTGTTCTGCACATTCAGCATCTGCTCATCAACCTCCTTCATAGACATTCGGCCACGGAAGATGGCAGCCACTGTCAGGTAGCGGCCGTGACGTGGATCGCAGGCAGCCATCATGTTCTTGGCGTCGAACATCTGCTGGGTGAGCTCTGGCACAGTGAGAGACCTGTACTGCTGGCTACCTCGGCTTGTGAGGGGAGCAAAGCCTGGCATGAAGAAGTGCAGGCGGGGGAATGGCACCATGTTGACAGCGAGCTTTCGCAGGTCAGCGTTGAGCTGCCCAGGGAACCGGAGGCAAGTGGTGACGCCGCTCATAGTGGCAGAGACCAGGTGGTTGAGGTCTCCATATGAGGGGGTTGTAAGTTTGAGGGTACGGAAACAGATGTCATACAGGGCCTCATTGTCAATGCAATAGGTCTCGTCTGTGTTTTCCACAAGCTGGTGGACTGATAATGTTGCGTTGTAGGGCTCAACAACTGTGTCTGATACTTTGGGGGAAGGCACCACACTGAAGGTGTTCATGATGCGGTCGGGGTACTCTTCGCGGATCTTGCTGATGAGCAGGGTGCCCATACCAGATCCTGTACCGCCACCCAAGGAGTGAGTGAGCTGGAAGCCCTGAAGGCAGTCGCAGCTCTCTGCCTCCTTCCTCACCACATCCAGGACAGAGTCCACCAGCTCTGCACCCTCCGTGTAGTGACCCTTGGCCCAGTTGTTCCCAGCACCACTCTGGCCTGTAAGAGGAATAAAAAAAAAAAAAAAAAAAGGTTAAGCATCAAACACTCAGGGTGCATCCTAATTAGCAGCTGAACTTTTAAGACACAAATAAAAATTAAAAAAAGTACCGAAGACAAAGTTGTCTGGTCTAAAGATCTGGCCGAACGGTCCAGACCTCACAGAGTCCATGGTTCCTGGCTCCAGATCAACCAGCACAGCACGGGGCACATATTTACCACCTTAAACAAAAAAAAGCAGTCAGAGGTGAGAAAATAAATAAATATACACACGTCTATATAATGCTATTCAAAATGAGGGCAGCTTTAAAACATACCCGATGCTTCATTGTAGTAGACGTTGATTCTGTCCAGCTGCAGGTCACTGTCGCCGTGGTATGTTCCAGTTGGGTCAATGCCGTGCTCGTCACTGATCACCTCCCAAAACTGTAACAAAGAATGCAAACATTTGTAAGCCGTTAACACATCACTGAGCGACCTACAGCCAGTTTAAGTTAAAGCTGCATTTCCCGCCGTGCCGGCTTCAGCGCGCGCGGCCTGGCCCCCTATTGGCTGCGACTCAATAGTTATGAATTTGAAAATGTCTACTACGTCACTAACCGCCAAGACCGCCTACTTCAGGGAAAAGCCGGGCGCCGTTCAACCGGCATCGCTAAGAAGGCCTCAAAGAGCCGGCAACCGTTACTAAATCATCCCTGAACAAAGGGTGGGACCCGACGGTCCGTCTACAGAATTATACCTTTCATACCGTTATCGTAATAAAACATTACGGTTCAATGCTGTTCTCTTATCAGCGGAAAAACTCACTTCCTTTTTTCGCAATGCAGCAAGTTTGCCGAGCGACAAACTGATTTTAAGCTAACGTTAATTTGTCTACGTAAATCACGTTAGTATTATCTGAATTTAGCTAGATAGTTTAAGTATTTACGCGTTTGCTACCAAAGACGGCATAACGGTAAATTATTTAGAAATGCCAAAATGAGTTTCAAGTGTTTTTATTCGTATATACTTCGACAGATTACGGCCCTAAAGACGACCAACCAGATATTGGTTTAAAATTAGCTTTCAACGGCAATTTTCACGAGTAGGACACATCGCTATTCCCAGGGTGTGGTTTCTGGGACGCGATAAACACAAAGAAAGGGCTCCTAGAACAAGGAGGTCTTACATAAAACTACTCAATTTTGAACTCAAACGGTAAATACGGTTTTACTAACCTTTGCACCAATCTGGTTTCCGCACTGGCCGGCTTGAAGATGTACAATTTCCCTCATTTTGCTTTCCGGAGGTAGAGTTCGACTCTTTCAATGGACGACTTTGTCTTTCTTTATGTGCTGTGCTAAACGGCTCGACTTCCCACTTTATAGTAGCGCAAGACCCGCCCTTTACGTCTCAACTCGAATGTGTATTGGCTGGTTTGCGCGAGCGTCATTCACAGACACAAATTTAAACCAATCAAATAGTCAAATACTTGTCCACAATTGGTCTAATCTGCCTGTCAATCACATTCATCTGGAACGTGTGACTGACGTCTAATCTGTAGACGTTGGCCTGCCTGCTTCCCTCATGATGGCGGAAGAGAAATGCCGCACTGGCGACAGCTTTTATTCTGCGATTCACAGCCTAACGGTGGCGTCTGAGGAAGAGAGTGAAACATTTACTTCTGCCAATAAACGGAACTTATTTAGATTTGATCAATTCTAAAACAGTAGCATTACTGTGATCTGACTGCTAGATAGCCGCAGTCCACGTGGCTGACTAAGTGAACACAATGGTCCAGTATAGCAGAAGTTTCGCTAACGGAAACTGTCGCAACACAGCTGGACGTGACTGGCGTGGCTACAACCATGATGTTGTCATGTGCCTCTTAAGGCCAAGGAGTCGACAGTTTTTCATTCTAGCTAAGCACGACAGCAGCTCATTTCACGTGTTAGTTCACCTTTCTCTGCCTGGATTTGTGGTGATGAGGTGATGTACAGTTTGTTTGGAATGAAGAGCTGCCTTCTTGGCCTTGATTGTGCATGATTGAATCACCCAGGCAGTAACATTTTTACAGAAACGGTTACACATTTCTGTGGAGATATGTCAAAGTCGAGACAATCATAGACACACTGAGGAACATTGAACACAGTGAATAGTAGGCCGACGACTTTAAGACGATTTCCAAGGCAGGCACACAAAAGGAGCCCTGCAGTGCCCTGATAGATATGGTGGTATTGATCTTGTGTGATAATGATGTGCCAATGCAGCAGACAGATTTGATGAACTGATTAAAGAAAGAAGAATCATTTTACTCTGGATGTGCACTACACCACACCTCCATAGACCAGAAGAGCTCTCCTCCCGTCTCAACGCCTCGCTGTCAGACTCCCCTTTATAGGCTGCAGCTCCGACACAGCATCTTGCAGATCCCTGGTTGATTCTTAATATAAGGTATGCAACTATTAGCATTCTGCTTGAATGTAAGGTTTAAACACAACACTCTACAGAAGCTTGCTCAAACACAGATGACGGTCTGTTTGTACTGTATTGTCTGCTGTAAAGCAGAGTTATTGGATGAGGGCTGATGGGTTTATTAAGAGTTCATCTGAATGGCATGGACCTCTGTGCCTTAGTACAGGCTTTATATAAGCAGCCTAGCACAATATGCATACCATACATTTCTATGTAGATTAGTTCTTAAGAATCAGAAATACTTTATTGATCCACAGGGGAAATTGTTACATCATTGTTCTTACATAGAAGCATAAGACAATAGAAAACAATAGAAATGATGACTGTTACATAACAAAAAGGAACAGTGTAGATGCAGTTTTAATGGCAGAGAATTACACAGTTGAATTATTGTACAATTTATTGTACAGTTTAGTGCAGACTGTGCAGAATATTTAAGACTTTCTGGAGGCGTATGAATAGTAATTCATTGAGTGGGTCTCATTAAATACAAATAGTGTTATTATGAATTAGTTTTCACACAGCGTGGGCGGAGATGTTTTTACAGAAACACTGCTATGCTTATCATATCATACAGTATGTAGGTCGCGCTCATAGTCTCTTCTGTGTGTGCATTGTAATCTGACACACAGAGGCCTCGTCTGTTTACTCCATGACGGTGCTGTGTCACAGATGAGTCAGGATACAAGCAGCTACCAGCTACTCTGTGCTGTATAGCGCTGTGCCCTTCTCTTGACACGGCCATATTGTTGTCAAGTGCTTGCTTTTGGCAACATGCAGACATTTGGGCAGACTGACTTCGAGGTGCTGAGCTCTGGTACCTTGCACTGTAATCATCCTCGTGCCTTTGGGTGATTTGACAAAACTATTGTGCAACAGTAGGGTTACAAGTTAGAACCCTGATAGTACTGTGATGTAGTGGGTCAGGACGCTCACAGCCCCAAACTACATTCCCCACAGGCTCAAAGGGTGCTGCTCTGCCACTGGAGTTTACACAGTGCAACCATCCACCAAGTAATTCCTTAAATCAGCGCAGCTTAAAAGAAACAGAAATACATGTTCAGTGAATGTTTTGCATATACGTTCGATAGAACAGTTTCCTCGTAATGCAGCCATGGAGGCCTTAAACAAAGGCTACAGCAGCTTGATTGAAGGGGAACATCTACCAGCATTATCAACGTTGTTAGCTAATGTTAGCACACTATTAGCACATTGGTTAAAACTGTTCCTGTTTATATTTGTTAGGTACAAAATTCTTGTTTTTCTTCTTTTCTTGGAAGTCTGAGATCTGCTCGTATCTAAACAATGTCAAAAGACCGTCTTGGCATATATTTGAATTGATCTGTCCAGTTTTCTTCTTATGACTCACTCCACATGAACATATGTGGACACCCAAATATTACACACAAAGGAGAGTATTGCGTATTGTAATGGTAATTTTTTACATAGTATATATTTCTACTTACTTAATATATATTTCTTCTCATTATATTGTATTCATGCATAAGTAATTTTACTCTAAACTTTGTTGAACTTCACCGTGTCTCTGTTGTGCAGAAGAAGAGTTCTCCCTCTCTGTTCACAAAGATAACTAACTGTTGTATGAGGATGTTCCAGCACCAAGGCCTTTGGGCCGCTGGTTGTGGTTGCTGACCGTTTGTTTTTGAATGTTGTTCCTATCAGTCTGAGACCAAAAGTCTGAGACTGAAATGTCTGTAACATTGGCCATGGGCCCCCACCTTTGCTCATTCTGTATAAAGAAAGCTTGTTGTCTTTTTTCTTGGTTCTTCCTCACTGAGACTGAACACATTCTGTTGTGATGATTGAACCTTCTCTCCGCAGAGAATAAATACTTCAAAGACAACCTGGTTTTTGGTTTTATGTATTTCAGCATGAAGAGACTCAGGAATTTTATCCACAACAGTATTAATATGTTGCTTCTACTCAGCATTCCAGTTCATCCAAAAGGTGTTTGATGGGGTTGAGGTCAGTTCTGTGTGGGCCAGTTAGTTTCTTCCACACCGAACTGGGAGATCCATTTCTTTATGGACCGGGTCCCCAAACTGCTGCCTCATAGTTGGAAACATGCTACTGTCTAAAATATCATTGTATGCTGTACTATTGGATTTCCTTTTCTTGGTGGGAAATGTAACCCAAACCTCTTTTGGATAGAGGAAACACTAAATTTAAACATTTTTAAGATCTGCCCCATTCAGTTTTTATAAAGTGCTGTGGGCTCATATTTCTAGAAATGTGGGGTCTTTATAATAACACGAGTAGGAGTATACTGAAAAGGTGTACAGCCTAGCTGCATAACCGATACCCCCTCCCAGTGCGAGTGAAGCACTGGAAGAACGGCTTGTTCAATAACCTCTGACCTAGGTAATAAACGCACCCCCCAAAATCTACATGCGAGACCGTCTCAGCCTGCTTAGGGAGGCGAAAGCCAGGATAACTTAATACCACTAGCCACCGTCAGGGCAATCGATTAATCAATTGGTGTATCAATTATTTTAATAGTGAAATAGAGAGTTTTTAGGGTGTAGTGTGTCTCGGACAGTCTTGGTGGATACCTAAACAATACGTTCTAAAATTAAACACATAATACACATTTTGGACTTTTGAACCTGATTCTGATCATTTTTACTACAAGGTTGCTTTGAGGATGCTCTAAGAAGTGTCGTCCTCTGAGTATCATCATCAAGTCAAAAATGTAATTTGTCTAGTTTGTTTTATGACCGAATACCTGCAAAACGAACGAAATATCATCAGCATAAGCTGTGCTTTTTGTGTATAGGCCTACTGCAAATTTAAGCAAATGTTTGTATGTTAAACAGCTAAGATGGTGAACATGCTAAACACTATGCCTGCTAAACAAAAGCATTGTCACTGTGGGCATATTAGCCAAGTAGCCATCTCGGGATTTGGTTATTAAGTGCATTTTACAACTTTTAGGGCCTAATGATTGAAGCAAAGGCCGTATAAGTGTTCCTACGGCGATTCACCTAAAAATAATGCTTATTTGCAGACTTACCTTTCCCAATGGAAGTCTATGGGAAAACGTTTTTTGGGGTTTCATGACATCATGTGATGGACCAGGAAGTTGTAATTATACCGTTTGGCCACCATGTCAAATTCTTCTGCTTCAGAGCCCGGTGCACTTCCTGGGGCCTTGATATTAGCATGCCGTTAGCATGTAGCTCACAGCGCAGAGCCTCACAGAGCTGCTCGTGTGGCTGTATGACTGCATGACTCTGAGCCTTGTTGAGAATACATTGGACTGTTTTAGGCACTGAGCTATAGATGGAATGAAGTTAGCAGTCTTTTTCTTGAGATAAAAAAGTAAGCTAAATGCTAAATGTATAAATAAAATGGAACATTTTGTGATTTAACAGAATTTAGCACATTTAACACATTTTTGGGTGAGTTTTCTGCTGGGGAATTACCGCAGTACTCATGAAGTCCTAGTTGCAGCTGTGCATAGATGACTTGACTACGCTGTGTAACATGTTAGCATATTTGAGTACTAATACTGCAGACAATGTGTTACAGACAGCCTTGGGACAAAGTGGATCCTCCCTTTGATCTCAGTCAGTTGGGTTTCCCTTCAGTCTGCTGCCTTTGAGCTTTTACTCATCTATTATTCATTCATCTCTTTCTCTGGGTCCATCCAATGCATTGAGTGGATTGTGGTGACAGCTCAGCTGGAGCTTAATGCATGAGAAACCTTTCAGTGCACTGGAAGAAGATTTTGCTGTTTGCTGCTTTGTATGAGTACAGTACCTCCTGATGAAGCACTTCCTACAGTGTGCTTACAGTACGCTAGCATGCAGTGTGTCTCTGTGAAGCCCTGTTGAATCAGAGCTGAGTCCCATGACTCAGCATCTCTTAGAACACTGCGGCAGTCAGCACTCAGCCTCCAGCAGCTAGATCAATGTTACAAATGGAGACAGATGCTGGGATAGACATCACATCAGAGGTTATAATGCTTTAACTAGATTCTGATTCTGATTCTGGCATTCTGGTTTGTAGTCAGAATAGCAATGACCAATCACGTTGGAGCTAATACAATCTGGGAACCCACCGGCTATCTTCTGATGATGATTTCGCTTTTTATTGGTTTGAAAATTAGCTTGTAAACTGGCTACTACGACAATCCGGTCGTGCCCCTCAACTCCAGTCTAGTGTCTAGTTGCTCATTGGACTGTAAACCACGAGCAGCGCACAGAAAATGAAGTCTTGGTCCTGTTCTGTTGGCTATACTGGAACCCCCAAAGCCCCTTGTCTCAGAGGCTTATCTGTCATCACACAGAGAGCAGATGGGTTCAGAGATCGAGTCTTCTTCAATACAGCATGATGTTCATTTGGTACATTTTGCTCCTATTTAGAGTCAAACAGACCATAAAGCAGGGGATGCTTTAGGGCGGGGCTACCCTGTGATTGACAGGGCGCTACCAGAGCGTGGTCTTTCATCGTACAATTGTAACCCTTCACAGTGTGTTTTCACTTCATGGTAGTTAATTGTAACATTTTGGTCGCCTTAAACGGTCTTATTCAGCGTTTGGTTTTACTTAGCTCCACCCTCTTCTGTCACTTCTGGTGGTTTCCAAAATGTTCCAAACTATGCAGAAAATCACACCCAAACACTTCAATGCCTTTTGAGGACAACACTGCACCAGCTGGGTGAATGGTGCTTCAGTGTGCGACTGGTCCTGTTCTATAGATATTGTGGGGAATGGGTTATCGGGGGGGACAGGTGTTAGACAGGAACAGCTGGGCTCATGTACAGCATGTCTGCTGAGAGAACCACTGATTCACTCTCAGATCAGGTTACTGACTGCTCACTGCACCAGCATTCAGCCAGCCTCACATTCTGCTGCAAACCACAACACTTTCAGGCCAGAGACACATTCGACTGGATCAAAGAGTGTCAGGGAGAACTGGGATTGTTTGACTGCAGGTTACAGCCTGAGCGGGCTTAGTAACAGATGCTACAGATACAATGGCTCAGCTGAGGAAGCAGCCGAAAAGGCTTTTTGAACTGAAGCAGAAGCTGCAATTGGATTTTTTTAAAGGAGCATTTAGACATGAAATACCCGATCGCTCCATTGTAACCAATACTGTGTTACAAAGCAAAATTCAGTTAAGACTGAATATCTGGAATGTAACATGTAATAACTGGATGTACCATCCTTACATTTACTCACAATGCACTTAGAGTAGAACCTGTGATAATCATAAATAGGAGAATAAGAGAAAGTTTTTCTTGTAATAAAATCTCACCGAGAGGAAAATCATATTGGAACTCACAAATATGTGACATTGAATAGCTGAAGGCGTGTCTGGGTCCCTTCAAATGCTCTGTTTCTAAGACCAAAAAGGTTCATATGAAAACTCTCTAATATATTGGTGTCAAGTTTCACTGCATGTTCACTTTGCATTAGTGAACCGGAAACGCTGACGTGTTTGTTTTATAGTTGTTCACGTTCTATTCAGATATGGACGAATATGGAAATGTACATTTTAAGGAGAACTGGTCCACTTGCTAAAATGAGTCTTAAAGGTGTTATTGTTTATTTCAAAAGCATTATCAATTCATTTAATTTAATTACAAATCTCATGATGGTTTTTGGTAAATTTCAATCACAAATCTAAATTTGCGAAGTCGTTTTCTCAATAGATTTTTATTCTGTCTCTAAAACATCATTCAAACCAATTATTTGGTGATCTGTCTAATACATCATTTTAAAAAGCAGGTTATTATTCTTCATCTCCATAATGTTTATTTTAGTTTGTCTTTTGTTTCTCTTGACGATATGTGACGTCTATCTTTGTACTTACTTTTTTAATAAAGATAAAAAAAATAAAAATAAACCATACAAGCCAACGTAAAAATGTAAACTTAAAATGCATTTTTAATACATTATAATGTAGATTATTTATCATATTGATTTGAGTTCTGCAAATAAATAAACTAACAGACACACACAGACAACCAGCTGATTCCTGGCTGTCAATATGAATTCAATCATCTAATTACTAATCACTAATTACTAATTCTAATCATCTAATTACTTATTAACATGGAAGAGAAAACAGAAATAATAAATGTCATGTTACTGAACTACTACTGAAGGCACAGCGGGTATCTGCATTGATATCATGCAGGCCGTGGGTGAAATGATCAGACTAAAATAAGATTAAGGCGTGGCAACAGTCCAGCTGTTACAGAACACTTTTAACCCATTCTTCACTCAGCTGGGTGGTTGGGGGATTTATTTCTCTCACTGTTTTCTGTAGTCGTACATCTTTGTAGGGTGGAATATATGAACGACACATGAGAGCCTCCCACTGACAACAGGAGCTGTAGATGAATATGACAAACCTGCGTCAAACTAACTGCATTGGACTGCTGGAGCAAGAGCATTATGCCATATTTCTATAAGACCATGTCAGATAGATACATATTTGGATTGTTAATATAATGCATATGTGCCCCGATTTTGAATAATACAGAAGGAGAAATACATCCCTGCATGGATTGCTGCTATCGTTTCCCATGCGTTCTGTGTCTTTAAGAGAGCTGTGTCTGTTTGGCTGCTCTCCAGAGAGTTGAGCCAGGAAGTCCATTTGATGCTAACTCAGCCAGACAGTCACCAGCAGGCTATGCAGCCACAGCCCCGCAGTGGGCATAACGGTCAGCGTGGTCCAGGGGAAGTCCACCCTCCAGGATATCATGTTATAGATATACAGCAGGGTCACAATGCTGCAGGCCCAGCTGGCCTTCTACTGTATATACGGTTAAGTCTATATCTCTGGACCTTTTACAGGTACTAACATAATATGTTGAGTGGAACCAACATGTGCTGCATAGTATGATGACATTATCATATCATGTTCATTACCCAAAATGTTCACAGCAGAAACACCGGCTGCCTCTAACGGGCCTGGGACTGCATTGCAGAGTTCCTGGCAGGCGGTGGCTTCCATCATTATAAAATACCAGCTAAAGGGGGCGGGATTAGGAAGTAACAGGGTTTATGGGAAATGTGGTTTTAATTAGACAGAAGATTCAGAGAGAGGAAATGTATTCACACTTTGTGTCACGGGGTGTGGTGGAGGACTCAAATACAGACAAGACCAGAAGTAGAGTGAAGCAGGTATTTAATGAAGGATGAGATCAGAACAGGAAACTTACAGGAACACAACAGGGAACCCACGGACGAGACAAGAGATGAGGGGGGGGGGATCCAGCAGGACGAGGCAGGACAGGCAGACGGAGAAACCGGGAACAGGACGAGCCAAACGGGCGGGTAGACATGGCCATGAGCTGGCAAGGAGTGACTGAGAGGCAGGGGTTTAAATAGTGGCTGATAGAGGCAGGGGAGGGGAGTTGTGCTGATGAGGAGGGAGGCTGACAGGTGCACTGAATGAGCTGATAGGTGAGTGATAAATAAAGAGACAGGAGAGAAGGGGCAGAGCTGTGACACTGAGTCAGCGTCTCTGTGAGTGTAGCTCAGTTAAATGCCCTGAGGCTCAGGCTGACTGTTTGTGTCTGCAGATGTGGAGGTCGTCTGTAGATGTGAAGGTCGTCTGTAGGTGTGGAGGTCGTCTGTAGATGTGGAGGTCGTCTGTAGATGTGGAGGTCGTCTGTAGGTGTGGAGGTCGTCTGTAGATGTGGAGGTCGTCTGTAGATGTGGAGGTCGTCTGTAGATGTGGAGGTCGTCGTCTTTTGATTGTTCTTAGCATGCTGGTGCGATGGCTCTAGAGATGGCAATGTTTGTCGGTTGGTTGGTCTGTCCAACAGTCTGCACTGAAATATCTCATCAACTAGTTGATGAATTTGGTGATCCCTTGACTTTCTGTGTAGCGCCATCACCTGGTGAAAATGTGAATTGATTAAAGAACACTTAATATGCTGGTTTATGACCAAATATCGGCAAAACTAATTAACTCAAATGTAACGGATGAATTTTCTTGCATTGAAAATTAAATGTATTATTTGATGTTCCGATATGTATTTAAGTGGGTCGTCAGTCAGAGGATCGGCGGATCGATCCCCGGCTCCTCAAGTCGTTGGGCAAACCACTTAACCCCAAACTGCTCAAGTAGGCCATCAGGGTATGAATGCATGAATGACATGTAGTGTTTGGAAGACTAGAAAGGCGCTACACAAGTACAAGTCCATTTATAATTTACATCTGGTGTGAGGTAGAGGTTGCTATTTGTCTCAACAGAAGGAATGACAGCAAAGTATCAGCATTGTGGTACTTATATCTTTGGTATTGATGTTAGACTTAAATGTATGCCGACCAATGTAATTGTTTAATGTGTGCAGATTAAATGAACTATATTGATACGTTTTACCGACACATTCATTCTGCCAAGGAGTGCATAGGCCTACTATACGTTCAAAATCCTGAGCTGGTGCAGAGGAACCGCCTGTATATCGTGACTCTTTAGTGCTCAACAAATCATTGCAGTGTGCATAAACCTTAGAGAAAGAATCAATTAGGGCCTAACCATCAGGGTTATCACTTTTGATCAAACCCTCTCCTTTGAACGCCACGTCAATCACATCACAAGAACCGCCTTCTTTCATCTGAAGAACATCGCCCATCTCCGCCCTCCCTCTCCTCCACGCCTTCATCACCTCTCGACTGGACTACTGCAACAGCATCCTGTACGGCTCATCCACCAAAATCATCAACAAACTACAATACATCCAGAACTCAGCTGCAGTCTGCTCTGCCACTCCACCAGAGACCACATCACCCCAGTCCTTCAGAACCTCCACTGGATCCCCACACAGCAAAGAATCCAGTTCAGGATTCTTCTCATCACATACAAAGCCCTTCATAACCCTGAACCCCTCCTTACCTTTAGACCTCCTGCATCGACACGCTCCCACCCGCAACCTCAGATCCACAAAAGAAAAACAACCAAAAGCAAAGAAGCATGTTCTGTTGTGTTATGCTGCCCCCTAGTGGCAACACTTGGAATTACTTTCACGTGGACAGCAGAGGCCTATGTTTGTTTACCCAACTAGTCACTTTTTTAGTGACAAAACTTGAATCTTTCATGGTATCTGTGGAGTTATGGAAGCATATTGGATCTAAACGTGCAATGATTTGTTCACTGTACAGCGAGAGCCACACATGATGCAGGTTTATGGAGCCAGATCCAGGCCAATAGTTTTGATCATTTGAAAATAAAAATTGAATCTGAAAGTTGAAGTTGTGGTCTCGAACATTGAGAAATACAGCAAAACAAAAATAAGTGAATGAAAGTTTTCTGGGGTTGAATATAATTTTGATTCAGTTCTGGACTTGTTTTGAATAAAATATTTATTTAAATTGTTCACTTTCATATATATTTTGATATTTGAGGTCTTATATTTTTCACTTTCAGATTTTATATTTTTTCAGTTTCACACACACACATATATATGTGTGTGTTTTGTATTATACAGAATATTATTATATGATATATATATATTATTATTATTAATAAGATCTCCTGACGTGTTTGTCAAAGTGTTATTTACTGCTTTTTTTCCTGTTGGAATGAATGTTAAATATTTAACTGCAAAGTAGTAATGCATGTTTGAGAGCTTAATAATTGTTTTTGCATTAAATCATTCTGATGCTGACATTGATAGGATGTGGCACAGCCCTAGAACATGTTCCACCAGCCGCCACTGAGTACAGCTGTGTTGTGTGACAGGTTAGAGACTTAGAGAGAGTACACATGTTATATATTAGCTCCATGTTCTGTACAGTTACTGAATAAATGAGATAAACCGAGAACGGCTCATTTCTAGACAACTTGGTCTTGTCGAGGTGCTGTGTGGTCATCAATGTACTGAGCCGTCTGACAGGCGACCTTTGAATCCAAGCACAGAGCAGATGATGTGGCTGACTTATGTTCACATTCTGTCTGCTTGTCTGAGCAGTGACTCGCCCCTCTGGCTTGAGAGGCACATTTATCAGATTGCCATGGCCCACTCAGTAGTCCAGCTCATCCCTGCTCATTGAGCTCCGTTAACCTCACAGGAAGCCTCCAGTGAGCATCTCCTCTGGCTCACAACACAGAGCAGGCTGTGAGCTTGTGCATCAGGACCACCTCTGTAATGTTGTCTGCAGTGTAGTTTATTCCGAGGCTCGTACACACACACAGTTAACGCGGTCTTGCTGGCTGAATGTATATCTATTGTACAGCCGCCAGGTGGCGTGGTTTTACCGTGAACATCACCCCATTTAGCTACAGTGTGTCATGGTCATCTACAGGAGTGTGCAGGACGTCCTTGGGCTCACTCCACCTCCCTCACTGGACCTGTTTCCTGCTCCACCCACCTCTCTGCCAGCTGTAAGATGGCACAGCCTTTATGCTGGAAATGACAACAAATACTGGTGATGAGGCATGCAAGTGTTCAACTGACAAAGCTAAAGCTTAACCAGCCATTGCTGCAGGAAAATGTGAATATTCTTAAAACCTGCACCATAAACAAAGAGTAGGCGCAGCGAAAGCCGGCTGCATGACAAGAAGCATCTGTTACTGGTGATTGAGACGGAAGCACATGCTGTACTCACATTTAGTAGCATAACTGACTTTGTTGTGGCTTTAGCTTTATAAAGCTCCTCATGTTTTGTTCTTAAGTCAGATACAATTACCTCAGAAGAACAGTGCTTGAGTTAATGTACTTTACACCAGTGGTCTTTAGTGTGATGTAGTCCTAACCAGATGGAGCTGCCAGCTTGTAAAGTTGACTTGTGCAGCCGTGTGAGGTAATGGGCTTAACCTATGCATACAATATTATATACAAAATAGTGGTAATATGTTACCTAGTGGGAGGACGTTTGTGTCAAAGTATCCCGCCATGTTCATGTTGCCAGCTGGCCGGTACTGCCCGACGACAAAGACCCTCTTGCCATCGGTGGCCATACCAACGCCCAGCTCAGTGCTGTCTTTCCACACCACCTGAGTAAAATGACCTGCAGGAGGAATCACAGTGTGGTGCTATAGATGCTGTCTGTCAATGTTGTATTAAATGCATAATTCATAGAACATAACTAAGTAGTAACTTCATTTCTTTCTATTCCTATGGCTTGATTTGTATATGATGCATATTTTAGGGATGCAGATGTAACATGAACTTTGTTATTGACATTTCAGATATGAATTTCAGTTTATGAATTTACCAGTAACACTACTGAATCCAGGGTTACTCCAACTGTAATCCTTCATCTCATTATACCACGAATCTACAGCTTCTTTCCCTAAAATGTGAGAAAGAGAAAAAATATGTACAGAATGAACATAATATGAACATTTGAATTGGTGGTTGAAGTTTGAGTTCCTCATTATAATTCATCTTGTATTTAAAAGTGGAGAACGGTTCTTTTTTAAAAGTTACAGTCTCACCTTAGCAGGGGAACAAATATACCAATCAGCAATAATTTGCACCTTTACATTGAATAAATGACATGATAAAAGGATGGCAAAGAAAGGGGTTGGGTCTATATCCACCTGTCAGATGAATGGGTGCTGAGCTGCTCATGTTGAAGATGTTCTCTCCGTCCTTACTGACACTGTGCTGCAGGGCGCCGATCGCCAGCAGGTGTTCGGCCCATTTCTGAGCTGCAGCAGTCAGCTCGCTGCTGAGGCTCATCGGTGGCGCGCTGTGCTTTGCCCTGTAGGCGTTGTGGGTTTCTAGGAACTCCCTCTGAAAGCTTTTATCTGTAAATAAAAAAAGACATTATTAATTGATGAGCTTTAAGTGCTTATGAGGCTGGCATCTCTCAACATCGTGGGTGCAGACAGGATGAATCCTGCCTTGTGATAAGAGACGCAGCTCTCAATGATCATGTCTTGTGTGTGAACAAACCATGCACTAACCTGCCATTGTGTCGGGGTTATGAATGCTGAAATGACATAAGAACACAGTTATAAATGATTCACAAAAATACACTCAATACACTAAATAATCAATACAATCTTTTAAATGATTACAAATTTAGTTACAAACATTTTATAAAGCAGGTATTACCTATCAACAGTAAATAACCGGCAGAAGCAGTGATCTCTGGCACTCACCTGGTTCAGGGTGTGGAGGATGTCCTGCACAGTTCTTTTGCTGTCTGTATTTATATGAGCCGGTCCTCTCCCTCCTCTTCTATATGTAGGAGGAGACAGACTCCCAGCCCGTGAGTATCTCACTGTGCCATTCATCCTTGTTGAGAATGACTTCAGATGCCCGTGTTGTTTTGCAGGATATTCCACATTCTTTACATGCAGATAAGTTTCGAGGTACTTGATAAGATACAGAGAGTTTCTGTCTGTGTTCTCTCCCCAATCAATGGTTTTCCAGATATACGATGTGATAATAAGAAGAAGTTTTCGTCTTAATCCAGATAATAACCAGATGCATTGCTCAGTCTGGGTTACCATCCGGTAGCTGTCTTTTAACAACAAGCAATTACTGAGGCAATAAAAGAGCATTTGTTTTTCCAAAGAAATAAACAGAGTGCAGATGAGCTGCTGTCAAACAGGTTGTGGTAAACTGTCCGTAAAGCACGGGTTGCTTCCTGTTGTCTACAGTTAACAGGTCGAGGCCTGAATCAAACACAGACAAACGGAGGACTTCAAACGCATGTGGATCTCATTAGTTCACTATTAAACACTTTACTCCTATAGACCCCATGGTTATGTTTACCACAAATCCAACAAACGCAAACAACATAACGTTTATTCTTAGATCATAAAACAGTTAGAAGCATTTGCGACTGTGGCTCAGTGTTAGAGCTGGTCGTCCTTTAATCAGAGAACTGGAGGTTCGATCCCCGGCTCTGTGTTTGAATGGGTATGAATGTTAGATAGGTCGGACGGGCAGGTGGCACCTTGCATGGTATCCTGATGAGTGTGAATGTAGTTTGAGTGGTCGGGAGACTAGAAAAGAACTATACAGTTTACCAACCGCCACTTATTGAAACTTGTTAAGCGTTTATATGAGCTCCTTATAATTGTTGATACTAGTGTCGTGTCTTGCATGCGACAGGTCTGTTGAAGTGATGAGGAAGGATGCTCCGTGGACACTGTTCTTGCTGGTATAATCAAGTTTATTACAAACAAGCAACACATGCCATTACGGACGTCTAGATCGTCCGGAGGTCTCAAGTCGAATCCGAAAGTCCTGCCTTTAGGGCGCTCGCTTCATCTTTATATAGGATACATGTCATGCAACATAAAGGGCGGAACAATGAGAGAATGTATGTGGCCCCCCTCATTCTGCACATCCACCCTTCTGCCCCTGGTCTCCTGCACATCTGGTTTTCATCTAAGACAACTACACTTGGGGTCTTCGCTGTACTGTGTAAGGCCTGAAAATATACCACATATTCCCCCCTTCGAGACTTACACAAAGTCTCGAAAAAACAACAGAAGAGACATACAAGTGTATGATCATGACAAAATTAACAACCCTTTTTTAACATTAAAGCAACGATACGGAGTATATAAAAAAGTGAGAGTGAAAAACCTGTTAGGCAGCTAATTTTTCTTGAAATCCATTAAACAATGTAAACAGGAAAATTCTCTCACGGTCCCTCTGCCAAGGCAACCATAAGTAATACTCCAAAACACTGAAATGAGAAATTTAGCAATTTGTGTAAGGAAATGACTTTAGCAAATACATATGGAACACTCAGCAAATCAAAACAAAACAATGTCCAAAGTCAGGCTGGTCGACCCATCGCACCTTTCTATGGACCTTTTCCTGCCTACCCCACTGTCCCTAAACATCGAGAAAAAGAAAACATCCGAGGTCCCATTATATTTAGAAACCATCATTTCCCAAACATTTAATATACAAAGACGAAAATTCATTTTTAATAATACTAATGTAACATTTCAGTGAAGACATGAGACTGTATAACGCTGCAGTTTTCTCAGCAGCCGTGACTCAGGTGTAGTATCGAAGATGTCTTGAATCTGGATGTTGTATCGCCAGTCCACGTTCAGAGTCCTTCAGATTTTCATGTTTTCATGTTTGAAGTGTCTGAATCCATTCAGCCCATCGGAGTCCCTGACAATCCACCACCCTCCCAGTGGTCTTCCCCCAATATGTTCTAGAATGAAAGAAAAGAAGGCCAGTATCTTTTGCATACAGAACAGATACACATTAAAACATCAAACACCGAATAATAACACTTCTATAAGTAAAATGTGAGATTATAACTCATAATGTCCATTAATCATATTGTTCATTTGTTTCCATACCCCCCCTTCGAGACTAAATAACGTCTCGAAAGAGCAAAACAAAATCAACACTACAAACTACGCAAGCAATAACATAGGTAAATAATAGGATTATAATCATGAGATATTCAAAATGGATATTCCTCCACCACTTCGATCTTTATTGCGTCATCCTCATCCATGTCCGTGTCAGCTTCTTGTAATAATGGCATCAGAGTTTGATCGCCGGGTAGCACAACTCCAACCCATCTAATTATCATTGCCTTTGCAAAGGTCAACAACAGCGTACAAAAACAAAACATCACACACAACGACAGAACTAGCTACCACAATCTGAACTAACACTGCTCCTAGTGGCCCCAATTTATCCTGCAACCAAGCATTTGCAGACCATCCTGCGTCTTCTGACGGACCAAACGCATCTCTTATGATCTTTAATGCCTCTATGACACTAGTCATATTATCAGAACTATCAGGAATCAACGTATAGCAAGCCTCCCCTGTTAAGTTCAAAGTCATACAAAGGCCCCCTTGTTTGGCCAAAATATAGTCAAGAGCCATGTCATGCTTTAGCAACGTCAGTCTGTGGCTTCTCTGAGTGTTTGACAAAAATTCGAAACCTCTTATGGTTTCGTTCGCAAAGCCCTGCAAGGTGTATGTAATGTTGTCGATGTGATCTGCCAAGAATGTCACCCCATACCATGGAAATAATCCTATACCCCACTTTTCTCCTATACTTATTCTCCAATGGTAAGATTCCAAATTGTGAAACTGTGCCAACGCACGTTTCATTCTACTATGTGAAGCGACATCAGATTGGCCCCTGTCTGGCCCTACTCCCTTCTGGATAGTAAGAACCTCATATGGAAGTTTCAACAGTGCCATATAACAGCATCCTGTCCACCCATATGGTAGAAATATGTATGCCTTATCACCACAGACCCACCAAATATCCTTAAAATTCCCTATAGTCACATTCCCCGGCAATATCTGGTTATATACCCTTAAAATTGTCTTCTTTTTGTTTTTTGGTAGCTGAAAAGATGCTTCATACGAATCATT
Source organism: Anarhichas minor (assembly GCF_050575085.1). Classification (NCBI taxonomy): domain Eukaryota; kingdom Metazoa; phylum Chordata; class Actinopteri; order Perciformes; family Anarhichadidae; genus Anarhichas; species Anarhichas minor. Next base: position 1,180,326 of record NW_027466509.1, read on the forward strand.
CCTATTCCCATGTTCCATTGTACCCAAGTCCATCATATATTTATCACAATCTGATAACCCCATAAACGTTCCCGGCCCATTATGAGTTGTATTTGAACAAAAACAGCTGTTAGCTCCCACTGATGTCACCTCCATTATATCAGGGACCGCTGTTCTGATATCTTCATGCTGATCAAGTAAATTTACATATGATAATTCCGTCAACCAAGAACAAGTAAATCTAGGTCTAAACAGATGCACTGACCAAGACATCAGTGTATCTCCTGCTGACTGCTGGTGATACAACAGCCATGATAATGCATAACTTTGACACATAGTGGTAAGTGGTTCTGGTATCGTCTCTAAAATTGAAGGCCATGAATTCGGCGATAGGACTTTCACCAGACATGGACCATCCGTTTTCACAACCGATCTTACAGAGTGGGTTATTTGCTGGAACCATAAGTTCCTACCTGCCCAAGGGTCTGCAATTTGTAACACCGAAGGATCAAACCCAAATGCCTTCCATTTAGTGTCTCTCTTTTGTACTGTATGGTATTGATCCATCATGTACTCTGGTGCCTGATCAGAGTCACCGAAGTTATTATCTACGTTTGAAATAGTCCTCTGAGCTGTCATGGATGACTCTCCATGATTCTCTTCCATCCTTTGGTCTCTACCTTCAACCATGTCATTACTGTTGTTCACGCTAGGCTCTATTTTTGATATTAGCTTCTGGGTTGCATTAATCATAACCTTAACTGTTCTAGATGTCATATTAGATGTCCGCGTTATGTTTACAAATGTCTTAGGTGCCACAGATGTCGTCACTGTTGTAGCATTCATCCCCTTTGTAGTCCTAGCTAGAGTAGTAGTCTGAGTAGTTGTATGAATATTCTTAGTTGTTTCTGGAGCTAACGTAACAAGTTTCCACTGTGTACTAATCACCCTTGGAGTGGTTACTGTAGTAACCTGTTTCTGAACCCCTTTAGTACTTCTTTAGTACTTCTTTAGTAGAAATTTCTTGACCTGTTGCACTCGCGAGCAAAATGGCCGTGTTGTCCACAAGTATAACATTCGTTTGATTGCTGTTGAAAGTTTGGATTCAACCTTCCTCCTCTTCCGAAGTTTATTTGATCTCTTCCTCTCCAGGGTTGCGCTTGATCAAAAGCTGGCGGTGGGTAAGAGACAAATGGACTCACCGGCGGTGGCTGGAACGATTGGAGCTGAACCTGGTTCGGCTGAGGCTGTGGTACTCGTTGATCTAGTGGAGCCTGATTCTGCATAACCAGAGCCTGCTTCTTCTCCATCTTCCTGTTATCCGTCAGTTGTATTTGATTAAGTTTCCTGAGGGTCTCTTGGTCCTGGTCTTTCTGATCATGTTCCTTTTTCCTATACAGCTCCACTTGGTGGGCTATATGATCCGTATAGACACCCTTTGTCATGCTTCCAAGACCAACCACCTCTGCCAACTTGCTTCTCACTGGCAGGGGCAACCCCTTCTGTATTCTGGCTCGCAAAATTGACCGCTCCATTTGATTCAAATCCGGGTCATTTCCTGTGACATTTCTCCACACTTGATGAACTCTCGACACATAGGCCCTCGGGTTTTCTTCTTGTCCCAGTGGTTCAATAAGAATATTGTCAGGATGTACATTTGTCGGAAATGTGTCTTTCAGCGCCCTGCACACTTGACCTCTATTTGCAGCAAACAGCTCTGAATCATTCACAGCAGTTCCCACATATCGATTAAGTCCAGCTTTCTGTAGAATCTCTCCCATCGCGTGAATTCCAACGAGGTTGGCCAAGAGTCTCTTGATATCTCCCATGGCTGGTTGCTCTCCCACCAGGATCTCTTCCAACTTCGAAATCCAAGGATGTGCTCCATCTTGAAGAGTAGGTAACTTTTCAAGTATGTTTGACATATCTGCACTCTGCCAAGGCTTATACTCCAAATTCTGTCCTCGGATGACCACGGGAGTCATCCTGCTGGGATTCGACTGTTTTCTAGAGTGCACTCTATCTTTCTTGGCAGATTGGTTGAAGTTTGCATTCTCTACCTCTTCCTTCCGAAGCCACAATTCCTCCAGCTGGTACTCTAGTTCTCTTCGTTCTTCTGGCCTATCAGTTTTTTGTCGTTCACGGCGGCATCGGTCTATGCTTATTTCGACCTTTCTTAAAGTCTTCCGGGCTTCCTCTTCATGGCTCTCTTCATCCTCACTGTCATCAGAGCTAACATTTCCTTTCCTTTCCGCTCTGGCCAGCATCCGCCTGACTTCAGGGTCATATCCTCCCCTGCTCCTGTCCTGGTCGCTTTGGTCACTCTCGTATCCATAGCTCCGCCCTTGCTTCCCTTCTTCAAACTTTGTTTTCTTCTTACTCTTGGATCTTGGATGCATCGTTATAGTTGTCTCCGCTCGTCCTGTTTCTATTATTATGTCCTCCTCGTTTCTGATACGGTAGTCACCCTCCTGACTGATCACTGGGATCTGAGGATAGATTTTCTTGGACTTTGTCCCTACCTCATAAGGTGGCGGTCCCTTCACTGGGTTCATATGTGAGAACAATGAATTGGTGGCTTTCATCAGTTTTTCTGTTTGTTCTGTATTTTGTTTTATTTCTTCTGCATCTTTTTCCCTCTTATCGTTTGCAGCTTTGATCAGTTTCTGTCCCTCATTTTCAAACAACTGGAGAATGCCAAGCTCCACTTGCCTCTTCTCCTTGCGTTTTCTCCCCTTTTTTCCCTTCTTTTGCTCTGCCTTGTATGTGGATACAAGTACCAGCATTATTTTAATTACATCTGGGTTAAGAGTCCCCTCCACTGGCCATGGTTGGTCAATTTCAGGCCAGCGTTTATGCCATTTTTCCGATATTTTTGCAATGTTTGCAATGCCTCTAATTAGAGGATTATTCTTCTGTACCACTTCAACAGGAGTGATTACCTTTGGATTTTTAGTATTCTTTTTCCCCATTATGATGACTTCCTCTTATTTTCCGTTATTTGTACTTTAAGAATTAATTGCTACAATTAAAACTACTCAAGGCTATTTAGATTACTTCCCCCCTTCAATTAACCAATTATCCAATTAATCAATTAACCAAGTATCACTCAACCAATTAACCAATTAACCGATTATCCAATTAATCAATTATCCAATTATCCAATTATTCAATTAACACATTTATCAATTAACAAATTAACAAACCAATCTGTCAATCAATCAACAAATCAATCAATTATCCAATCAATCAATCAATCAATCAGTCAATCAATTATCCAATCAATCAATCAATATTCAGCTCAATCATCAGACAGTCACCATATTGATGTACACCACAGCACAGATCAGAACTAACCACGCACAATAACAAAAATGGACATCTGCAATTGTCAGCAGAGGTTAGACCAAACAATCATATGCCATTAATTAATTAAATGCATTAACTGGTCAATCAGTTGCCAAGTTTTCTATTTATTTATTTATTTATTTATTTCTCCTATCTGCATAGAGCATGTATTCTTTCATGTGTATAGGATCAGGTCAGTATCCTCTTAGGCTTATAAATGAAAGCAGGTTTATATGTGTACCCTCAATATTACCTACGACTGAGAACACATATCACTATGGAAAATGCATAAAGAGTCTGTAGATAAATTTGTACCGGCCTTTAGTAGATTGAAACGTAAGCCTCCCCTTTGACGTCAGCCAGCCACACTCCGTGATGTGCCGGTCCACTGCCTTGCCTCCCCTTGTCAATTCTCATTCACCATAAATGGCATAACAGACAAGAAACAGGCAATGATTTAGTCTCTTATGAAATCCTTCGGTCCCGTTAACAGCATACATAAATATTATTTCTGAGTCGACCCCTTTATCTAAACATTGTAGCATTTAGTGAACTCCCACTGAACCTAAACAGTTCAAATGGCAACGAAATTCACTGTATCTCCCAAGAGTGTTTTCTCATCACCTTTCGACCTCCATCTGGAGGGAGTTTTGAGACGAGGGAGGGGGGAGGGGGGGTGTCAAATTCTACCCTTCTTAAACGAAGTTCATTGTGCATTTAACAGCTCATTTGTTATTTTACGTCCCTTTTAAGAAGAGCTCATGTTTTATTTACTGACTCGTTCAATTCATTAGTCTTCTCAAACGAAGCTCATTGTTTTATGAAATACATCATTCAATTCAATTCACTACGTCTCCTTAAACGAAGCTCATGGTTTTATCAAATATATCGGGCCACATATCTGTCCTTCCAAATTATTAAATGTCCCGTTCTAAAATCACCACCTATGTACGTTTATTCAATCATAATATGTTTTTCTTTCTTTCAATGCATCCATTCTCATCCTATGCATTTTTATGGCCCACATCTGGAACACATCAGCAGCTAAGTTCTACACACCCATACTTTCAGCACTCAACGCACACCCATTCTCCCCTCTCTTCAATCCCAAAGTAAACACACGCACACACAATCTCTTTGCCTTCTACGCACATACCTTAAGCACTTCTAAGCACACTCATTCTTCCCTCTCTTCTCCTCCCAAAGTAAACACACACACTCATTATCTTAGCCTTCATTCACACAGCATGCTTTTGCCGCTATATTTCCTTTTCCTTATAAAATTTATGCTACCTCTGAGGTGTAAATATTCGATGAGAGGCTGCATCAGACACCGTTCGTCAACCAATGTCAGAGTGGTAACAGTCAATCGAATTTGTGAATTTACACTCTCCAGTTATTAAACTGACCATAAGATGTTGTTTCAGGTTTTAATGCGGCCCGTACTACATGCTCCTACACTTGAGGGCTCTACCTATCTGATTTGCGGCTCAATCATATGATCATTTCCTTTATTTCCTTATCACTCTTTCCTTTAACCTTTTACATTTATTTATTCAAATTACCTGGATCCAGGTTTCTCCCCTTTTTGTTTTTCTAACTTAATTCCGGACTATGTCAGAGCCATCGTTACGCGGTGACTAATATGCATGTGTCTTACCGTTAAGAAGTTGAGGGCCCCTCTTCATTAATCTTGCACGATACTATTTAGCACACCTTATTCGTTACCATGAAGCTATTCTAAACTATTCCTTTTCCTTTTCCTTTTCCCCCCTTTTTTTTTTTTTTTTTTTTCATTAAATTTGGCACGGAGCCTCACTTTAAACATCAAATCAACAGGACATGTCCATAACAAGAAGGTTCTTAATTTACGGTGTGTCCAAGCAACTTCACCCAACAATTCCACATAACAGCCCCAATTAATGACCAGCATTCAATCGAGAGAGCTCACCGTATGTGAAGTCGTCGGAAAGCTGCCAGGTCACTGCCGTTCCGTTCGTGACGCCATCTTTGTCGTATCTTGCATGCGACAGGTCTGTTGAAGTGATGATGAAGGATGCTCCGTGGACACTGTTCTTGCTGGTATAATCAAGTTTATTACAAACAAGCAACACATGCCATTACGGACGTCTAGATCGTCCGGAGGTCTCAAGTCGAATCCGAAAGTCCTGCCTTTAGGGCGCTCGCTTCATCTTTATATAGGGTACATGTCATGCAACATAAAGGGCGGAACAATGAGAGAATGTATGTGGCCCCCCTCATTCTGCACATCCACCCTTCTGCCCCTGGTCTCCTGCACATCTGGTTTTCATCTAAGACAACTACACTTGGGGTCTTCGCTGTACTGTGTAAGGCCTGAAACTATACCACACTAGCATTACAAACATCTATTGAGTACATTTTGCATGATGAAGGATCATTGCTCACTGTGTATAGAGTTCTGAGAATATGAGGTATGCTTTCAGAAAACGTGTGTAAACAATTGTAAAAAACCTCTTTAACAGGAAGTTAGCATCTCACTGGTTCACTCGACAATCATTGGATTTTGGGTTGTTGCAGAAAATAAGCTCTGTGGTGACCAAATATTCATAATACTTATGCGTCTTGTTCAGCAAAATAATCTTCCCAAATGAACACCATTTCATGATTTTTGAAACGTGACTACAATGGGCAGAAGTAACAACAACAGTCATGACATGACTTCACCACAAAGCTAAAGGTAGATGAGTGTGTTGGTGATGACATCATGTTGCTACCTGATGAAGGCCGATGCCCCGAAACGTTGTCACTAAATATCTCTGAACGCAAGTGAAGAACACAGTGTGCTGGAGTGTTCTATAGAACCAAATGTTAAAATATCTTTGCTTGTGTTAACCAGAACCAGAATCAGAATCAGAATCAGAATCAGCTTTATTTGACTCCAGTTACACATAACTCTCATCGTACATACACACACATGAAATATATACAATAAACAAGAGAAATATAAGAAAAACAAGGACATTTAATTTAACAGCTATATACAATATAAGTATGAATATATCCCCCCCCAAAAAAGTGTATATATATATATATATATAATACAATAGTGCAAACAGAGGTAGTAGTGCAGTCCATCCATCCATCCATTTTCCTCCGCTTATCCGGGGTCGGGTCGCGGTGGCAGCAGGCCAAGCAGGCTGACCCAGACTTCCCTCTCCCCGGCAACATGTTCCAGCTCATTCTGGGGGATCCCGAGGCGTTCCCAGGCCAGCTGGGAGATATAATACCTCCAGCGTGTTCTGGGTCTTCCCCGGGGTCTCTTCCCAGTTGGACGTGCCTGGAAAACCTCCAGTGGGAGGCGTCCAGGAGGGATCCTAATTAGATGCCCGAACCACCTCAGCTGACTCCTTTCGACGCGAAGGAGTAGTGGCTCGACTCCAAGTTCCCTCCTGATGTCCGAGCTCCTTACCCTATCTCTAAGGCTGAGCCCGGCCACCCTACGGATGAAACTCATTTCGGCCGCTTGTAGCCGCGACCTTGTCCTTTCGGTCATGACCCAGAGTTCGTGACCATAGGTGAGGGTAGGAACGTAGACCGACCGGTAAATTGAGAGCTTTGCCTTCCGGCTCAGCTCCCTCTTCACCAAGACAGTCCGGTGCAGCGCCTGCTTTACTGCTGCAGCCGCACCGATCCGCCTGTCGATCTCCCGCTCCATCTTACCCTCACTCGTGAACAAGACCCCGAGATACTTGAACTCCTTCGCTTGAGGTAGGCACTCTGTTCCCACCTGGAGGGAGCAATCCACCGGTTTCCGGCAGAGCACCATGGCCTCAGATTTGGAGGTGCTAACTCTCATCCCCGCCGCTTCACACTCGGCTGCAAACCGCCCCAGTGAATGTTGGAGGTCAAGATCCGAGGAGGCTAACAGGACCACATCATCTGCAAACAGCAGAGAGGCGATCCCAAGACCCCCGAACTTGACGTTCTCCGCCCCCAGGCTGCGCCTAGATATCCTGTCCATGAAAGTCACGAACAGGACCGGTGACAAAGGGCAGCCCTGGTGGAGGCCAACACCCACCGGGAACGTGTCTGACTTATTGCCGAGAATGCGGACACAGCTCCTACTGCAGTCGTACAGAGACCGGATCGGCCGTTATAACGGGTCCGGCACCCCATACTCCCGCATCACCCCCCACAAGAACCCCCGAGGGACCCGGTCGAAAGCCTTCTCCAAGTCCACAAAGCACATGTAGACATGTAGTCTTGCGAGGGTAAAGAGCTGGTCCACTCTTCCACGACCGGGACGGAATCCCCATTGCTCCTCTTGAATCTGAGGTTCGACAAACAGTCGGAGCCTCCTTTCCAGCACCCTGGCATAAGCCTTCCCCGGGAGGCTGAGTAGTGTGATACCTCGGTAATTCGAGCACACTCTCCGGTCCCCCTTTTTGAAGATGGGAACCACCACCCCGGTCTGCCAGTCCATGGGCACTGATCCCGACCCCCATGCGACATTGAAGAGACGTGTCAGCCAGGACAGCCCAACCATGTCCAGCGCCTTCAGCATCTCAGGGCGGATCTCATCCACCCCCGGCGCCTTGCCACCAAGGAGCTTTTTAACTACCTTAGCGGCCTCTGCCAGGGATATGGGTGGGCCCCCCCCCCCCTAGGTCTTCAGGCGCTGCCTCCTCTGCAGAGGACATGTTGGTCGGGTTTAGGAGTTCCTCAAAGTGCTCTTTCCACCGCCGACGATGTCCCCCGTCCGGGTCAGCAGTTCAACCCCCCTGCTGAGAACAGCCTGGGGTAAGCCCTGCTTTCCCTTCCTGAGCCGTCAGATGGTTTGCCAGAACCTCCTTGAGGCCAACCGAAAGTCCTTCTCCATGGCCTCCCCAAACTCCTCCCATGCCCGAGTTTTAGCATCCGCGACCACCGCAGCTGCAGCCCTTCTGGCCTGTCGGTACCTTTCAGCTGCTTCAGGAGACCCCTGGGCCAACCAGGCCTTGAAGGTCTCCTTCTTCAACTTGACGGCTTCCCTCACCTCCGGTGTCCACCACCGGGTTCTCGGGTTGCCGCCACGACAGGCACCGATGACCTTCCGGCCACAGCTCCTAGCGAAATTCTTCCGGAGGTGGGAGTTAAAGACCTCCCGGACAGGGTCCTCCGCCAGACGTTCCCAGTTCACCCTCACTACACGTTTGGGCTTGCCGGGTCTTTCCAACCGGTTCCCCCGCCATCTGATCCAACTCACCACCAGGTGGTGATCAGTTGACAGCTCTGCTCCTCTCTTCACCCGAGTGTCCAAGACATACGGCCGCAAATCAGATGATACGATTACAAAGTCGATCATAGATCTCCGGCCTAAGGTGTTCTGGTACCAGGTACACTTATGAGCCACCTTATGTTCGAACATGGTGTTCATTATGGCCAAACCGTGGCTAGCACAGAAGTCCAATAACGAGACACCACTCGGGTTCAGATCGGGCAAGCCTTTCCTCCCAATCACCCCCCCCCCCCCGCCAGGTTTCTCCGTCATTGCCCACGTTAGCGTTGAAGTCCCCCAGGAGAACTATGGAGTCGGCAGGCGGCGCACTTTCCAGGACCCCTCCCACCGACTCCAAGAAGGCCGGATACTCCAAACTGGTGTTTGCTGCATAAGCACAAACCACAGTCAGAGCCTTGCTCCCCGCAACCCGTAGGCGCTGGAGAGGCGACCCTCTCGTTCTCCGGGGAGAACTCCAACACAGCGGCGCTCAGCCGGGGGCTCGTGAGTATCCCCACTCGCGCCCGGTGCCTCTCACCCTCGGCAACTCCGGAAAAGGACAAAGTCCAACCCCTCTCCAGGAGCTTGGTTCCAGAGCCAGTGCTGTGTGTGGAGGTGAGTCCAACTATTTCTAGCTGGTATCGCTCCACCTCCTGCACCAGCTCTGGCTCTTTCCCCGCTAGCGAGGTGACATTTCACGTCCCTAGAGCTAGTCTATGCTGCCGGCGATCTGCTCGGCCAGGCCTCCGGCCTGACCCGCCACCCGGTCTGCATTGCACCCGACCCCGATGCTTATCCCTGCGGGTGGTGGGTCCACAGGGTGGCTGCTCCATGTTGTTTCTTCGGGCTGAGCCCGACCGGGCCCCATGGGCGAAGGCCCGGCCACCAGATGCTCACCGACGAGCTCCCCTCCTGGGTCTGGCTCCAGGAGGGTGCCCCGGTTTCCCTGGTCCGGGCGAGGTGGCTGAAGACCGTGGGCTGCTTATCATTGGGGTCATTGTGAACCGCTCTTAGTCTGGGCTCTCCCCTGAGACCTGTTTGCCTAGGGAGATCCTACCAGGGGCTAATGCCCCGGACAACATAGCTCCCAGGATCACTGAGCCACTCAAACTCCTCCACCACGTTAAGGTGGCGATTCAGCGGAGAAGTAGTGCAGTATGTCTGATTAATTGTTCATCAGTGTGACGGCCAGTGGAAAGAAGCTGTTCCTGTGTTGGCGCGCCCCCTATTGAGTAGCCCCAACATCGGGTTTCACCTAGCTGTATGAAATTTGGTAAGTATGTGGATCATGATGGGACGCACAAAAAATCCTATTGGAATTTTTCTCTAAACCAAACAGGGAGTCGGCCATTTTTAACTGTATGACGTTTTTGGACCGTTTCAAGGCGTCATACTTTAACGAACTCCTCCCAGAGATTTAACCCGATCAACTTCAGATTCGGTCAGTATGCTCTTGAGACCCTGGCAGTGAAAAGTTACTCAAAGATCAAAAAGTTATCGAACTATGTATCCGTGGCGTGGCGTCACAAAAACACCATTCGCCGCGAAACAGGAAGTTGTTGTAACTCGGCCGTACATTGTCTAATCTGCTCAAAATGTCTCATATGTCATAATATCCTGAACCGGAACACATCTATAAGACAATTTAGAATCATAGTAATAGCGCCACCTAGTGGCAACTGGAAGTTGTAAGCTTTGTACTTTGACATCCTGCTCCTCACAGATTGATCAGATCCCTCTGTGTTGTCAGAAAAGCCTTAAGACCTTGATAATGCTTCATTGTGAAGATTGTAAGAAGTTGTCGAAGGGCGGCGACGTGGCGGCTTGGCGAATTTCAATCCTTTGCCATAAAGAAATAAAGTGATGTAACTCGACTCCACATCATCAGATCTTTACCAGATTTCACATGTTTGATTAGACTCCAGGCCTGAAGACATCTGCAGTCCAATTTTGAATCATAGTCATAGCGCCACCTACTGGTAACAGGAAGTTAAGGTCTTTATACTTTGGCTTGTTTCTCTTAGTAGATAAATCAAATCAATATCAAATTAGTTCCACACAAATATAAGAAGTTCATAATGCCAGTTCATGAAGCTTTTGATGTTTCGTCGAACGCCGTTGCCGTGGCGATGCAGTCTTCGCCGTTAACAACGAAGGTAATTTTGAGAGGCTAAAAATGCTCGAAACATAAGCAAACTTGGCAAGCAGATTACAAGCTCGAAATGTAGTTATATACATATGATTTTATTGGTTCAGAGTGGCAAATCGGCTCAATAGCCCAGACAGAGTTTCAGTACCACACCCCATGCGACCTGGTTTTGGCCACCCTCCTTTTAACAAGGCTAGGGGACCACCGTCACCACCTCGAGGGGATCGTGAATGCTTTTATTGTCATAAGAAGGGTCACATCGTTGCTGATTGCCTGTCTCTGAAGCGTAAGCAACAGTTTCCGCCAACCTTACAACATCCAAAAGGCAAGGATGAAGAAGCGATATGACCAGCGAGCAGTCGCACATTTGTTTCAGCCAGGTGACAGAGTATTAATTATTTTGCCTGTACCTGGTTCTGCACTGTCTACCAAGTTTTCCGGTCCTTATGTTGTAGAAAAGAAGCTAAGTGAAACAAACTACGTAATCCAAACTCCGGACCGCAGGCGACGCACCAGAGTGTGTCACGTGAATATGATGAAGCAGTACCACCTCCGAGAAGGTCAACAAGGGTCATCCAAAGTCCATGAGTTAAAGACTGAAGTCTCACCTATGGCATCCATTTCAAAGGTTAGCACTCCTGATAATGGTGATGAAGATGGGTTGGTGATGCGTAATGCTACCCCACAGGGGGCAAGGCTAAGTAATACTGAGGTATTGTCCAACTTGCCCCACTACTTGTCTCAACTCCCTGATGACCAGAGAGCAGATGTCATGGAACTTATTAATGACTTTCCGTGTCTGTTCAATGACATTCCCTCCCAAACTTCTGTCATAACTCACGACGTTGTCTTAACTAACCCTATGCCGATCAAGCAGCATGCCTATCGGGTAAATCCAATTAAGAGGGAAGTCATGAAGAAGGAGGTTGACTATCTAATACAGAATGGATTTGCAGTACCCAGTTCCAGTCCATGGAGTTCTCCCTGTCTCCTGGATACCAAGTCTGATGGTAGTCCAAGATTTTGTACTGACTTTCGCAAAGTAAATGCTGTAACTGTTCATGATGCACATCCATTACCTCTAATTGATGACTGCATTGATGAGATTGGTCCTGCAACCTATGTGAGCAAACTTGACATGTTGAAAGGGTATTGGCAAGTTCCTTTAACCCCACATGCTTCTGAAGTTTCAGCTTTTGTGACACCTGATCGTTTTTTACAGTATACCGTCATGCCATTTGGTATGTGTAATGCTCTTACTACTTTCCAAAGGCTAGTAAATGCAGTACTGGGAGACGTTCCACGCTGCCGAGCATATCTTGACGACATTGTAGTCTATTCTGATGACTGGGTTGGTCACATGGATACATTGAGAGAGGTTATCAAGCGTCTTTCTACCGCATCCCTTACACTCAATCTTGCCAAATGTGAGTTTGGAAAAGGAACTGTTCTCTATCTTGGTCAGCAGGTTGGTCAAGGACAGGTTCATCCTGCGGAGGCCAAGATCGCAGCCATTGCGACATTTCCTGCACCAACCACCAGGAGAGAGCTGCGCCGTTTCCTTGGGATGGCAGGATATTATAGACGGTTCTGCAAAAACTTCTCCTCTGTAGCAGCTCCACCGACTGATTTGACCAGTCCCGCAAAGCCCTTTGTGTGGTCTAGTGAGTGCAATCAGTCTTTTGAAAGTCTTAAGAGTATAATGTGTTGCACTCCTGTTCTGGCCGCCCCAGATTTCTCCTCGCCTTTCAAACTGGAAGTTGATGCCAGTGCGGTTGGAGCTGGGGCAGTTCTTCTGCAAGAGGATGACCAGGGCATCGATCATCCTGTGAGTTACTTCTCCCGGAAGTTCAACACACATCAACTTAGATATTCCACCATAGAGAAGGAAGCTCTAGCAATGTTGTTCGCCCTACAACATTTTGAGGTTTACATTGGGTCAAGTGTTAAACCTATTAAAGTTTTCACCGATCATAACCCACTTGTGTTCATCTCCAGAATGTATAACCACAACCAGCGTCTTATGCGTTGGTCTCTAATCATTCAAAATTACAATCTGGAAATCGTTCATAAAAGGGGGTCTGAAAATGTTCTTGCGGATGCGTTGTCACGTGCGCTGTAGAATCAAACATTATGTTTGAGCTTATATGGGTGGGGGTGTTACGTGTTGTGTTTTCTCCCCTCCCTTTTTTTTCTCTCTCTCTCAGTTCTCCTAACAGATCAATCTGGTGATTGGATTCCACCTGTGGGGGCCAGTTGTCCTGATTGGTGATTGGCACCAGCGGCAGGCTGGCCAATCGGTGGAGGGAGAGCCGCAGATAAAAGGCAGGAAGCCTCGGCGTTCAGGGGAACTTCACTTCATACTGGGTTTATGTCACGTCTGAGAACTGAACTTGTTAGTATTGGTGGTGAGAGGTTGCGGACAGTAGGTGAGTCTGGGGTACCCTGTACATTGGCACACACGTAGGATTTTCTGTGTCTAGATACACTAGGCTTATTGGTCGGTGCCTCATCTGTATTTGGGTTTTGGTCAAGCACATGTAGATAAGTTAGAGAAGCCATTTTGTTTGTTGATTTCAGAGGTTAGTTAGTTAGGCCAAGTTCTGTTATCTTTGTTTCAATTGTTTGGCACGACCACACCTGTCCCATCCTCTCCCAAATCTTGTGTTGAGACTCGCTCATCTTTCACTGTCAGTGAGCATAATAAATATTGTTTATGGTACACGAGCTATTTGTTTTTCATTTGGGTTGTTTTGTGTTAGTCCCTAAATCCTTCCCCTGGACAACAGAGAAGGGACGTAACAGAGGGGCTAAAAATGCTCAAAACATAACCAAAATTGTGAAACACGTTCAAAATCCTGAATGTAGTTATCTGATGTTATTTTACTGCTTCAAAGTGTCAAGTCGGCTCAATAGCGCCTCCTACAATATTTCGACGATGCAGCCCTCGCAGTACGTTTCACCTAGATGTATAAAATTTGGTAAGCAGATGTATCCCATGTAGACTTAAAAAAAAGTCTTAGGGGTCTATGCTCTAAACCCAACCGGAAGTCAGACATTTTGAATTTTGTATGAATTTCTCGTGTCTTTTTTCCATTTCCATGTGATGTACTATGAACTCCTCCTCGGGAATTAATCCGATCAGCTTAGAATTTGGTCAGAACAATCTAAAGACCTTAGCGATTAAAAGTTATGAAAAGCTTTAGGTTTCATCGAACGACGTGGATATGGTGTGATGGCCATTTTACATGGTTCGCCATCATCCATCAAGCTGTTGTAACTCAACTGTACTTTGTCAAAACTGTCTCAAACTTGACATGCTTGTTGACTGTCATGGCTTTAGGACTTCTGCATGCCAATATTAACTCAGTCATAGCGCCAACTACTGGCCACCATGGCCGTAAGCAGGATTCTATATTTACAGCGGCCCAAACACTGAACTTATTGAAAAGGTTTGTGGGCACACCATGAGAAAAAGACTTCTCTGATCTAAATATGTGCAAACTAAGATGCTTGGAGAGCAAACGTTAGATAACAGTGGATTTTCAAACCATGTCAGTGGGCATTAGTATAAATGATCTGTCCAGAGCTTCTTCATGAGTATCAGGTTAAACGTTACAATGAATGCTTCACACTACAGTCTAAAGTTACAGAATAACTTAAAATGAAAACAGTGTTAAATTAAAGTGTTCAAGTAACAGCAAATGGCACTGCTGTTTTGTTAACTTTCATGTAAGTCCAAATATAATCAGCAGGACACTGCAGGGAGTAGAACCCCATCCCAGTAAACTGACAGTCTGTTATGTTACAAACACTGAAGCACATTCACACACATTCATTTTCTTAATGATCTTAACAGGCTTACATTTATGATTGTATCGGAGGTACACTCAAAACATTTGAGGCTTAAGACCTGGCAACATGATGCTACGCTGCTGGGCGACGCAGGAAATACCGTTTAACTCGTGCACGCAGTGTATGATGGTCACAGAAATGCATCAACCAGAGTCCTGCCAGTACCCTCGACGTGCGTGAAGTTGCGAGGGCCCGATCAATGCTGCTCGCAGCTTTAATTGGACCGATTTTTGGATCACCAAAGTCATTAAGTTTCATCCTCTGCGAAATATGAATGTCTGTAAAACATTCCATGTCGATCCAATCTAATGTTGCCATACCGGCAAACATGTTCATTATATCCACTTTCACCAAAGAGCTTTCATTGTTTTAACATAACCACCCCAATCCCTCTCCTGCATCTTCTGTGCAATACCAAAATATAGCATATCCTCCCCTTGTAAGAAACATAAACATAGCACAGCAACATAATCCCACCAGCAAATATGTTTTCTTTGGATAAGTGGCAGACAAACATGCATGAACAGAATTTCTTCGAGACAGGGCAACATAATTTTATTGCTTGTTGTGATGCTTGTTGTGGCAGTAGGGTAATTACATTCATTACTAATTGAACAGGTCTGTTTTACTCTGATTATGGTTCTTGATTGGTTGTGTGGGAGTGACTGGATACTCCTGTGTCTGACGTGTCACTACCACTTCTCTACTCTTCCACTCTCAATCACAACAAAATCAATATATACATACTTTGTAATGTTGACTTTTGCTTTCACATAGGACACAAACCCGATCCTGGATGGAAATCATGCATTTGACCCATCCATCACCCCCCCCCCCCCCCCTCCTCTCACTTTTAATATGTCGACTTTCTGGCAAGGCAAGGCAAGTTTATTTGTATAGCACACTTCAACAACAAAGTGCTTCACATAAAACCATTAAAAGCATCAAAACATAAGGCAAAAGAAAAGGAGATTTAAAAACAATTAAGAACATTCATTGAAACAATAAAAACAGTGTAAGAAATACAATACAGTAGTAAAATGCAGAAATGCAGGAAATTTATTAATATATTAATTGAATGTGGTTCAATTAAAGGCAGCAGCAAACAGAAAAGTCTTCAATCTTGATTTAAAGGAGCTGAGGGTCTCAGCAGACCTGTAGCTTTCTGGGACTTTGTTCCAGATATGTGGAGCAGAAAAACTAAACGCTGCTTCTCCATGTTTAGTTCTGACTCTGGGAACAGAAAGTAGACCGGTCCCAGATGACCTAAGGGGTCGGGATGGTTCATAAGGTAGCAGCAGATCAGAGATGTATTTTGGCCCTAAACCATTCAGTGCTTTATAAACCAGCAGCAGGATTTTAACGTCAAGTCTTTGTTTGACAGGAAGCCAGTGCAAAGACCTCAGAACTGGAGTGATGTGATCCACCCTCCTGGTCTTGGTGAGGACTCGAGCTGCAGCGTTTTGAATCAGCTGCAGCTTTCTGACAGACTTTTTACAGAGACCTGTAAACACACTGTTACAGTAGTCCAGTCTGCTGAAGATAAATGCATGGACAAGTTTTTCCAAATCCTGTTGAGACATAAGTCCTCTAATCCTTGATATATTCTTCAGGTGATAGTAGGCTGATTTTGTAATTGTCTTGATATGGCTGTTCAGGTTGAGGTCTGAATCCATAACTACACCTAGATTTCTGGCTTGGTTTGTGGTTTTTAACATCAGTGATTGAAGCTGAGCGCTGACTTTCAATCGTTCGTCCTTGGTACCAAAAACAATTACTTCTGTTTTATCTTTGTTTAGTTGAAGAAAATTCTGGCCCATCCAGTTGTTGATTTGTTCAATGCAGTTACCCAGCCCTTGTATGGGATTATAGTCCCCTGGTGACATAGTTATGTAGATTTGTGTGTCGTCTGCATAATTATGATAACACACTTTGTTATTTTCCATAATCTGAGCTAGTGGAAGCATGTAGATGTTGAACAGAAGAGACCCCAGTATTGAACCTTGGGGAACACCACATGTCATTTTAGTCAGCTCTGATGTGTAATTAGCTACAGACACAAAGTATTCTCGGTCCTTCAAGTAGGGTTCAAACCACTTAAGTGCTGTGCCAGAAAGTCCCACCCAGATTTTTAGTCTTTCTAGGAGTATGGCATGGTCGACCGTGTCGAATGCAGCACTGAGATCCAGTAATACTAAGACTGAACTTCTGCCATTGTCTGTGTTTAAGTGGATGTTGTTGAAAACCTTAACAAGAGCAGTTTCAGTACTGTGGTGCTGTCGAAAGCCTGACTGGAAGACATCAAAGCAGTTATTTACGACCAAGAATTTGTTCAGTTGTTGGAAAATCGCTTTTTCAATTATTTTACTTAAAAATGGGAGGTTTGATATTGGCCTATAATTTTTCATTGTTGCGGAGTCTAAACTAGCCTTCTTTAGGACCGGTTTAATAACTGCAGTTTTTAGGGGTTGTGGGAAGACACCTGAGAGAAGGGATGTGTTTAGAATTTGTAAAAGATCAGTGGTCATGCAATTTGAAATATTGTTGAAAAAGTGTGTTGGTAGAATATCCAAGCAGCAGGAGGATGACTTCAGATGTTGTATAATGTCTTCAAAAGGACATTTCTCCGACGTACACTCAAAGGCCGCTTGGACAAAGGCCTTTGTCCTTACAAACACAAAAGGAAAAGGTCTTTGAAAAGGAAATGGTGGTGCATTACACCCTGTTGTGTAAACAAGCGCATTCTTTTTTCATATGGTGCACATACACATTGCTGCTGTTTCGGGAACACCTCTGACACTGACCATCAAATGAGAGACACGTAGACGTAGACGTACACCGTTTAGAGGAAACATGTTGTTCAACCCAGAAGCTGCAGCATAGCGGCTAAAACACCGTTTTCACTTTGATCTGGTCTTCAGACGTCACAGAGTGGCTGCTTGATCACAACAACATTAATTGTCAACGTCGAAGTTAAAAAAAAGTATTTGCTTCTCAGCAATAACATGACCATGATCATAATATTTCTGTATTGTTAGACAAGGTGTGACTGGAAACACCATGGACGGGGACAATGTGTCAACATCGGCCGCTGAGCTCAGACTACGTTGCAGCTTTTGATGTCCGGCTCGCCCAAACCCCCCAGTGACAGACCGCCATCCACACAACCCACGTCAAATATGTACACAAGTTTGCTGAACAACATTTTTAACAATAGTTTATTAATTGTGTGATTTTAGAATATTCCTACCGTTACACAGAATTATAATAATATATACCACCAGTACAACTTTGTGTCCAATTGGACAATACAGCAGTTAAAGAAATACACAACCAACATTAGTTCATTAATTATTATTTAATTCATTTGACATTTTGGTCGGTTTTGTTCCTTTATTAAGTCTTTGTGCAGAAAAAGTGGTTAGTCTCCTATTTGTTAACACTAAGTACTAACTAGTCAATAATCATAACCATTCGTGCATAACTCTGAGTTCATCATTTCAAAAGTTTGCTGTCAACCTTGTTTGAATGTCCCGCCCCATCCAGCTTGTGATTGGTTAGTTCACAAAAAGTGACATTGATGAGCACATCGACTTTATGAAATAACTAAAATAACTCAGCTATTGTCTTTAATGTCTTGTCTGTCCCTGCACCTTCCAACACTTGGAACTGATATTACTGGGTTCACTGGGCTGTTGTTTTTGTATACTGGGCTGCTCAAGCGGGGACCAGCCCACCAGGATTTCTCGCTGACAATGGCAGGACCCTTGTATGTCTCAGTCCTCTGTGGATTTGGCCACAGCTGTTATCAGTGGTAAAATACTACAGGTCCCAGAATTCAGCTGTGTCTGTTCCCACATCTTCACTGGCATTCAGAGATATACAGTATGTTAACTACGTCTTGGCCAATATACCTTCATCGGGTTACTTAAAGAAATAAACAGCTCTGAATGCAAGTGAGTGAGACAGGGGAGTATTTTGTTCTATATTGTGGACCATGGGTATTCTCCTACGCACCTGTTGACCTACAGGTGTGCAAAAGTTTGGTTTTTCATCATGCGATGAGCAACCCCAATCTGATTCCATAGTGCACATTGAGCGAGGAAACAGGGTCAGGAAGCGTTAACCTTGTTGAGGAGTTGGAGGCGTATTTAGAGACAAACCTGAAAAGCAGTTTGTTGAGTTGGAGTTAATAACCCCTTGCTAGCTAACCTTTGCTGTATAGATTAGAGGGGCCTACAAACCTTTGCAGATCTCTGAGATGAAGCCTGAGGTTACAGCCACTTCAAAGACTCATGGCATCCAGACTGAGGGGTTATGTTGTGCATGTTGCAGCATAAGGCCACTTTGTATCTTACAAACCCACAAGACTTTTGACGGAATAGACGTCAGGTTTACTTCAACCAAAGAGGCACAGTACATTTAATACATTAAACATATAGACATGATTATAACATGATGACAAAACAGTGATATGAGTGGCTAATAAATGTTTTTTATTGCTAAAGTTCACTCTGCAATTATACTCATCATGACTCATTTTTACCAGCCAGGGCCTCAAATGAATGTTGTAGCAACTATAGAGAGCAGGAATCACAGGGCCTGGGAGGGAGGATGCTGCCATCAAAGAACATGTTGATGTAGTCACCACTTATTTGAAGATTTGGCAATTAATGGTAATTAATGCTATTGCAACAATTAAAACTGATGATCACCATCACCAACTGAACTGACATCACCTACAGTTTCTTTAGGCAGTTTACTCGTATTCAAAGGATGAGATCGACATTAAAGAGGAACTACGGCAATTTAGAAAATTCATTTCATTTTTAAAATGGTCTACAACAGTCCAAAAATATTTCTAAACATGAACAACCCTCTCCCAAATCCATAAAGTAGAGTGCTCAAACTCAAGTATAAAGTGTGGAACTGCTCCATAGACTATGAACTGGGAAAGAGAGATGACACTGAGAGCACCAGGGGACTGTTCTGGGTTTATGGTACATTTTCTGTTTCACAAATGACAACACTACAAAAGGATAAATAAGAAAGCAAACATTCTGTGGGTCCACAAAATCACTCTGCCAGTCATTTTCTGTGGAGCAGCTCCAGACTTTAGACTTGATGATACCACAAGACCAAGGAGCTGTTTCCACCAAATCATATTTTCCAGAGGTCAGCGTATTTTGAAAATGATAGCCAATGGGAGCGCCGTGTGTTTACGTGATGCTTCAAATGCCAGCAGCCCAATGAAGCGCTCTATTCTGCTCTGAGCGCTGCACGTTCTGTGTTTTTTTCTGGTCATCTTGAGTCGAAAAATGTTCAACTTTGGTTAAAACACTGTGCTCGTCACTGTCACCTTTTACCCAGCCGTCCAATCCCAGTGTAGGAGGGGCGGGACAGGAAGCCTACCACAAAGACATGATACAATGATTTTATTTCGTGAGCATGTAGTGTACCGTGTGTGCTATTGTTTTTATTGATTTTACTGTGGACCTTATGGTGTCCTCATGGACAAAATTAATTTATTGTGTGAGAAAATAAAGTTGATCAGAATCGGAACAAAAGGATGGTAGCCACATAGACCGGCAGGCTCTCTCCCTACGTGCTTTACCCAGAACAAGTACTTTTCTTGTGCTGACATTTTTACCTCCACGGATATTTCTCATCATATAGCAACCAGACGCAACCAAAATGTCTGAGCTGAGAAAAACGCTGCCCCACAAAAGAGCTGTCAAGCACTCCTAGCTTGGGCTTCTTGGTGTGGTTTCACACCTGTAGTTGAGTGAAAAGTACCATAAGAAGCCGTGATGTATTGCTGCATTCAATTCCTGGTCTGGTTCCCTGGTCACACTGACTTTTAATCGGGACATTATACAGACTGACAGGAAACTTGTCGATTGGACGCACTGTAACGAATTGCTGTGAATCTACGGTGGATTTTCAACGGTATCTTACAGTATTTTTTTACAAATTTCCCCCTGGGGATGAATAAAGTACATATCTATCTATCTATTTCATAATGACTGTAACATACAATTAAATGTTCATCCCTCGCATGTAAATTAACAGTTAATGCCGTCAATTAACAATAACAGCAGACTACCGTAATTTAACAGTATGATAAAGTATGTTTTGTGAAGAGGTGGATACAAACCGCTTCACCGCTAAAAATCATAACTGCACCTCACCGTGAGCTGATTCCGTGAAGAGAACGGATAAATCCCGCTTATTTTGATTCAACTGTGTTCGACGTATATCCTGTTGTGTCTCTGAACTGTTTCCTGAAGAAAGGGGGGTCACTCTAACATAGGGGACCAGGGGGGTCACTCTAACATAGGGGACCAGGGGGGTCACTCTAACATAGGGGACCAGGGGGGTCACTCTAACGTAGGGGACCAGGGGGGTCACTCTAACATAGGGGACCAGGGGGGTCACTCTAACGTAGGGGACCAGGGGGGTCACTCTATCGTAGGGGACCAGGGGGGTCACTCTAAGGTAGGGGACCAGGGGGGTCACTCTAACGTAGGGGACCAGGGGGGTCACTCTATCGTAGGGGACCAGGGGGGTCACTCTAACGTAGGGGACCAGGGGGGTCACTCTATCGTAGGGGACCAGGGGGGTCACTCTAAGGTAGGGGACCAGGGGGGTCACTCTATCGTAGGGGACCAGGGGGGTCACTCTATCGTAGGGGACCAGGGGGGTCACTCTAAGGTAGGGGACCAGGGGGGTCACTCTAACGTAGGGGACCAGGGGGGTCACTCTATCGTAGGGGACCAGGGGGGTCACTCTAACATAGGGGACCAGGGGGGTCACTCTATCGTAGGGGACCAGGGGGGTCACTCTAACGTAGGGGACCAGGGGGGTCACTCTATCGTAGGGGACCAGGGGGGTCACTCTAAGGTAGGGGACCAGGGGGGGTCACTCTAAGGTAGGGGACCAGGGGGGTCACTCTATCGTAGGGGACCAGGGGGGTCACTCTAACATAGGGGACCAGGGGGTAGGGATTTGAATTTCGGCAAATGGAATTTTACGCTCCGCGAGGGACTGGCTAACGATTCTGTCACTCAATCCCACGTTACCCCACTCGATTGTCTGGACTTTGATGCGAAAAACACACGAAAAATGAGTAGTCACATTTTTGTAAGGTATCATACGAAGAATTCATGTTAGTTTATTTATTTGCTCATTTATAGGGGCAGTGCACGTTGATCCAACCTGTTCTCACTCCTGACGCTTCAACGCGGCTTGATTAGTGCCCTTCGGCGTCTGAGACGTTCACCTGAAGCATCACCGGCAGAGTAACTGACGTAGTATGAAGAAGGAGATAGTTCACACAGACAGTCGTGCTTAAACAACAAACACTGGACTTTCGTTCATGAGACCAAAATTGACATTTCCTCGATTACCAATCTTCTGATTAGAGGTTGAACCACTCTACCTCTGAGCCACAGCCATTCTGGAGGGTCTGTTTTATTTTTTAGCCCCCATGTGTCCATAACATACACATATTAAAAGTGAAAAGACTTTCAACAAGACTCCGTAAAAATGTCTCTACAATGTTATTGCTTACAGCGTACAAATTCAATATCCGGATTAGAAACAAGGGCTGCATTGCTTTTTCAAAAATGTATCCTGAACTTGTATGCAAACTGAAGTGGGTCAAAGGATTCACTGAGATATGATTCACTATGACCGTCTCCATCAATCCAAAATCATTGAGCTCTGTTGCTCCTTTTCATCTGCTGTTGCCCTGGAGCAAGGCACTGGCCTCAACTCTGTCGGTTGGTGATCGTTTCATTGTGACTGTTTGTGTCTTAGATGCAGTGAATACGGTTTTCCTTTGACATGAATAGAATACAGCTGACCTGATGAATCCCATTTCAATGATCAAAGCTGATGAAAACAGGAGACAGAAGTCGCTGGACCTGTTGAATATCACATGCTCTACATGTGAGGAGAAAACAAATACCAGTTTGCAGCTTTTGGCAGTTAAAGTGCCTCAGCTCTCCGTTAAGACACTTAAAAGCATTCTCCGACTCTAGTAAAAACACCCTTTACAAGATAGAGGCTACTCTATAATTTAGTGGTCATGTTCGGGAGCTTTAGATTTTCTTTAACATCAACAGACACATACTATGAAGTCAGCAAGGAATCTAAATATCGAAGGTGCAACCACTGCAGCTGCAGAGGAACCCAGAAGCTGTGAGGGCCCCAAAAATAACCTTCATACCCCGGGTCCCAGAGAACATCCGGCTGTAACATCGGACGCTCTCCGCCCACAATGAATCCGTTTCTATGCACCTCAATGCAATCAGTGGTGGAAAGTATTTAGGTACATCCATTTTATACTACTTCTACTCAACTATATTTTAGTTATTGTACATTTTACACCGCTTTATTTTGTGATAGCTATAGTTACAATTCACTTCAAATTTGACAAGCAAACACATTTGAGTTTAAACTACCCAACAAGTTAAAAATGAGCTCCACCTCGACCAGCTACAACATTACTGCTAGTGTAACATATAATATTAAAACATCTGTGTGCTTTTACCTTTGATGAGCTCATTTTGCTTCATACACATTTTTGAATCCAGGACAGGTGACCATTTTGTAGGGCTGTAAGAAAGCCAGGAGTCGATGGAGGAATTTGGAGAAACGTCTTCACTAATAACTGTGTCCGTGTGGGATTCAGTGTAGTTAGGTCTTTAGAATCACAAAGAAAAGCAGTATCAAGGATTTAAACTTACAACAGTAAACATGAAGACAAGTTCAGTCCTCTGATGGCTGCCTCTGTCCTCAGCCAGGTGTCCCAGCATTCACTGTCAGACAACAACCCACCTCGCTGAGAGTCCTTCAGCACAGAGCTGAAGAGATCAAGGTGAGGAGACTCTCTAGCCTTCAGCCTTTAAGGTGCGTTCACAACAAATGTGGCGCCAATTATTTGCGCGAGTAGATTACATACAAAGTCTATGCACAGACTCGATGAGACTGGAGTGACGCGAATTTGCGAATGAGTTGTGTTAAGAAATTGTAGAAAAATATGAAAGCATAAAAGTATAACCATTACAACATATAACTTGTTTACACGTTTTAATAACCATCACAACATATAACTTGTTTACATTTTTTATAACTTTTTAGACTTTTTATGTAAAACAGTCACTCAAGCCTTATAATTCATCTTGTTCAAACAGGATCAAACCAGTTAAACACCCTGTTGTTGGTCCAGAAACAGGAAGACTCATGTGTGAGTGACGCATGAACCTGAGGGAGGTACAAGCCTCAGACCAGCATATCAAGCAGGTGCACAACTGAGAGAACGGAGTCTTCACCCTTAGGGGTGACTGGAGTCTTCACCCTTAGGGGTGACTAAAGTCTTCACCCTTAGGTGTGACTGGAGTCTTCACTCTTAGGGGTGACTAAAGTCTTCACCCTTAGGGGTGACTGGAGTCTTCACCCTTAGGGGTGACTAAAGTCTTCACCCTTAGGTGTGACTGGAGTCTTCACCCTTAGGGGTGACTAAAGTCTTCACCCTTAGGGGTGACTGGAGTCTTCACCCTTAGGGGTGACTAAAGTCTTCACCCTTAGGGGTGACTGGAGTCTTCAACCTTAGGGGTGACTAAAGTCTTCACCCTTAGGGGTGACTGGAGTCTTCACCCTTAGGGGTGACTGGAGTCTTCAACCTTAGGGGTGACTAAAGTCTTCACCCTTAGGGGTGACTGGAGTCTTCAACCTTAGGAGTGACTGGAGTCTTCAACCTTAGGGGTGACTAAAGTCTTCACCCTTAGGTGTGACTGGAGTCTTCAACCTTAGGGGTGACTAAAGTCTTCACCCTTAGGGGTGACTGGAGTCTTCACCCTTAGGGGTGACTAAAGTCTTCACCCTTAGGGGTGACTGGAGTCTTCACCCTTAGGGGTGACTAAAGTCTTCACCCTTAGGGGTGACTGGAGTCTTCAACCTTAGGGGTGACTAAAGTCTTCACCCTTAGGGGTGACTGGAGTCTTCACCCTTAGGGGTGACTGGAGTCTTCAACCTTAGGGGTGACTAAAGTCTTCACCCTTAGGGGTGACTGGAGTCTTCAACCTTAGGAGTGACTGGAGTCTTCAACCTTAGGGGTGACTAAAGTCTTCACCCTTAGGTGTGACTGGAGTCTTCAACCTTAGGGGTGACTAAAGTCTTCACCCTTAGGGGTGACTGGAGTCTTCACCCTTAGGGGTGACTAAAGTCTTCACCCTTAGGGGTGACTGGAGTCTTCACCCTTAGGGGTGACTGGAGGCTTCACCCTTAGGGGTGACTGGAGGCTTCACCCTTAGGGGTGACTGGAAGACCCTCTGAAGGAGAGCTGCTTTTCCCAGTTTAGAGACTTGATTGCCCTTCTGTTATAGAAGACCCTGTGAGACGTTTCTGCTATCAGAAGACAGCTTACAGGTATACTGATATATTTTGCACCACATAGACTTTCCTTGAGTTGAAATTGTTTTATGTAACTGTTTTAATAAAAACACAGCCTTACCATTTGTAAGTGACTGGGACTCAAACTGAAAACTGGTTTTTAGATTAAGTTACCCCTCCTCCCCTGTCCTGGAAACGTATGATACATATTTGACGACAGACTCTACCAGAGGAGCTTAAGTTCCCTGGGTCAAGACTTGGCAGTGTTCGTCAAAAATGGTGAGAAAACTAAAATAGGCAATAGTAAGGTACAGACGTTCTACGTAACTACTCATACGGGGTGTTAGGGTTACATCCTACTGAGAGCGCCTAGTGCGTAGCCGTACAAGACTCTCAGGAAGACAATCATTCAGCTATGGGGTGAGATAAAAGGCCGAAGGTACACTTCCAACTCATACATAGGGACATTAACTCTATGTGTTAGGTGCGATCCTGCCCTTCTTTCCGTTGGGCAGGACACGCTCACGCTACAGTTGAAATTTTTCAACTCAGGCGAAAAAATCGCGTGACGCTGTGGCGCGATAGCCTATCAGCGTTGAGATGCTCCCCCTGTCATCAGTGACGTCCTGCCGTGTGCTTTGGCACAGCCTTTGTGCCACAAAGGCACACTGAATAAAACACAATCAAATAATAATCTGAAAAGCATGTTTTTAGGAGTGTGTTTTTAGAGGTGAGTTGTATAAAGAAACTGAGATTGCAGGCCTGATCTCATCCCAAAGTCGAGGAGCCCTAACTGCGAAGGCCCTATCTCCTTTTAATTTAGATCTATACTTAGAACAATCTAACTAAACAAACATGTATTACAGAATATGTACTACGTAAGCTTATGTATTGAAATGATAAGGGTTATAACATTTTGACACAGGGCTATCCACAAATTCAGGACCTACCTTGAGGACCTTATCAGTTCAATTTATGTTGCGCTTTCGTGCTGCATTTTCACACACAGCTATCTGGTACAAGAATCTAAGGGACAATGTGTGGAGCCTAGATATCTGGAAAGACTTTGGTGTTGAACCCCTTCTCAATGAAAGAAGCCATTTGAGATGGTTTTGGCATGTGATTAGGATGCATCCCTCTGGAGGCATGTCCAACCACACAGTAGAGCCAGAACACACTGGAGAGATTCTATGCATCTGGTCATGAACCACTTTGGCATTGCCCAGGGAGAGCTGGAGGACATGGCTGATGAGAGGAATGTCTGACCTTCCCCACGTTGCCACCACTGCGACTTGGACCTCGATAAACAGCAGGGAATGGACAAATAATTGCTGCAGTGAAATCAGGGCCTGGTTGCATATACATACTACGCCTTGGTGGTTATCCACATTTGATTAGTGTGCAAATTAAAAGCACTGACCTGAATACTCCACAATTATCAATTTTTCCTTTTGATACATGTGCGGTCTAAGGATAGAAGGGTTGTGTGTTGTAAAGATTAAAAGGTCCTTATAAGGGAGAAAGCAGAGTTTAAAAACCACAAAATGAACAGTTTAATGGAAGCAATTTTATTAGCTATCACACATTCTGCAGCAGAATTGTTCCTGGATATGGATATACAAGCACATACTTATCATAATACTGATTTTTCTCTTCATAAAGAGCTGATTACTAGTTACAGAGTATCACTACACAACAATAACTAATGACAACATTACAGTCAAACACTGGGAACCAAAAGGAAAATTGATCTCTACAGGAAAAAAAACACAGATGTGTACTGAGACAAAAAACGAAAGACAATCCAACTAGACTGTATATTAATATTTCAAATGCTGAATATGAAGCTACATATGAAGCTACATATACGACTGTGGCTAAGTGGAGAGCAGGGCCATCCTTCAATCAGAGGGTCGGTGGTTCGATTCCCGGCTCCGGCTCTGCTAGTCGCATGTCGATGTGTCTTTGAGCAAGACACTTAACCCCAAAATGTCTCCCGTAGTTGTGCCTACGGTGTAGAAATGTGATAGAATCTGAATTGTAAGTCGCTTTGGATAAAAGCGTCTGCTAAATGACTGTAATGTAATGTAATGTAATGTACATATACTACCAGAGTTGCTTTACAGTGGCATTTACAAGGTCAGAATAATCTGATGATTTGTACAGTATGGCATGACTGCTACTGTAAGGAATGCACGACTAAACATCTGACATGCTCAATAACAGAAGGTTGTGTATAAGTTAAGTTACAAAGATAATACTGACATAATATGTCTAATCCATGAAAAAACATTTTGTTCTGTTTAGTGCTGGGCAACGATTAAAATATTTAATCGCGATTAATCGCATGGATTTTTTGCGATTAATCGCGATTAATCTCATTGTTATGGCAAAGTTCAATAATGAATTCAAAAGTAGTGTATTGCGCACTTTTATTTTAAAAGTACTGCTATATGAACAAAAGGGCAATAACATTTGGTTCACGAGATGCAGGTAGCATGTTTTATACTTAATGTGAATATAATTCATACTTTGTTGGCATCTTATTCTGAAAACCGGATGTTGTCTCACGTTAATCTTTCCGCTAACTTTCAAAGTCCTTCGCTCGCTCCCGATCTGTGCCGTTTAAATGCGTTTACCGTGAATGTCAGCATATAGGTGCACTAAAATTACTGACTATAGGATGTTTGCTGGCTTTTATCCCACTGTTCTTGTCATCCTCTTGTTGTTATGTATATGTATTGTCTCTTGTCTTTCAATTAAAAAAAAAAAAAAAATGCATCAACTTGCGATAAAATAATTGTCGGCGTTAATTAATGAATGCGTTAACGTGAAATTAACGCGTTAACTTGACAGCACTAGTTCTGTTATAACTGAAGCAGTGTAATAATTGTCCCAGTCCAGTATGCATTTATAGCCCACAATCCCAGAATCTCATCCAATCATCTAAACTAATTCACATACAGTACTTTTCCAAAGACATAAATGTCCCATAATATACAGTAGACAACATTCAACACAAATCCAATCTCGTCCAATAACATTTTATCAACATCAATACACTGAAAACATAGTTTGGTTTTTGAGTTAAGCATATATGTATTTGATGTGTGATGCCAGGGGGAGGAGAGGAGAGTCTAGATGTTACGGCTGAGGGTTGAGGAGCTCTGGAACCTTTTCACTGGTCTGCTGGTCTCTGGCTTCAATCTTTGAGGGCGTTTAGAAGGCGAGAAAGGGTGAAGATTTCACTTGATCCTAAAAGAAACAAGACGATGTATGATCACTTCTCAGTATAATGACATAAGGGTAGTATTGTAAGTCCATTATAATAACCTATAAATGATTAAAGGGATGCCTCATGTTTCACTGACAGTGTTTTGTTAATGACGTTAATGGCGGATGTTCAAGCACACATATTTGGATATGTGTGGATTTCTGCATAGCCATACTGCCTATGGCAAAAATAGCAGCCATACCAAAGATTTGTCTTCAGTATACAAGGCAGCAAATTCATGTACCACAGTTCTTAGTTCCACTAAAGTCTCACGAACAGCATCATTACATTATGAGCATCAACGGATGTTGAATTGCGTGCTTTGTTCATATTTTAAGCCCCACCTTCAACAAAACAAAACAATTTCAAAACAGATCAATCACCCCGAGACCTAACCCACCAACCAGCGGGCAGGTTGGTACTAATTACTCATGTTGTAACATTTAGAGATGAGTTGGCTAAGCTTGCCCAACGTGTTTCATCAAAGTCACCATAAATGTTAAATTGATTGAAGAAATTGACAAAAACTTACTTAAATCATATCCATAACCGAATGCACAGCCACAGATTTGACCGACACAAACAGGACAATAAATCCTGTGGTAACAGGACAAATGGGTGACGTTGCGACGACTACGTCTACTTCTGATACACAGTTCTTGATGGTAACACATCAATTTTTTCCAGTTTTGTTATTCTTTGCAAATATGGCAGCAGTTTCTCCATGACACTTCATTATAGTACATGCACGATTGACAGCTACTGCTGCCATCCCCCCGCCCCCTCCACATACAAAAATAAAAACAAATCAGATTATATCTTAAGGTTCACCTGATTAGTTCAGTTCCCTTTGCTCTTCATCATTGTGTTGTTAAACGCTCTGGGCAATTCTAATTAAACATTTTTTGACTTGACTCCAATTCAATAGGTCCTCGCTAGTTAAATTGGTGTTGTCGCTGCACTATGTTACACTATACAGGTGTCATCCAAACGCTCTGAGCATAACATACGTCACTAAATACCGAGCCCGAGCCTAAACCACTCCTCCTGTTCCCCTCTCTCCCTCCCTCCCTCCTCTTCTCTTCCTCTCTCCTCTCTCCTCTCTCCTCCTCTCCTCCTCATAGGGTCCTGAGGGAGTTCGTCATCACTAGGTGCTAAAGCAGATTCTCTATCAAAGCTCCTCACAACGCATTCATGAATACATTTGATTCGTATGTAATCCGCGTAATCATGAACCAGGTGACGGAGCTGCATCATGATGGGAGGTGATGAAGCCACAGATGTGTGTCCAATAAGCTGTTTGGGTGTTCACATACGTCTGGCCGTGAAGTGTTGGATAACTAGAGCTGATCACCTAATCTTATTAGCTATAACATGTTGGTAGAACATTAGTATAGTAAGTTATATTATGTATCACTTCTAAGAATCTCATATATAAAACTATCACAATAAGCATTTAAGAATATTTACCGTTACCCTTATGTGTTACAAGTTGTTGTTTTTCTCAACATTACCGACTTATTCCTTCAAGATAAAGATAAGGAACATGAGGAAAGGGATCAGCTGCTGCAGGCGGTGCAAAGGTAAGGAGCTGGTGGGTGGACGGACGGGGGGGAACACGGGGATTCACAAGTCACATCAGGATTTGCATTTTCAAACACCTTTTCATTCTGCAGGTGGCTCCTCTGGGCCCTCTGTGCCCTCTGGAGGGGTGTTGGGGTCCAGGAAGTCTGGGTGTTGAAGCTCCTTTAGGTATATCGGGGGAGTGAGAATGTGGGTGGAACCTGAAGGGGAGAAAAGGTCTGAATCCTGAATCCTTGATTATTACGTACGAAACACATTAGACTGGTCATGACAGAAAAAATAATTGACATAAGTTTAACTAAATACTGCTGAATATGAGTGTGTGAGAGGTTTGCTGACTAAAGGCCAAATGAAATCTTAACTGCAGATTCAGCTGTTCTCTCTACTTCCTGTGACACTGCATCCATTCTCACAGAGTCACAACAACATGTCAGCTCTCAAAGAGATCAAGCTCTGCTGATCATTATACAGTTTCAAAGAGATACATCAGATCAGCAAGATCCAAACACGTTTCATCCCGGAGGCTGGATCCAATATGCTGTCCTCAACCCACTAAGAAGAGTGTGATGAATACTACATCACAGGGACATATTGAGGTAATACTGCACCAGCTGAAACCCTCTTCAGAACTCATCCTTATGATGCATTTAAACTGTATTCCATCCAAGTATAAGAGAAAGTTTCATCAGTAATGTTGACATTTAGTTTTAAGACATCTTGATAGGAATAACATTTTGCATCTACTGTGTATTCTATGTGCTATTTCACTGAAGTTCATTTACTATAAAAGACTGTTTGAATGTACTGCTCTTCAGTAAAGTTGGGGGACTTTCTGTCCATTGAACTCACCAATCAGGGCCTCCCACTTGCCATTGGCCTGGGTGACCTCATAGACGCAGCGCATCTCGCTGTACGTCATCCCTCCAATAATAAAGACGATGATCCTGGGCCCCGTCTTCATCTCTGTGGGGCCCCTGTTCTTGTGCCAGTTACCATAGCGAGCACTGGAAGATGTAAAACAAGGACAGAGATAAGCATTTACTGCAAAGTATTGTGACAATGCAGGTCATTTTGTTCCCTCAGAGTCAATATTGCAAAACTCGTATTTACAATGACACTGGCTAAAATCTACTTAACCTATACTTTAGTTATTGAAGTAATATAATAATAATAATAATAATAATAATACATTTTATTTATATAGCGCTTTAAAAAGGCACTCAAAGACACTTTACAAACAATAAAAGCATTTATAATAAAAACAAAATCTACAACATAACAGTAAGAAAAAAATAAATAAACACGAAGAGAAAGAAAACATACATGACTGACTTTAGAGGTGAAAAGCATATTTGAATAGGTGAGTTTTAAGTGCAGTTTTGAAGGTGGCGAGTGACGGAGAATGTTGGGGCAGGGAGTTCCAGAGGGAGGCCCTGTCCCCCCAGGTCCGATGCTTGGACAGAGTAGGGGGGGTAAGGAGGTTGGCGTCGGCGGATCTGAGGTTGCGGTTGGGATGTGACGGTGCAGGAGGTCTAAAAGGTATGAAGGGGCAAGGTTGTGGAGGGCTTTGTAAGTGATGAGGAGGATCTTGAACTGGATTCTTTGCTGTATGGGGAGCCAGTGGAGGTTTTGAAGGACTGGGGTGATGTGGTCTCTGGTGGAGTGGGAGAGCAGACGGGCAGCTGAGTTCTGGATGTATTGTAGTTTATTGATGATTTTGGTGGGTGAGCCGTACAGGATGCTGTTGCAGTAGTCCAGTCGAGAGGTGATGAAGGCGTGGATGAGTGTTTCAGCGGCTGCGGAGGAGAGGGAGGGGCGGAGACGGGCGATGTTTTTGAGATGGAAGAAGGCAGTTTTTCTGATGTGATTGATGCGTCGTTCATAGGAGAGAGTTTGATCGAAAATGATCCCAAGGTTACGGACATGTGTGGAGGCAGGAACAGTGGTGCCATCGATGCAGAGGGAGAAGTTGTGGAGGGATTTGTTTAATGATTTGGGGCCGATGACGAGGACTTCAGATTTGTCTGTGTTGAGTTTGAGGAAGTTTGCTTGCATCCAGGTTTTTATATCTGTTAGGCAGTTGGTGATGGTGGAGTGGATGGTTGGGGTGATGGACTTGGTGGAGATGTAGAGCTGGGTGTCTTCAGCGTAGCAGTGGAACTGGAGACCATGGTGGCGTATGATGTCGCCAAGGGGGAGCAGGTAGAGGATGAAGAGGAGGGGACCGAGTACTGAACCTTGGGGGACACCTTGAGAGACTGGGGCTGTGTCAGACTTGAATTTGTTGATGCTGATGAACTGTTCACGGTCAGAGAGGTATGATTTAAACCAGGAGAGGGCTGTGCCAGTGATGTGGAGGGAGGACTCGAGATGGGAAAGGAGGATGGAGTGGTTGATGGTGTCGAAGGCTGCGCTGAGGTCGAGCAGTATCAGGATGTTGAGGGAGTGTTCATCAGAGGAGAGGAGGAGGTCGTTGGTGACTTTGATGAGGGCAGTTTCTGTGCTGTGATGAGATCTGAATCCGGATTGAAATGGTTCATACAGTTGGTTTGAGTCCAGGTGAGTTGTCAGTTGATGGGCAACAGTGCGTTCCAGTATTTTAGACAGAAAAGGGAGATTGGAGATGGGTCTGTAATTGTTGTGAATGTCGGGGTCAAGGCCAGGTTTTTTGAGGATGGGTGTGACT
Source organism: Anarhichas minor (assembly GCF_050575085.1). Classification (NCBI taxonomy): domain Eukaryota; kingdom Metazoa; phylum Chordata; class Actinopteri; order Perciformes; family Anarhichadidae; genus Anarhichas; species Anarhichas minor. Next base: position 1,212,838 of record NW_027466509.1, read on the forward strand.
GAGGCGAGTTTGAGGGTGGGAGGGACGGAGCCAGTAGACAGGGAGGAGTTGATGACAGAGAGGAGGTGCGGGCGGAGGGCCGGGAGACAGGCCATAACTAAAGTGGAAGGGATAGGGTCGAGGTCACAGGTCGGAGTCTTCATGCTTCAGAGAGTGATTTATTGAGATCCGAGGGGGAGATGAGAGAGAATCGGAAGAGTGACCGGTCAGTTAGTGGAGGATTTGCAGATACAGGGTTGGACAAAGCGGGGCTGGAAGTGGCCAGTTGGTTGTAGATGGTGTCAATTTTAGCTTTGTAGAACGTCAGGAAGGAGTTGCATTTCTCTGCTGTGGAGGAGTGGGAGAGATTGTCCATAGGTTTGAGGAGTTTGTTTATTGTGGAGAAGAGGACCTTTGGGTTGGTGGAACCAGAGCGGATGATGCCAGAGTAGTAGGTGGAGCGAGCAGAGTTTAGAGCCAGTTTGTATTGCTGTATGTGTTCTTTGTACGCCAGGGTGTGAACTGTGAGGCCGGTTTTTTTGGAGAGTCGCTCTAGTCTGCGTTTCCGGGATTTCATGAGGCGGAGTTCAGGGGTGAACCAGGGAGCAGTGTGGGTGAATGAGACAGTTCTGGTTTTGAAAGGGGCAAGCTGATCAAGGCAGGAGGATAGTGTGTTATTGTAGAGGTTGACCAGGTCTGAGGGGGAGGGGCTAAGGGAGGGGGTGATTGTGGAGAATTTTTCAGTGAGACAGGCTGACAGGGATGAGGGGCAGACAGACTTGTTACCTGAAGTGTACTCGTAGTATTAAAACACAACACACCTTGATGGAGCGCTGGCTTTGGCAGATGCTTGTCTCTGGGAGATGTACGGGTATTGCTTAGCGTCAAGCTTGTCCTCAATGGCATCCTGTGGGAAAACATATAAGTTATAATAGTTTGCACTAAAAACAGACTGACCCATGTTAGTTCTCACTCAAAATACTACGGGATTAAGATGAGAGGGGGCGCTGTCTAATGAAATATTCACGAGGCTCCTGTTCAACTCATTGTTCTGGGCAACATGTTAACCATCACTACAGGATCTGCTCTTTCACAGACACGGACATGAAGAATCCAGAGGAGAATCCAGAGCCTACAGCTGGCAATGAGCTCTCTCCTGATGCCTTTACATCTTTAGTAATCTATTATACAAGACAAGGACGTAGCTTAGGACCGCATTTATATTACAGTAACAGAGTTTGTCAAAATACTATATGTAATTGCGGCTGTGATTATTACTTGGGTCTAAAAATGATATACAGTACATACGCGCTCCAGATGCCCAGTGAGCACCAACCAGGATCTCAACGTTGATTTATGGTTAAAAACTGGGTGATATTCTGTCTGCACGTCTAAGACCTGTTCAGCATCTTTTCAACCGGCTAAATTGCTAAAATGTAGAACTGGAAGAATTTATACATTGCTTTAAAAGCTGGAAGCTAAACTGTAATTCAATCAGCAGAGACATCATTTTGAGTGAACAAATGTTTTAATTGACGTGTGCACAAAAGGATGAGAAACGTGGATCGTGTTTAGTGATTGGACTCCATCGTAATATATATTTAAGGGGATGATGAATCCGTAAGTATAACTGTAAACCCCTGTGTGGAGTCTAGACACCGGTGGTGATGATGAGAGAGAGAGAGAATGCTGAGCTCAACCTGGCACTGAATGAATGATGAGTGCAGGTGAGTGAGGTGGAGGAGGATGCAACGAGTTCTCCTAAGATGACAGCTGACAGCAACAGAGAGGAGAACAGATCTCAAGTTTGACAGCAGCGACATGATGGACTGATGGAGATTATGGCGAGATCTGGTTGGTTCAACTAAAACAGTGAACGCCAATAATCAGCTGATGAAGAAGAATCAGAAGGAAACATGCAAAGCAGAACAAAGTTATGAAGGTAAGAAGATGCGGGAGGAGTGAGAGAGAGACGTGTTGACTGATGACGTATAAAGAAAGTCTTCCTGAGTGAACTCTCTCTGAGCTTCATTACGGTCAGAAGGTGGAAGTTTAAATAAACTAAATAAAGAAGGTGAGAGTAGAACTCTTTGTACTTTAAGAGGCATACAAGGTAAGAAAGTGTACATCAGACCTAATCCCTGCTATAGGTTTGTAGTCACGGTGCATGATGTCTGGTAAGCTGACAGCAGGACACGTACCTCGATGAGGTCCTTCATGAGCGGAGTCCACCTGGACAGCTGGTAGGTCTGCTCACTGACGCGCTCCTTGCGATCTGGCTTCTTGGCTTTTTTGACAGTGACCTGTGATGCAACAATGCTGATTACTCATTGGCCTTCACCATTCACACATCATAAGCATTGCTGTATAAACTGTAGATACTCATCAACCTCCTACATTCGGGGCATAGTAGTCACATGTTTACCTTTACCTCGTTGAGCTTTGCTGTCCTTGTTTTCAGCCACATGTATATTTCTGTGCATGCACCTTATATCTGTTCACACTAACAGGTTCTGATTGTTGTAGTTATTTATAAACAGTGTGAATAAGTAGTAAATGAAAGTCTTTTTAAGAACTAGTTCTTTACACGGTGCATGTTTCAGTCCGGGCTGCTGATAGATCGTCACCTGTCATCAGTTTCGGTGATGCCTACACATTTGTAACCATCTCATCAAACATGCTGACAGGGATCCACTAAGGCTTTACTGTTCCCAGCAAACATGTCCTCTTCGCTTTCTCTCCATGCAGCTTACATTCAGGTGGGCCCATAGGAAACCCATATGGGCCCACCACAGCGAGTGATCCACAGTGACACAAAGTGTGGGCGGTCCACTGAGCATCTTAGGCCCACATAATGTTACATTTTCATGTAACATTATTGGCGAACTATCGCATATAATGACAGAAACTGCTCGTCAAATCTCATCTTTACATCATACAAGTATTGTGTGTTTATCATAGATCTTCTTCCTTTGTGCCATGAGGTCCATTGTTGTCCAAAAACTACTAAAAACACAACCAATGAGCCACACTGGTGCACTGGGTGCCATGTTCCTCATACAACAGTTGGTATGATATCTTACTCAGAGTTACTCCTCATTTCTCATGTGTTTTCCTACAAATGTCCAGCAACACATTTCAATTTCCTTTCATTACATTTATAAAGTCACTTTTCACAGGAAACAACCTATAGGCAACAAACTACTCCGTTAGGTTTAGAAAGACATCGTCTTCGTGTGCTTCATGACGAGACATTAAGGTCTCGGGGCAGGATAGCTCACCTCAGAAACAATGGGAAGGCCCATGTGGGCCATGTTGGAAATGATGTCACTGTCCTCTGGTGGGATGCTAGCATGCTGGAGGAGCTTACACAGATTCTCCTCAGTCACACCTGACGCACACACACAGACACACAAACACATGCAGCATATAGGTCTCCAGTGTCTACACACATGCATGAGAGCATGCACACTGACAAACATGGTAAGATGCATGCAACCACAAAACAGAGAATAGATCAGAACTAAAGAAACAAGAAACAATATGAATGCATACATATTTAAGATTCTGAGCGTGCTTTTCTGCTTTTGTCACAATAATGCAGGACAGCGGAAGTCTGACCGTTCTTAAGGAAGATGTAGAGCAGGATAATGCGAATCTTGTCAGACACACTGACGTTGGCATCCAGCAGAATGGGTACAATGAGTCTCATGGGATCCTTGATCTTCTCTCCCTCTGCATCTATGCCCATTGCAAGATCCTTAAGAACAACGGAGGGCAGAGGAGAGCAAAGCTCAAGATGAATTCCACATCAGTACCATTTGAACAACACACAGATTCTGTGTAAACATCGAGCTTAGAAGTTAGAGAAGAGCCTGTATGTGGCTGCAAGTACCTCCAGTGGGGTGAGCAGGAAGCTGTCACATCCCAGCAACAAAGCCCTGAATTCATCTCTCCACTTTAACTACTTCAGTATTCTATACAGGCCGAGGATAAAATAGTTTGTTAAGACAAAGTTCCAGCCTGTAACGCACCCTTAAACTGCAGATTAATGCATTTACATCTTGGTTTGTGCAAACAAACAAGATACCGTGTGTTGATTAGTTAAGATGTGCTAGCAGCTATATTTATGAACTCTTTTGACGGACTAAGGCTAGCTGTGTCCAATCTTTAGACTAAAGATGTCTGTCTTGTTTTTCAGACTGTATCTGTTTACATTTCTTTAAAAACATGATAACTATTATCTATTAGCAGTTCCCTTTTGGAACCTGTCTGTGTGTTCCGAGTTGAGTTATGATGAGTTAAAGTTTCTTAATGATTCTCTTCTTGTTATTCAGAGCATTAATATGGCATCAAACTATTAGCTCTGTAAAGTTAGCTTCCATAATGAACTTCCTGTTGTTTAGAACCCTGGCATGCACCGCTCCCTTTCACCTCACGCAGGGTTTCTCCCTCCACATCTTTTTACAACTCTTCCAAGTCTGAAACATACCGGCTGACTGAAGCTCGGTTAGCACATTCCCCACTTCAGCCATACATAAATGCTGCCTTTAGCTGATCATGCTGGAATGTCACATTGATTTGATTCTTTCACTTTCCACATTATAACTCAGTCTAAGTTCTAACCACATAACAAAGGCTTCTGTGTGACTTACCTGCTCTACACGACACAGCTTGTCCACGGTGCCCTGGTAGCGGTTCATGCAGTCTTCAGCCAGGTGGAGGTGGGTTGAATACTGAATAAGTCAGAGAGGAGAGATGCTGTCGGTAACTCTCTTTAACTTGGCCTTTGTACTCAATGAGTGATACACCAACTCTGCACTGGTTGGCCAGTTTCGTTTGAAATGCTCTCGGTGCTTTGGATGAACACACTCAACCAACTCTACTGAATACAGTAACATGACATGCTGTGACTCTTTAGATGCACAGTGACACGTCAGAGCTTACCTTGCTGAGCTCTTTCTGATACTGAGGCATCTTCTTCAGCATCTGAGCCAGTTCCTTCATGGTGGTCTGAAAGACGCAGATGAGTGATATACTTTAGTGACGGTGGGAGGGATGAACTCACACAGACGAGGACAGAGAGACCGGGACACAAGCCCGCCGGTGATTTTCGTTTGGTGTACGCTGGACTGCACACGCTCGGAGGAGCCGGGCAGCGTGGGAGAGTGCACAACATTTTGCGTTGGTGTTGATTCAGTGTGTGAGGCAACCAATGAGATAGGTTTGTGTGAACGTTACCTGTTTAAGGCTGTGTTTGTGCTGAGGAGGACCTGCGAGTAGCAAAGACACAGCTACAAATAGTTATATCCAAAGTGATGCACTATAGTGACGGGGACAGTTGAATTAAATCCATCATGCCGCATGTTCTTCATTTAGTTAGGACACAGTAGATGCATGTCTGAAGAGGAAATAAGTGTGTCGTGTATGTCTTGAGTTCTTGAGCCCTTGATCTCAACACATTCACAGATTACAGTTACTGCCTCACGGGTTTAACAGTCAAACAATGACGCTGCACTTTACTTCCATGAGTGTCCAAGATGTCATCACTTCATCATTTTAACCTATTAGACATTTGTGTGAGATTTGTGATTATTAACATTGAAATTAGGGCCAAAAACATGGGTTGTGAGGTCAAAGTGACCTTGACTTTTCTAATCAGTTATTCCTTTAGTTGTAGTAAATGTTTTTAGTCAAATTTGAACACATTCCTTCCAAGCAAATAACTTTTGAAATACTTGTTTTCTCAATTAAGCTCGGATCGATTGGTGCTAAGCTAAGCTAAGATTGTAGCAGCTCCATCAACACTCAACATAACGTCATCTAAGTGTTGTTTTCATTGTTTGTACCATCTGGTTTATACACATAGTTTGTCCGGTCTCTACTAATATGAGGTATCGTAGAGCTCTGGGTGAACACCTACGGCTACAATATTTTTTCCTGATTCAACAACGGCAGGATGTCAGTGATGACGGGAGGAGCATCTTAACGCTGACACAGCGTCATGAGAATTTACCGCCCAAGTTGAAAAAAAAATGTCAATGACGCTAATTTAGCTTTTCTGCGTTGCATTGGGCGGTGCGAATAACGTACGTCCATTCACGTCCATTGGCGTCTTTGCATTGACTCGAGTGAATGCTCTGTAAACCAGAGTGATACAGTGGGTCCTCTACCTTTTCTCCAGTGTTCATCTTTTTGCTGGCAGAGAAGTCTTTCAGAGAACGAGTAACAGCCCTGTGCAGACGGAAGAGACAGAAGGAGAATCAGGAACCAGAATTGTTGTCTCGCGGTTGCATAGAACATGCATGGAGACATATGGGGATGCTCATTGTCAGCTTTGTGACAGAGCTGTAGGTTTGTGTGGTTGTTTATCCATGCCATGAGTGTGTATGTGTGAGTAAAGTGACCCACGTTGACACCTCTGCGATGTGTTTGTGTCTCAGAGTCAGCCACAGGTCATCATCCTCATCCAGCACCACTTCCTTCGTTCTCGTCTCTCCCATCCCGCTGGTCTCAAAGCTGACAGGAAGAGAAAGGGCCATAGAGGGTTTAAATACAAAGATGTGCAGATCAACACTGAAACATGTTATCATATCGATGTTGTGCAGGGCAGCCATCTCTGTTTTGCTTATCCTTTGTAGGGCATTGTTTTACCATATTGGCCTTTTTTTATTTACAAATACATGGTTTGAATTATTAATAGAGCATTTTTCATTGAATGAGATGTTGGAGGCGGAGACCACTGACACCACTGAAATATATAACTCAAACTAAGTTAAAGTCACAATGATGACAGTAGCAACCTGAGCTCAGTGACTCCCAGCAGCTCTCAGGCCTTCTCTGTAACGTCTTTACCTGTAGACGTCCTTCTGGATGCCCAGCAGGTCGTAGGCCATGGCCTGCAGCGTGAGCTCGTGCAGGACAGGTGACACGGGATCAAAGCCACGATCCAGGATGAGCAGCTGAGTACGAGACTTGTCTGGACCCTGGATACAACAGAACAGAAACAAATACAAACACTACCCATACTGTGTACATGCAGCTCATTTAATATTGCATGAATTACACAGGTTTTGATCAACTGAAGTCTGGTCAGTTTGCTAACCACAGACCGTTTGCCTTCCCATCTTTTGAAAATGCATCATTGCAGCTGCTGAATGAATACATACAATCTCCAAAATTCCAGTTATTATGAACAATGAAAGCTGCCTTAGTTTTAACCCAATGACTAGTTATTGGTCCTTTTGAAAGAGTCTCTAAACCAATAAAGGAGCATATAATCCTCTCAAAACCTCAAACTCCACAAAAGTCAGTTGCAGCATGATTTTACAGTTTTATTACCCGACAGCCAGAGTTGAATATTTCTGGGTATGGATCAATGTAATCTGCTTGTTTTGCCAGATTGTGCTTGGGTGATGTTTATCAGATAATACTATGAATGTCGATAAATATTCGCATACGAACGGTTCCTCTCATTAGTAACTTGTCTTCCTACCTCTCCCATGGTGGGGTCATCCGCCTTGTAGCCGTCTAGCTTCTCCTGTAGCATTTGGGCCAGAACTGCACAGTCTTTGTATTCCCTGAAACAATAGACATTCATCAATTTAGCATCAAACGTGAACATGCTGATGATACGTCGATTGATCATAATTTCCATAATAATCTGTATGACTAGAACAACAAGGTGAGCAAACTGTATTTAAACTTTAGAAACTCATTTAAACATGTGCTTATGTAGATGTTGAGTATAAATGTCCAGTGGTAAACATCTCGCTACTGTTCCTCCCGGGGAAGGGTTGCCCGCACCGAGACCTGTCCATCACCATTGACGATACCGTGGTGACGCCAACTCGGACTGCGAGGAATCTGGGTGTGACCCTGGACGACCAACTGTCGTTCTCAGCAAACATTGCATCGGTTACACGCTCCTGCAGATTCCTGCTCTACAACATCAGGAGGATTCACTTCCTCACTGATGAGACGGTGCAGGTGCTAATCCAGGCTCTTGTCATCTCCCGCCTGGACTACTGCAACTCTCTACTTGCTGGAGCCCCGGCGTCGGCCATCAGACCTCTGGAGCTTGTCCAGAAAGCTGCAGCTCGCCTGGTGTTCAATCGCCCCAAGTTCTCCCACACAACTTCCCTTCTCCGTTCTCTACACTGGCTCCCCCAGCTCTGACTGATTCCCCGTTACCGACCCTGCCTGTTTTGGACTTATCCGCCTTGCCTCTGCCCCGGTAATTCACTCAGTCTTCTGTCCCCGACCACGAGATCCTGCCGCTGTTTCCTCTGAGTTCTGTCTGCCTTCTCCCTTAACGGCTTGTCGTTCCACCGTGTGGGATTATCCATCTGTACTCTCCAGTGTGTCTGTCGTACTGCTCCTGGGTCCTTACCACAGTTTCAAGCATACAGGGCAATTTCACGATGCTACTGTCATTTGATCAAATATAGATCACCCAGTGACTGTCAGAGTGGAAACGTACTCTGACATCGACCTGAGTGAGTTGAATATGTGTGTAGGTGCTATGTGTAGTATGATACCCAAGCACAAACAAATTCGGCTGTCACTCAGAAAGGCAACACTATTGAAGTGGGGTGGAGTTACCTGCACTCTTGTGGCTCACATGGTAAGTTCAGTATTTCCACAGCAGCAGAGTGACTCACGCTCACCTCTCTGCTGCTCTCCGCTTGTCTTCTCTAACAGACAAACTCTTTTCATTCAACAGTTATTTCCAGTAGCTTATTGTAATTAAGGATCCATCAGGAGATTATAGTGATTATGCTTCAAACTGCTGCCCAGAGTGTTTAGTTTTATTGTAGTTATGGAAGCGAATGGAAATAATTAGTGAATGAACATAGTATATTTGTCAGAGAGTAGAAACTGGTGAGTGAGTATGACATGACTCTGGATCTATACTGATGGCATTAGTGCTATAGTAAAAGAGAAATGCACATCAGATTATCTTAATCATGAGGTAAGCATGGAAGATGCTGTGAGTTTATATCAACCAGACAACATGTTCAAATAGAAATGAAGAGCAGTGGAGGATGAGTTATTAAGCCACTCTTGAGAATGTATAGTACTGAGCTACTGGAACAACAGCCACAGTGTGAACATCCAGTTGGATTTATCGTCTCATTTCAGACACAATGTGGCAGAGGAACCAAAATCAAACAGAGGAAGCTGCATGTCATGTATGATGCAGCTAATGCAGCAAATGAATATGTTTGCTTTGGAGTGTAATATTCCCCAGACACGCGTCAACACGGCTAGCAGTCTGGTCAAAACTTAAACGTAGCCTTCATCACACCAATGCTCAATGTTCGGGCATTGGAGTGAACAAAGAGGAGTGTTGAAAAGGATTGCTTGCTGCTCTCACACTCTGTATCGGACTCCAGGATACTCTGCGAGTGTGGCACAGAGGGTGGCGAGCTGCTCAGCACAACGCTCCAGCATGTTGTTCTTCACGTCAGCCTTGAAGGGGCTGTAGAAGTCCTGGAAGGCATCATCTTTGTCCAGGGAGAAGACCTGGATACAGAAGACACGACAGAGACACAACATGAGAGACAATCTCAGCTTTAAATTGATTAGTGCTACGCTGTTGATCAACGGGGAGACCTGAACCCAAAGTGACCCAAAGCAAGAATAGCTTGTATTTGACACAGGTATGCATTATTATACTTTATTATACACAGCTTTGATGAAGAGCTTTGGTGATCTATGATGATCTAAATGATGTTATAAAAGATTTGCTTGAGTGATACTTATTGAGTAAATACAATATTTGGGATTGAAAATGGTAAAATAATAAATACAAACAGATAGTCCAGCAGAAGCTTCTGTCTAAGAGTAGTGTCAATGACACTAATTAAACTCTTTCCCACACACACACTGACTCAAACACACAGACGCATACACCCATCTGTTACTGACGACATCACTAGATAACATCCCTGTGCTTTATTCTGTCCTACATCTTATCTGTGCTCTCATTGGTTGCAGAGAATAAACATTGGTTCTGTCAGCAAATGCAATAAAGGGATGAGAGCCGGGCAGGGCTGGGATGATGCGTCCCTCCCTCTCCGGATTAAAACTGCAGGACAACAGCAGAGGATTTAAGGCTCAAGCTGATCCAACTCGAACACTGTTGGTCTGATCCTCTTCAGCACAGTTTCTCCGTAGACTGATGTGCAGTAAAACAAAGAATACACACACCAAGCCATCAGAATCCTGTGCCAGAGACATAATGCATTCCCTTACATGACCTTACTTAATCAGCTCTAAAAAGTCATATTTGGTTAATATGAGATATTACATTATCATCTTACAATGAAAACAAACTCCACTCAAGAGAGAGGCATGTTTCTCTGCAGGCTCTACACACTAACGCCGACCCCAACCCTGTGGTCGACAGTGATGAGCAGCTAACGTGATCTGATCCCAGTCTTCATGATGTCTTACCTGAGATTCATAGGGCAGAAAGGCGATGTGGATCTCAGTCAAGGCCTTCATGGCTTTGGAGGCGCGAGATTTGGTCAAAAGTCCAAACAACATTTCCGGGATCGCTGGTGAGAATCACAGAATAACACGGTGGCTTAGTGAGGAAGCAGCTGCACAGAATAATGTCAACGTTACGTCAATCAAATCAGAAAATATAGAATGGACCTCTTGTTGATAGATAAGATAAGGTTGTTTAAACATAAAGGTCAGTGTAATACTCACAGGGAGTACTACACAACTTGTTGTATAATGTCTGGTGTTAATGACAAAAACACAGCCCTGATGATGTCATCAGTCATTCCAGCTTGACCTGGTAGACAGACTTTTAAACAGAAGCCTACAAAGTGTGACGTGAGGTTTAAAAGAACATATTGAGTTGCTTTACGGGAACAGTCAGATCCAGCAACACCAGAGATGTTTGAGGATCCTACAGCAGAGCACACAAGTTCTCTTCAAGGCTGCTGGTTGATTGGTAGAGATGAACGCTGCTCTCAGGTCAGCATTAGGTCTGTTCTTGTCCACCACATTGTTAATTCAGATCAGGTCTGACTGTTGTTGGGTCCCTTTCAGATTAGGTCTAATTCATAGGATCCATAGGTTTTGTAGGCTGATGTCTAATCCAGTGACCCTGCAGCCACACATTGCTGCTGTGTCCATCAGTCAACAAAGAGAAGCAGACATCTGTGGCTGTTCTAAGATTCGTGGAAGTTCTAACAGGAAGAGCAACTGATCAATGTTTACTTTTATGGCAAAATATCAGATTATGATTTAGCAGTTTACTTATTGTACGGGGATAAAGGTGTACCGTAGTTATTTCAGTTATTATTGATGGCAGAATGGATTTACTCACTGTCGGTGAAGAAGACGTGAGCTCCGCGGTACCTCGGACACTGCGGGTCTCTGAAGTCATCAATCAGAGCCTCAACAGACTGAGACAGCAAAGGAAAATGTTTCAGCTCATGAAGTGATGTAAAAGGGAAGAACAATTCTTCATTCTGTTCAAAACATTGTTCAACAAAATATTGAACAAAACCCACAAGATGACTATTAAAAGAACAGCGTGGCGGTGGTGGCCTGAAGGACAGAGGAGCAAGCTGGTGACTAGAGGGGCGTCGGTTCCCCGGGACCATCTTGGTGGGAAAGTGAAAAGCAACGCTTGCTCCTCCCTTATTACCACCACTGAGCTGCCCTTGAGCAAGGCCCTTAAGCCCAACTGCTGCAGTGCAGCTGCTTCGTGGGCAGCACATCACACTGTGAGTGTACAGCTTCAGGTGTGATTGTGTTACTGAAGGTGATGTGATCTGATCAGTGTGCTCCTGAAAAAGAGCAATACAGATATTGCAATTTTTATGACCAAACTAATAATAACACCCACTGGAGCTGCATTTATAGGTATTCAAATGACTGCTACTGTGGGATGAAGAGTCAATGAGAGACCGTGTGTGCTGCTCCATAGAACCCTAACTGCCTGTAGAGCAGCTGTACCACTGACCTCATCTGAGGGTGTGATCAGGTAGATGGCCTCCATGCTGGGCAGAGGCTCACGGCGCTTGGTTATGTCTTCTACAACTGGAGAGAACAGGAAAACAACAATCAAACTCAGCTTTTAGCTTGATTACACTTGAACTAAGCTTTCCCTCTCTGCGCTGCAGAACCCTGCACAGAGGACGGGGACCGTCCTCGACTTCCAACACTTATTTTAAAACACTGAAACATTTAAAGGCTGCTGAGCTGTCTGTCAAATGTAACATCAAGCTTTGAAATATGTCTTTGTTGAGCGTCATTTGAAAAATTGTTTTGACCTTTTGTCTAAATTGGTGCCAGTAATAGTCAGGGCAGTATGTTAGTTGTGTATATATATATTATATATATATATATACACATATATAATATCATGTGATGTGATGTATATAGTTCCTCTCGCTGTAAAACATTATAATGCTTTTATAATAAAGGTCACCTCTAACCCAGCAGCTGCAGCTGGATCTTAAGAGGTTAAATCTATCAACACAAACTGATTGAAGTGAATGTGTTTTTTTAATGTGTCATAACAGAAACTGAGTATTTCACTCTGACACAACTTTTTGATGAACTTAATAAACACATTTTTCCCCAAAAACTCTAAACACTAAATCGACTCAAACTATAGATGATACCTGAAACAATTCTACTTTACCTGTAGAACTATAGAGTGCTATATGCTAATATATGCTATTGTAAAGTATGTTTATAATGTGTCATAGACATGGGAGTCATAGGAAGTGTTACCAACGTTTGTGTTGTAGACTAATCTTAATCATTATTACTGAACCTGAGCAGTCGGGATACCTCGTTAACTTAAGGTTGGTCGGTGTACCGTCACGCCCCTTCAGTCTGCTCACCTCCAGACAGCTCAACCACGATGGCCGGATATTAACCGGACATCTACATCTATTTGATTGACTCACCACATTCCATTGGGCTAAGTTGTCTGTAAATAACAAAGCAGTTAAGAGCTGTTTGGCTGAGATTTACTGTGAGACAATAGTTTGATGCTTCTACACTGTATTACTGTGATGTCACAAGCATCACTTAACTTGGCACTTTGTGTGATTTGTGATCGCTTGCTGTTATTAATCCAGTCTTTGATTGTATGACTGCTTATCTACTGTATGTGCAGCACTTTGGGCAACCTGTGTTGTATTTTAAAATGTGCTATAAATACATGTTGATTGATTGATTTAGCCGTTTACCACACTGTCAGTAAATACATGTTGATTGATTGATTGATTGATTGATTGATTGATTGATAGATTTACCACACTGTCAGTAAATACTCACGTATCTAATGTGCCTCAAATCTCAGTGAAACGGTCTCTTTAGCATTTTCCTATTTCTCTCCTTACATCACAGTCGCCTACCACTCCTTCCCCCAGAAGGAGTCGCAGCCTTGGTGATTGGTGCTTGATGCCAGTCTGGTCCATAGAACAGATGGAGACTTAAGGTCTGGTATGATGTTAAAAAGGCAAAAGACTTCTCTGAGTCAAACCTAATACCATCTTTGTTGAGTGTTAGAGTTGGTGCCAGTGCTCTGACCCAGATGTTTCTTTCTGGTTGAAATAATGATCCTGCTTTAAAGGAACATTTCAACATTTGGTGAAACGGGCTTTATGCTTTGTTAGGAGTGACTATTCACACCATGGCCTCTGGGATCTATCAATTCTGATTGGCTGAAAGGTGTGGATTAGATTTTAGTGACCGGGTACTGGATGTGTGTTAGGTTACAGCTCTGAACTAGAATGTGCATTCTCTACAGAACATGTGTGTGAGAGCTGTTAGCTGCTGCTCTCAGGAGCTGCTCAACAGCAACGTCTGTTATTGCCACCTACAGGGGAACTGTACCAACTGTGTGCTGCAGACTTGTTGTGTAAATTTGCTGAATTTGGTTTCCATATAATATTAGATGGAATGTTACAAGAGTAACTAAACCCACAAACCCCTGTTCAGAGGAACCCTCCTGTAAATGAGTATTTAGTGGTGTTGATGGATTCAGGTCCTCATCTTGACATTTTAGTGCAACGTGTTTGATTCTTTATTGTGTTATGAACATGCATAGAGACTGCTCTCTGCTGGTTGAAACACAGCTTTTGCAGTTGATCGGCCTCATATATCGCTCTCTGCATGCACACATTCAACCATACATGCTCAACGCATAGCTCCCTCAGAACGTCGATGCGTAAAGGAGCCTGCGGATCAATGGCGCTTTATGGTGAATCACAGAAAGCTCCGAGAGGAAGGCGAAGAAAAGGAATGTTTGTGATACAGAAATGGAGGTGCTTGTGGGTGAGCTGGTCCCTGAACAACCGTGCCTCCTTGTTCTCCCATAAACAGAGCCAGGGCATCCATCATTACAAGTGTCACTGCAATACGTATGAGTTTACAGTCATCAGACTGACTTATTGCAAAATGATAGTTTTCATTTACATATATATTAAGATATTATTGAAAGATACTGACGCTCTGATGATAATTTCATCAGCTGCTCCACAGTGTTGGTCGTCAGGCGCTCTACTCTGTGCTCTGGTCTGCAGACAGCGCTGATGAGATGTTGAGATGGATTTGATTTGATATTTGAGCTGCTCTATATCTTTGAGAACTGAAAGGTGCTTATGGAATAGTTATGGCTCATTGAAACTAGCACTAATAACACTGCTGGTTCCAAAGTTTAGGATGAAGTGGATCTATAAGAAACGTGTGATGTGAAGGGAAATGGCTGAATGAACATTTCATTTCTTGTTCTGGCTTCTATTCACCACCTCACTATCTGCGTCCTCTCTCCCTCATCTCATTAACATGCACACGCATGGGTCAGAGGTTCAATTCAATTTATTGTTGTTTAGCCCAAAATCACACATTTGCCTCAGAGGGCTTTACAATCTGTACACATACGACATCCTCTGACCTTTGACCCTCACATCAGAACAGGAAGAACTCCCCAAAAAACCCTTTAATTAACGGGGAGAACAGAGGAAGAGACCTCAGAGAGCAACAGAGGAGGATCCTCCATCAGGATGAAGTGTGATAGATGTCATGTGTACAGAATGAACAACATAACAGTTATAACACTATATAGATACATACATGTGATCTAATGTGATCCACTGTTTCAACAAAACATGAATATCCATAAATACTTCAACTGAACAGTCTAGAGATGAATCCTCTATGCTTGTGGTCGTTACTTGCACTACATTTGACTGAACTGATGTCACAGCTGCAACACAATTCTACTTCAGTGACCTGTGTGGTACTTACTGGTGATTCCCTCTGACATGATATCTGTCATCTTACAGCAGGACGAGATCATCCTCATGCTCAGCTTGTCCACCACCAGCACCTGTAACATAATTACACACAGCAGGGGCCTTCATGAGGATGTGATGTTGACATCTTAAGTGGTTTTATTCATATCCAATGTCAAGATCAAAGGGGAGTGATGCCAAACTTGATCAGAATAACAGGACCCTTACCTTCCATTTCCCTTTTTCTCTTGCTTTCTTGATGACATTGTTCATTATCTCTGTAGAGAAGGACAAAGTTATTTCAGTTTGATTTAGACATACACCTGTAACCTGGGTTTCACATGACACAGTCATTCTTAACAGTATAATGTAATCAGACCCAGGATGGATTCACCATCAAAAGCAAATAGTCACACAATGTGTGTACATGGACACAAATGTTGTTTCGCTCAGCTTCACTTCTCTTCTGGTCGCTCAGCACCAGGGACGTCGTTAGGCGAAGCCCCCCTAAAATGTTCTTCAGCCCCCCCAAATAATTTGGCATTATTGGCTTTAAAAAAAAAAAAATATATATATATATATATATTTTTATTTTTACTTTGGTGATGTCATTCTTAACAAAATATTCCCGGGCACTAGGACCTTGGGGAGGCTGCTGTGCTGGCTTTCTCACTCTGCCAAGTAAGGTCTCTCGTCAACGACAGCCAGGATTATAGCCAAGGAGTTTAGCTCAAAGCAAATGATTACAAGTGATCTGGAGACATTTGTGGGCAGAATAGACCATGAATCACACTTTATAGCAGAGGCATGTGAATGGGATTGAGAGTATTGCACCTTTAGGTACATGGTTGATCAGTGGTACTTTAAATTGTCTGAAATCTCCTGTGCATTGGATTCTAATTTTGAAATAATTTGAATGTATTTGTGTGTATTGTTTTTATCTGCCTCTAATGCTGTCCTGGATCTAGTCCTATAGTGTTTTTCTCTGTACATTGCAATCCTAGTTTGACTTGATTATAGTGAATGCATTGGGTGCCTTCCATTTCAGCCCATCATACAATATTTATCATTCGATAATTAAGATGTACTTGAAATGTGTTTTCCTCCATTGAATGGTATATTTGACACTGAACTAGTTCATCTTTATCTCAGTGATAGTGTCCAAATGAGCATAAAATATCACTGGTATGTAAAAACTACACGGACAACAAGATAGATGTAAATGTTGATCAAAATCTTATTCCCTTCTGCTCATAATAAAACAAGTAAACAACTCAAAGGTTGACACTGTCAGGTCCGTTCTCCATCCATTGTGTGCGGTCCCTTTAAGAATTAGGATTTGGGAGTGACGCGGATATGAAAGCTAGTTTATCCGTCTTTCCTTTACAAGCAGGAAAATTATTACTCTCTTTATTTGAGAAAAGTTCATATTTGTGTTGTCAAATTTCACTATGACCCTGAAATTCTGTCTCTTGTGTTATCATATACTGAATGCAAGCAAAACTACAGAGCAAAATCACACTCTTTCTGATTGAACAAATCTATGAACTGTCTGAAACAATGGATATCCACGGCCCCAAATGGGCCCCAAAAAAAATTGCCGCACACTACGTGCACAAACATGCCCCTCCCCTTGGGGCTAAGCCCCCCCTTCTTTGAATCCTAGAAACACCCCTGCTCAGCACAGATTTCAAACAAATGTTAGGATTAGGCGACAAAAGCTGAAGTCTCTGGATCCAGTGAACATCCAGCCAGAGAGCAAAAACATTACAGCAGGTTACTAGGCAGACTAGGGAGACTAGGCAGACTAGGGAGACTAGGGAGACTCGGCAGACTAGGGAGACTAGGGAGACTAGGCAGACTAGGGAGACTAGGGAGACTAGGCAGACTAGGGAGACTAGGCAGACTAGGCAGACTAGGGAGACTAGGGAGACTAGGAAGACTAGGCAGACTAGGCAGACTAGGCAGACTAGGGAGACTAGGGAGGGAAATACCCTCGGATCACTCTGCCTTACTTGATCCA
This sequence comes from Anarhichas minor, assembly GCF_050575085.1. NCBI lineage: Eukaryota > Metazoa > Chordata > Actinopteri > Perciformes > Anarhichadidae > Anarhichas > Anarhichas minor. The sequence goes on from NW_027466509.1 coordinate 1,230,121, forward strand.
AACAAAAGGTTTTGCATGCCCAAGTGACCACGCCCAACGTCCTGAACTGAATTGCACCCATTCCCATCTGATCAATCTATTTGTATTGTTTAGTAGTTTTCTTGTTGATTCTTTTTGTTTCAGTTCTAATACTTTTTTGCTGCGAGTCTGAGTTTCTCTTCAGGGCTCGACCGAAGCTCAGGGTGCACAGTGGGGAGAGAACACTGTGATACATGCACCTCCGTACTGTAAACACATCATGTTCACATCGTTTACATTTAGCAAGTTATTGTTCACATGAATACCTGTGGCCACCAGCAGCAGAGATATGTGTGTTCTATCTGCAGTCTCTTGCTTTTTGATACCACGATTCATTATTCAATCCTGACTTTAAATGAGCTTCTCTGCTTCTGAATGAGCTATTCCACACAGATTCATATAGAGTAACGCCGTAGCGTCTGCTGCTAGTACATTAAAGGGATAGTTGGGTGTTTTTAAGTGGGCTTGTATGATGTACAGTCAGTGTATTACCTACACTACATGGTGGTCAGCACGCCCCCAGTTTGGAGATGCACTTCAGTTCCCCTTCAGAAGATATTGTAAATACAGCGAGCATACATATGAACTGATATTCATTGATTATTGGTAGCTGGTAGAACACTGTTTGTTGCTGCTCTAACCCACAGCGCTACGTAGCTTAGCTCCCGTGCTGATGCTTCTCTCTGTTTGTGCTGAATGCAGTCGACTGGAGCACATCGCTCATACAAAACATGAACTACCTCTTTAAGCAAATCTACAAACCCCTTTACCTGACTGTCAAAATAAATTGTGTCAGCAGAATTATTACAGGAGTTCTCACTTCATGTAAACGTACTGACTGCTTTTGTAACAGAATGTACAACTGTGGGATTGTTGAATGTGATTCTGATTCAAATTCCAAACAACTTTATCAATTCCACTAAAGAGAGATTAGTAAGCGACACTTTGTGCTGATGTTGTCTGTTATAATGTTGACTCTAGCGCTGCCAGATTCACCCAGAGATCCCCAAAGCAAAGACAATCAGTGAGTCCCTTTCATCCAAACTATGCACTGTGTATGTGCTAGAAAACTGTAATAATTAAACGGCCGTTTTGCTTAATATTTAAGCATTTTCTTTACATAATGTGGCAGGAGGATTTGCATCATAAAAAACTAATTTCTGAAATATCTGTTTGCTCGTACGTGCAAACTATCATCTCACTCCAACTGGAGGAGTTCACGACAAACACCTAATTACTGAGCTCCTTTTGTGACAGCCTTGACCATAACAACTGTAACATACTGAACACACGTGCAAAAAATGACAAACACACACAATCTCGTGCAACCCTGATTGTGCAAATCCTCTTCCAGCACAGACAGCGTTCGCCTACGCAGCTGCAGCGTAATCAGACAGCAGGGAAACAGAGGGACAGAGGAACAACACCAGAGCAACTAAACCATACATATGCACTGACATATCATCAATAATAGGGTTGAATTTATTAGAGACAGAATATCATAAGGAGGTATGTCAGTCAAGCTGAAGACAGAATCCAGCATTAGTGTTGATGTCCCTGGGGTTTAAGCATCTGTCCCGTCTGTCCCACTGAACATGAAGGAGGGACCAGCCCACTGCAATCACTGCCTCTAATCTGCCAATCCTCCCAATCCTCTTACCCCTCCACTGCTCCCCACCGCTACCTCTGAGCCGATTCTGTGTGAGCGGATGTGACGTCACAGGGAAGCAGCGTCACTGACTCACACACACACACACACACACACACACACACACACACACACACACAGATGAGTACACAGCACACATCCTACAAAAATGAGTCAATATGTCGCGGATCAATCGAGAGCCACGGTGACATCTCACTAGAAGAGCTGCTCCTAAAGTGTCATGAGCACGTTATCATGACATTTTGGCCACATGATAGCAGTAAGATGCTTCGTGGCTGATCTCAATATTTTTAAATGAGATATATCTCTAATGTCACGGATTTAAAAAACAAGTTTATACGATTTATAAAAACATATTTCCATAAAGGTGAATCAGATATTTCAAATGCCACCTTCTCCAGTCAGGAGGACCCGCGTGACTGAGGGAAGCTGGTGATGACAATACGTGTGAATGCTCCTGTTTATCCAATTGGTCAACAGGATTAAGTGGAGGTGTTAGTGGGAGAATGGGAAGCCACCCGACAACAAGCTTCACAGGCAGGATGAACAACAAGAGGCTGCTGTGGCAGATAGATCTGTCTGATCCAGGTTCAGAGTTTTGTGTTTCATCACGATCACGAGCTGTAACTATGTAGGAGAGCAGCTCCTCTACGATCAGATCAGTGACATGATAGAAGAGGAGATTGTACTGTTCATTGAAACTTTAGTTAAAACACTGTCTGACTGGCTGTAACCTCCCCGACCCTGAAACAAGCTCTACTGTGTCCACTCTGTATGAAGAGACTGTATTCAATCTTTTCAAACAGGGTCTGAACAAACACACAGCATCTTCAATATGTTCTCTGGAATACCTGGTATTGTACCACACAGGCACACACTGTACTCAACCTGACAGCACCAACAGCAGACGGTGTTAAACTTTATTTCAATAATCACATTCATACAGAGCATAAGCAAACTAAGCAGCTGCTTAGGGCCCGATGGCGACCCGATGGCACTCACAAGAGCCTAAAATATCCCACAAGAGAGCTCGACACAGACCAGGCGACCCGATACGCAGGTAGTGTAGGCCCCCGCCTTTCCCATGTGTCAAAGCAGGTGTCAATGTTTACAACAGGGTTTTGTGAAAAAAGAAAAGAAACACCGTGAGAGTGAATCACGGTTACAGCAATCAGGTCAACTTGTGTTCTCTCCTCTCCAGGTTTGAAGTCAGAGAACAGTGACGGTGAGTCGCTGTGCTCGCTGTCAGAGCATCTCTTGGTCTGCTCTTTCTTGCTTGCCCCTCAGTCACTTCCAAGGCTCTTCTGTGACTTTTTGTCTGACAAAGTGAAATACTATTTCATACATTTGATGAATGGCAATGGCCAACGGTGTTTATTAACTGCAGCTCAGAGAAGATAACTGACCAGTGCAGAAAGTATCTGGTAGAGGTGACCCTCCTTAAAGGAACACATCATTTAAAACAAGACAACGATTATCTCATCTCTCAGTCCAGGTATAGTTACCACTCTGGACTGATGCGAGATGGGAAGTTTAACATGTAAAATGTTGATCAGATATACTGGAGGTTAATATGAATCCATGCAAATCTCTCAGTAAGAATAACCATCAAGTAGCTGTTCATCCAAAGCCTGTTATAAACAGTGTAATGTATAAGAGTTGGGGGAGTCAGTTTGAATGGGCCCAATGCAGCTTTTAAATAATTATAAATAATATTATTATTTATACTTTACATATTTTTTGTACAAGCTCAGACTTAGTTCATCCAGCGAACACAAAGTTGTTATTATCTACGTTTTATATTTTCGACAATCTATTATTAATTGTTTATGCTAAAATGCACTAATCTTAATACTCTGTAGGAAATATTATATTTAATAAATGTTCTGCTCTGTCCTGCGTAGATCTACGTATTCTTAGACCGACAGCTGTTTTAAAGGAGGAGGATTGTAGTGGCAGCACACAGGTGTGTGGCAACAGCAAATGGTTGCCATGGCTAATGGTTCAGGTGAGAGGGCTCCTTGGCAGAAGTTAGCTTGGGGCCCCAGGGAGATCAGGGAGATCAGGGCTGGCCCTGGTGCAGCTACTTACATACAACTTAACCTCTGGTCAGTGGTACTGGAGCCCCACAGGGAACTGTTCTGTCTCCCTTCCTGTTCACCTTGTACACCACTGACTTCCAGTACAACTCGGGGTCATGCCATCTGCAGAAGTTGTCTGAGGACTCTGCAGTGGTCGGGTGTATAAGGGACGGACAGGAGGAGGACTACAGGGCAGTAGTGGATGACTTTGTGGAGTGGGCCAGTAGAAATCACCTGCATCTGAACGTGGCCAAGACCAGAGAGATGGTGGTCGACTTCAGGAGGAAGACGACGGCTCCACAACCGCTGAGAGTTCTGGGAGAGGACGTGGACATGGTGGAGGAGTACAAGTTCCTGGGTGTCTCCATCAACAACAGACTGAACTGGACTCAACGCTGCCCGGAGACACCAACAGACTTAACAAACTGGTTAAGAAGGCCGGCTCCATCATTGGCTGCAAACTGGACAGTCTGGAGAAGGTGGTGGAGAGGAGGACACTGAAGAAACTATTATCCATATTGGATAACCCGGACCACCCTCTCCACCACCTACTGCAGGGACAGACTGATCCAGATACAGGAGAACATTGCTGTTATAAGACTCTATAATAAATCACCTCTGGTCACATCAATCACAAGACTATAACACTGTTGTTGTTGGTTTGTTTTGTTCAATCTTGCACTATTGTTTAGTTCGTTCATTTAATATTATTCTATTTTATCCTATATATTGTGCATTTGATATTTGCATTTTATACCTAATATTTTTTACTCTGTTATTTTTGTTTTAGCCTAATAGCTGCTGTAGTGAAAAACATTCTCCTTGCAGGATTAATAAAGTAACTATCGATATCTATCTAGCGCTTTAAACTGTTGCTATTGGGTTCATCAGCGCACATGCACAGTCATAAAGATTTGATGCTTTTTTTGCGCCCTGGTGCCAGCGGGCCTCCCTAAAGTCCTCACTTGCAACAGGATGCGTCTGTGCAGATGACTGCCACTGTCATTAGGAGCTCACACAGCCAGTGAGCTAAACGCTGTTCTGACAGAGACACACCTTGCGAGTGAACCTCTCTTATGAACAGCTGCTGTGTCCTTCTTTTGTGTACCGTGTATACAGCATACTGAGACAGAGCGCACACAGGCCAGAGTCGGTGAGACACTTCCCCTGCCTCATTCTGATGACCAAAGGATGCTCAAATAGCAATCTCTCTCTACAGCCTGTGTGGCAGGAGGAAATGGCTTTAGCATTCCCTTCCACTGTAGAGAGGGCCAAATCGTTATTCACCAATGTTTGAAGGTTAACACGAGAGGCCTGGCCTGTCTCCAGGAGGAGGAGGGAGGGGATGTCCAGCTGTGACAGTGCATCTCTGCACCATGGAAGCTGCCCCAGCTTTCCTGCTAGCAGCTGCACCAGCTTTGGCAACCATGATGCGGTTGTGTGTTGTGGTGCCACCAGAATGATGTACACCGCTCTGATGGAGAGAAAGTGGCTGTGAGACCACAGCAGAAGGCTCCTGGTTGTTTCCAGCAGCCGGGCTGAGCACACGCAGCCCTGATGGTTGATGTACGTTGTCGCTGTCAGTTTGTCTCTCCTCACCATGACGTGTCTGTCTTTTAGTCTTTTAGGAGGTAGAGCCAGAAAAAGAACCCGCTATGGAGAGAGCCGACTCTTGCCCCTCACAGCGTTCCTCATTCAGAATGTCAGGGAAGTTGCAGGTGGAGACAATGCAGTAATCCTGACAGTCTACCCATCTGATGTCCCCACCACGTGTCACAGTTTGAAGACTTGGGCCACAGACCAAGCGTTGGTATTTGACAAGTTGGGAATGAGAACGTGTTTAATACAGAGCCGTGTAGTCATCGGTAGTTAGCCTGTTACCATATCTTGTGTGCAGTGTTCTCCTGGTCTTCTCCTTTGATAACAGAATAACAGAAGGTATGTGCAGTTCTCCTGGCCTTGTGTCCACCAAAGCATTCTCTCTTGAGTCCAGTGTATTTCTTTATTTGCAATGGGTGCGCTGCATTTTTACACTATGCAGCAAATACCAGCAACATGACAAGGTGCTGAGCTTCTATTCTGCATTGAGCACGTTTCACATTTTTCAAGTCACCATGAGCTAAAAAATTGTCACTTTTGGGTGAAAAACTTTCCTCGTCATTGTCACTTTTATCAAGCCGTCCAATCACACTGGAGGACAAATAGCCTACCACAAAGACATGATCAAATGTGCTTTATTTTTGAGTGTGTTGTGGGCTTATTGTTTATGTTATTCTAATGTTTTTAATTGTGTTTATTATGGACTTCATGGTGTCCTCGTGTCTGGAGCACTGGACTAAAATAATCTCCCCATGTGGGATAATAAAGTTGATTTAAATCTGAACAAAATAAAGGTATCCAAGATGTTTCCTCGTCTGCAAAATCTCATTAGCCACACAGAGCAGCAGGTGGTGTGCTGCATGCTCCATTATTAACTTATTTCTTTGATTTTCTTTGACTGTTGCTTTCCTTGTTTGTGTCTTCTTTGTTCCTTCTCTGATGAAGATGTCAGTGATGAGGAGGCCAATAGTTAACCAACCTAAAAGAGTGTCTTATTGGAAATAGGCACTATCTAATCAAACAATGAAACTAAAATGTAAAACTGCAGCCATGAATATTTCCTGACACTTTTCACTCTCGTGATTTGTTATTGCCTGGAAAGAAAAATCGTCATTAAATTCTATTGGATTTGTTTGAGTGTGCGGAGAGGTCTGCGTGAGAGCAAAGTGAGCTGACGCATTTAATCTCTCTCTACATTATAATAAAGACTGCATGATGTTTGATAATGGACTGCTCTATGCTGATGTTGAGATGCTGCAGACAGTAGAAACACACGTGTTTACTTGTTAGAGTTGCTTTTGGAGTTGATTCTGTCCTCGTGCACCTCTCCTCTGAAAATTATGTCAAATTCTTAATCCGCACAGACACAGATTAGCGAGGCAGGATTTACACCAAAGCAGCAGGGCTCCGTGCCCTCATACTATACACGGCCATGAAGGATAGAAACTTCGTCTAACGACAACACCACCGGACATATTCATATTTATAATTCATATCACTGACACTACAATCTGGAGAAACTACCATTTGGCGAGCCGCATGGCTCGGATGGATCTGTGCGTGTTTTACGCACCAAAGTTCCCAAAATGATGATAATAAAAAAACACTGTCACCAAGATCTGCACTGACCCATGTTACAGTCAATAACCAGAACGGTTACATAACGCAAGCAGCGCTCATACCTCAGGTTTGGTGAAGGGATAGCCCTCCATGCCTCAACAATACTTTACATGATTTTGGAATAATGCTCATTAATCAAACGGGGATTATTTTTTAACACCTTAGTATACCGGAAGTACAAGTATTCTAATACATAAAATACACTTACTTTCTCCAACAATAGCTTTTAGTCCAAGTGGTGCCATGATGAGCCCTCTGGTGATGTCCACCTCGCTGCACAGAAAACAGATCAGCGGAGGAATTACAGTGAAGTACGTAAGAATAAGTAACACACTTCCGTTCCAATTAATCCAAAATAAAAGCCTTTAGAAGGAAAGTAGTGCAGGGCCATTTGTAACATAAGTAATCATTATTAAATAGAGCACTGCGTGTTTCAACGAGGAGTTTATGTGGAAACGTATTCTTGACCTTGGGATCAGTTTGTGTGGACCTAAATAATCTCAACTCAAGGTCCACTGTGTATGTTTGACTTGACCTAAGTATGAAACATGTGGTCACATATCAAAGGGAGCTCCTTGTCTCTGCTCGAGGATGGTCTTTGTACATCTCATCTTTGAGCTTTCTCCAGTCATCAACTGACTGCTCGTCTTGACTTCATTCAACAGGAAGTCAGCACTGACTGCAAACAACACCTCAAGCTCTCTGCTGCTACATCAGGAGTAAAGGAGCATGCCTGCAGGGAGACTGTAGTGGTGTATATTGTCATGCATCATATGTGAGACCTGGAGGGAACACTACATCAGTGAAACCGCAAGGACCCTGGAGCAGAGACTGAGTGACCACTATACACACATCTGTATGTAAACACCATGCCAACACCGCTCACACTGGTTGTACTGGTATACAATCAGTGCTTGCTACCGAACCGGCTGACAAGAAACCATAATAAAACCTTTTAACATCAAAAGTTCAACAACATTTTTTATTCAAAGGGAAATGATCACTTAAAGGCTGATTCGATGTGACCATACAATCCTGGAGTAACAGTCAATGTGATGTCAATGAAATGACAGACATGAAACGATGCTATTTTGGAATTTACAGAAGAAGACTTGGTGTCCACAGAGATATGAGAGTAGGAGAGCGCTTAAGACTTTAGTTACTGTTGGGTTTGGCCTCCATGAGAGGGCAGCAGAGCAGAAGTAAGCAGCACATCAGCACAGAGGAGGACAAGAGCTAAGAGCTCTCACTCTTTAGGAGGAAAAACACCATCGCAAATGTGTGTGCACACAATTTCTCTGAGCCATGTTTTGTACCAGCTTCCATATTTGATGTGGATATGACTGGAATCATCTCAACCATAGATGGTCTTCTTCAGGTAGGTAAAGAAGTGAACATGCACCTGCTTATTTGTGATGCAATGCCACATATACACCAGACAATAGATTCAGTCTGTATCTCTCAAGTGTGATCACAAAAGAATATATACATTTTATACTCTGTCAAGTTCACCAGTAAGTAAATTACATTACTTGCTTGCTGTCACCTAGATCACTGAATGATTTGGCAAATAAATCAGCAAAAATGTGCATGTGGATAATAGACAATGTCTGTTCAAATCAATTCAATATATTGTGTATAGCCCAAAACCACAAATTTGCCTCAGAGGACTTTAAAATCTGTACACATGCTGCATCCTCTGTCCCGGTACCCTCTGGGGTCACGGCAGGAGGCAGGACTACAGTCCAGATATAACCACGGTCCATGAAACCTGTGAGGAGAGAAAGCACAAAGACTCCGAGGAAGAAGCAAAGTCAGTAATGAGCATGAATTCATACAGAAGGAGAGAGAGAAGAGTGGGTGTCAGCAGGACAATGGCAGGAGGCAGGACCACGATCCATGATCCATGGAAACCTGTTACCTCAAGAAGTAAATATAGAGAGTGTCACCATGTTGCAGTGTCCTTAAACTGTGATCATTCCAGTACAAGTGTCCTCAGTCCCAGTTCCCATCACAGACAGACACAGATCACCTCCAGGTTCAGGTATAGGTCACGTGTTCTTGATTTGACTGCATGTCCAAGAGAACAATACAAATGTATCTTAAATCTCATGGAAATCCATATAAAACACGTTTTCTGTAAAAACCATTAGGCAGGTAATTGCGCACTGGTGTGCTTATGCTACAAGAAAATCACCTCCGTTGGAACGTGAATAACAGACTTCTGACTTTAATTAACATGTTTCGGTCAAACCATTGGACGGTGAATGTATTCAAACGGCCCGGGTGAGCTGACAGCGATGGACTTTGTGAAGGTAGCGGAAAGACGCACGTGTAACGACGTCCAGTTTTCAAAATAAGGTGTTATTGAGGGACATACAAAATACATACATGGAAATGTGATTAAATCCAAGCATGTGGCCTGTGTCCCTAATAAATACAAAATGAAATATCACAAAATTGTGGGGAAAATATCTTTGATCTTTGGTTGCTGGAAATAAATGTAATTAATAATTACAAAAATACATATAGATACAATACCAAGAATTAGATAAATTCTGACATTTTCCAAAGTAAAAGTACGACATTACTACAGTGAAATAAATTAAGAGGGTACTTTAACCAATCATTACGATGGCATTGTCCTTGTGAAATTAACTGTTCGTCATAACTTTTTTTACATTAGAGACATGCATCACCTCAAAGTGGGGCCAACTGCATAATTCATACATAGCAAGGTGTTTCATATTCTGAATCCAGTTGTTTCAATTGTTACTAGGTGACTTTTAAGTAATTTAGACTCATGACCTCATTTTCCCCACGTGACGTGAACGCACCGCCGCTGGAAGGTGGGAGTCTTCCTCCTCGAGCCTCCTTTAAAAGAGGGCGTGTCTCTCCGTCACTTTCCTGCTCGGCTAACGTTCTTAACTTCCTTCTACGTTCCTTGTGGACTGTTTGCGCGTCTCTTCTTCAGGACTCTACGGGACTCTGGGCGGTTTACCCTGCGTTTGTCTTACGCACTTGTTGAAGACCAGCGGAATTCATCTTGGATTTTGAGATTCGTCCGCCATGGGGGACGTGATTTCCAGTCACCTGGATGAAGCCAAGCAGGAGATGATCTCAGGTAAGCAGCGTCTTGTGGAGCTCTGATTGGTACGTGCGCAGTTCAAAGGCCATCTGAAGGTCCGACCTGGTGTGAGACAGAGAGCCGTTCTCCCAGATGTTAGCGTCCCTCTGCTGCTTGATCTGCGGGCGCTATGCACGCGAGGTACCGAGGATGTGTGTCTCTAAACGGTCACACTCTCGGATACATGTGAAGAGACGTGGACCTCTTCACTTGGATTAGAGATATCTCCTTGTTTATTCTATGACATCTTTTGGAAAGTTTGCTGCTCCTTTTGAACTGGTGTGTGTCCTCGAGCTTCTCTTTAGCTCTTTACTGGAGCTTTTCTGTTCTGGTGTATTTCTTGGCCTCCTGATGGTCAGATGTGCGCCCATCACATCTAAAACATATCTGACTTTTACAAATCCGTGTAGTGTAACTTTATATTATTAAACGTTAACTGCATTTAAATTAGTTTCAGAAAAACAACAGCTTACTTGACCGACAGTGTATGTCAGCCACAGCTCAGGAATTCCCTTTTTATTGCCTAAGAAAAGCGGAACATTGAAGACATGGAACCACTTCTTCTTAGAAAGTGACTTAAAACCAGTAATTCATTACCAAAATAGATGTGGATACATTTTCTATTGAAAATTGAATAGATTGATTAATTTAGATTTCTTTGTGTGTGACTTGTCTGTGAGAGAGAGGCGATATAAAGAAGGCAATGGTTGTCAGGTGGAGCTGCATCCACCAGCCCCACCCTGCCTGTGACCTCATCACACCTTTGTGACCCAGGCTCACTTCATTGTCACGGCCATTTGGACTTTGATCTCGCTTTAAATACAGGAACATTGCTGACATTGCCCAACCCTCTGATCGTGTATCTTGAGTTGTTGAACTGTCGCTTTATATAAATGTAAGTATTTGCAAAGCAGACACAGTGACTGGCAGTCTCTCACCATCTTCACTCTTTCACTCCTCAAACTAAGAACCCAGAGAAGATGGAGGCTGCGCCCTTATCTGTTTCAGCTCTTATGAGCATGTTTCCTTGTTGTTGTTTTTTTGGCCTGTTGCAACGTCTTCATTTGTAAGTAAAGTCAGATTTTGAGCAGAGTTGACGAGAGCATGTAAGGTAAAGTTCAATTTGTGTCGAAGAGAACATGAAATGCTCCTCCTCAGCTCACTGGGTATGAAAGGCCGTGGTCTAGCCTCTGATATGTCGGAGACTGAATGATGTGCAGACTGAATGATAAATACCGGATGGATTGCCATGGACTTTTGTACAGACTTTGGTGATCCCCTGGGGCCGGTATTTCAAAATCACCCTAAAGGATTATATTGGTCGGGTTGGATTAAACTCTGGTCTGATCTGAACATTGGGTATTTTAAAGCAGATCCAAAGAATCCTGATCCTAAAGGTCTGGATTCAGATTTGGTGATCCAACCCTACCTTCACTCCAATCAAGTGCTCCATGAGGGCATTCAAAAACATAGGGCAGAGATCTGGATCAGTTTGAAGCCAAGATTCAGGATCCTTTGGACCTCAGAGGTGGATTTGATGTAGATTGACAAATAGCCTCGGCCTCACTTCTCCCAAATAGTATTACTCAAGATGTTCATTACATCTTAAATTCATTTATAATCTGTCAAATGTGAAAGTGTTTTAGTTCTGGTTTAGCTAGTTTTAGTGTAATTGGATAAATGGTTATCAATGCACAATGGTTGGGCCACATTTGTTCCTGAAAACTGCTTAAAATACAAGTAACAAATACAGGCAACCCGTTTCCAAAGTCTAGTTTCAATTAAATATTGTAACTACATTATTTGTACCAAAACATCCAACGTGTGTTTTTGTTTGAGGCTTGCACAGCAGAGACAACAATGAGGGGTCCAAGCGAGGTTTTCATTGTTTAATAAAGCAACACCACCAACAAAGAAGTACGTAGTTGTCTACTAACAAAAACATTTCACAATGTGGCCTGTAACAAAGCTATTGTATCAAGTTCAACAGAAATGAGCCTGTACATCATCAATCCGAAGCAAACTTCTTCTCCAGCAGCTGTGTTCTCAGCCGTGTCTCTTGCTGCTGAATCACGGGCAGCTTCGGCTGCCGTGGAGTTAGAATGGAATGTGCATCGTAAACATGCTAAAAGATATCATTTACATGCTTATATTATTCCATGCTTTGTATGTTGCCTTGCTGTTAGGGTCTGGTTGGCTAGTGATGGTTTGTAACAGTGGGGACCGTGAGGGAGAGTGAACTCTACAGGTAGAAGGTGGGAGGTTAGGTTGTCTTTGTGACCCTCTTAGTAACCTCCGAGGCAGAATAGTTTTTATAAATGCAAAAACATACAAATGACAACAATGTAGCCTAAAGAAACTCAAACCACAAACTGTCCACTTCTGAATGAACGGAGTAATAATTGTATGTAACATCACATTTCCAAAGTATTGGAGCAGTCTTTGCACATGTCCGCTGCGTTCACAGGCATATGATGTATTGCGCTAGCTAGCTGGATAGCAAGCTGGCGTTGGCTCCAGTGCAGCACAATCATAGATTCAAACACTATGAACGACTTGGTGTTTGGTTCACGAGTAAAATGTATGGCATGATTCCAATTAACTCCCCTTCAAAACTTTAACCACAGACCATTGTATACATCTATAAAGCCAGCTAGATCGCTAGCCGCCTAGCTACTTACCATATAAGTAAATTGAGCCAAGTTAGCTCCTGTTAGCCTAACCAAAGCTTAAATAGAGATCATTACACGGTCGTTTTAAGTAGTTGGTCAGCTAGAAATGTTGGCTGGCCTCTGTATTGTGTTACAAATGCCACATAGCGCACCAACATTTAATTACATTTTAACACGTAAGGCAACACTTGCTCCTTTTGGTAAATGGTCCGCCATGTTTTCTGTTCAGAGCCAGGTGCTTTGAGTTTTGTAAATCCCTTTCCAGTCGTATTGGGATCACCGTGATTCAGCCCGTCAATCATTTGAAATACAGCACTTGTTTATTGATGTTTTATAATAAATTACTTGCTTATTTATTACTTACTTACTTACTTACTTTCCTATCCTTTCACATAGCTCTCTCACGCACGCACGCACGCATGCTCTCCTATCCACTGACTACATGTTGTTAACTGGCCTGTATTCACTGTTGGGGCCCGAGCACAGACTAAGTCGGTGCGGAGGACCTATTGTTTTATCTTTTATTATTAATCTTATTATTATTATTATTATTATTCTTATTGTATGTATTTGAGTGCAAAAACGAGGTGCTTGGGCTACTGGTCAACTCTTGAAATTTGGCACGTCAGTCGTGGTGAAAATGGCCGTCTGCAATGGGTGTCGAGCTCCGGTATGAGAAATTTGCTCCATAGCGCCCCCTTTTGACGTGCCCCCACATTAGGTTTCGGCTAGCTGTATGCCATTTTGTAGGTATATGTAACATGATGGGACGTACAAAAATCCACTTGGAGGTGTGCCCTAAATCCAACAGGAAGTTGCCCATTTGGAGTTTTATGACATTTTTTGACCATTTCAAGGAGCTGTACTTTAATAACAAACTCCTCCCAGCGATTTAACCTGATTGACTTCAAATTTGGCCATTATGATCTTGAGACCTTGGCAGTGAAAGTTATGAAAAGATCAAAAAGTTATCAAACTATGTATCCGTGGCGTGGAGGCAAAAAAAACATAATTCGCCATGAAACGGGAAGTTGTAACTCAGCCGTACATTGTCTAATCTGCTTCAAATTTGTCATGTCATAACATCCTGACCCTGAAGACATTTACGTGACAATTTAGAATCACAGTAATAGCGCCACCTAGTGGCAACAGGAAGTCATAGGTTGTGTACTTTTACATCATCCTATCAGTTTAATCGAATCCATCTCAAATGTAGTCAAAAAAGCCTTAAGACATAATAATGCTTCATTGTGAAGATTATAATAATTAGTTTACGGGTGGCGGCAAATTTCAATCCTTCACCGTGAACGAATAAACCGCTGTAACTCGATTCCACATCATCAGATCTTTTCTAAATTTCACATGTTTGATGAGACTCCAGGCCTGAAGACATCTACAGGCCAATTATGAATCATAGTCATAGCGCCACCTACTGGTAACGGGAAGCTGGTCTCTATATTTTGGCTCGTTTCTCTTAGTAGGTAAATCAGATCCACATAAAATTTCGTAATGCCAGCCCACAAAGTTTTTGACCTTGCAACGCATTTTTCACCATAAAAAAGGTGTTTTTGAGGGGCTAAAACTGCTCCAAATTTGGCAGACATGTTTAAAGTCCTAAATGTAGTTATCTGATCTGATTTTAACGCTTCAGAGTCACAAGTCGGCTCAATCGCGCCCCTCCATAATTGAGATGAAACAGCCCTCGCAGTATGTTTCGCCTAGATGTACACAATTTGGTAGGCACATATATTACATGTAGACTTAAAAAAGTTATTTGGGTTCATGCTCTAAACCCAGTCTGAAGTCTGCATGTTTTTTTGTGTATTTTTTTTTTTGCCATTTCCAGGCGCTGTACTTTAATGAACTCCTCCTAGGGAATTCATCAGATCAACTTCAAATTTGGGCAATTCAATCTAGAGACCTCAGCGAACTCATCAAAAGCTCAATGTTTCATGAAACAGCATTGACGTGGTGTGGCGGCCATTTTATATGATTCACCATCATGCATCAAGCTGTTGTAACTAAACTGTACTTTGTCAAAACTGTCCAAAACTTGACATGCTTGATGAGTCATGTCTTGAGGACTTCTGCATGTCAATATTAACTCATAGTCATAGCGCCACCTACTGGCAACCGTGGCCGTAAGCAGGATTCTATAAATACAGCGGCCCAAACACTGAACTTATTAAAAGAGTTTGTGGGCACACCACCAGAAAAATAGACTTCTCAGATCTAATTGTGCAAAGTAAGATGTTTGGAGATCAAAAATGTAATGACCATAGTTTTCAAATCACGCTTGTAAGTGGAGTTTTCATTAATGGTACAGTGAATTGTTTTTGCCTGTTTTTATAGTTCAATTTATTTTGTACAGCTCAAAATCACAAATTTCCCTCAGAGGGCTTAACAATCTGTACATATACAACAGCCTCTGTCCCAGGACCCTCACATCAGAACAGGAAAAAAACAAACTTTTTTAATGGGGAGAAAACAGGAAGATACCTTAGGGAGAGCAACAGAGGAGGAGGGATGCTTTTTTCCACATGGAACTATACATTCTGCCGTTTCTCCTCGATTCTTCCTGCTTTGATTCACTCGGCAGTGATTGTCAGAGCTGCCTGCACAAACAGTCTGTTTTGAGACCTGCATTTACTTTGACAGTCTGTTATGTTACAAATACTAAAGACCATTCACATTCAGCTTTTTGTCGATCTTTACGGGCTTACATTTATATTCGGAGCAACACTCAAAACATTTAAGGTTTAAGACCTGGTTAAGCCGTTGGTCCATGCAGGAAATGCCATGTAACTCGTGCACGCAGTGTCTGATGGTCACAGATGTGCCAGTACCCTCGACGTGAACAAAGGTGCGAGGGCCCGATCAATGCTGCTTGCAGCTTTAATTACTGTTCTGTTTATGTATTGTCTTGGCTATATACTTTTTTTTGTTTTCTTTTTTTTTTGTCTCATTTCATTGAGCAAAAGAAGCCAAATATCTCAATCGTGAGGTGTTGCGTTTTTTTAGTATAATATTGCAAAAACATTTTAAAATCAGAAACCAGCCCATCAAAGAACAAATAAATGTTTAAAAATGTAGCACAAAATTTGATGTTCAATTTTCATACTCGATACTTTTCTATACTTGAAGGTTTGATACCCGGCCCTCTGGTCTCTGACATTCATGTGAACTGTGTGGAAATTTAATTATTAGTATAATAAAAGGCTTCTTGGCAAAAGATTACAAGGTTGCCTGATGGGAGTGGAAACACAACAGGATACTTGATGCAAAGTGAAGGCTCTATTTTGGCTTGGGGCCCAGGGGATTAATCAACCAATTAATCGTCATCTGCCCAGATCTATGTACTTTCTGGAAGAAAATCTTTATTTTAACATTTTCATATCGCATAAGGAAATAATAACTTCATCCCACTACAACTGATGGCCTGTTGCCCTTCAAAGACCACGCATATCCATTGGACTTTCTGTGTTGCATTCACCTTCTATCCTTAAACTCTGAATAAAGTTTTAGAACACATGCAGCTAACCCCCTCTCAAGAACTGGAGGTAGAAAGCCATTTTTTTTTTTTTTTTTTAAGCTGAGCATGGTTTTTGTTAATGTCTTTTGTGTTCACAGTGAGGCGCACACATGTATCAGATGTGGAATCTGAGGAATGCATGAAAAAGTGTGGCTGGATAGAAACCTCCTCCAGGCCTTGAGCTGCACAGTCAGCGCCAAACTGTCTCTGCTGCCAGGACGAGCCCAGTGCCTTGCTGGCTTTATGGGAAGGGCCTGGATCTAGCAATATGCCATCCACACAAACGCACACACCCATTTATTCATTGTGTCCATTCTTGATGCACTAAGAAGGCGATAAACCACCGTGCCAGTGATCAGAGGGACATTATTCCTTATCAGAGTTGAGGTAATCATGTTCATAGATCGCTTCATCACTCAGGACGTTGTTTTCAGACGATGATTTATGACCAGCTGATGAATGGGCCACACCTATCTATTGTCAACTCGCTGTTAGAATGGGTTGGGAACTACTGCTCTGAGCAATGTGATGAGGTTTTTTTTGTAAAAATCTAACCTGGGACCCCAAGCTTCATACAAATGCATAAAGCGATGTGTTTTCCCTGCCTCTGGTAAATGTTCAAGCTTTGGAAGAAGTGTTAGCTGGCCATCCAGCCTGCCCTCTGTGGCCTGGTGAGGTGTGGCACGCTCGCCATCTAAACGCACCCTGCTCAGCACAGACGGGCTTGTTTCAATAGGAAATTATCTCAAAGGGTAAACTTCAACAAACACCCACAGAATGTTTCTGGAGAGGTTACTTCACAATGAAACCCAAAGTAAAGGTACAACTTGGAGGAGAGATTGCTTCATGAAACCTAGCTTTCTACCTCAAAGTAATGTTGCTAGCTTAAAGAGCCCCTATTATGCTTTTTCCTTTAGTGTGTTTCATATATGTTTTTACGTATAAAAGGTCCGCAGAGTTATAAGTTCCCGCCCACGGGGGGTTACTCTCCCGCTCACAAACACTGCTCCTGAGCTGCCTGAAACGGCTCCATTGAATTTTCTCTTTACTTCCGTAACATTGTGAGTCACAATGGAATACTTTTGTATAATACCGGCTAGTCTGGCACGCCCTCAAACGAAGCTCGAGAGACGGGAGCTGGAGCTCAGTCTGAAGAGTTTGGTTTGCGGCCGTCATGTCGACAAGACGCTGTGTTCTGCTCTGCTAGAAGAAATGTTCTTTGTATGGACAAGCGGCTAAACTTCATTTTCAACACGGTTCCATATCAGTAAAACACCAACTTACAGTTGTGTTCACTACATTTTACCGAGGACAGCTTCCAGAACTGGACACAGTTCACGGCTGGATTTTCAAACTGCATGTGGCTTCAATCGATGCAGTTCCCACTTTGTTGGGTCAATCTCCCTCTGGATAGCCATCTTATTTCTGTGTATTAGAGAAGGCGTTTGTGCTTTGTTCCATCTCCTCACAAAGCAGCTCAGACGGGGGTTGAGGGCATGTGCTTTGACATGGATAATAACTTTAACCACATCATTCAATACGCTGTTCAGTTCAGGTGACATTTTTCGGCTTGCCAGCAGTTCCCTGTGAGTGACACAGTGCATAGACTCTCATTCAGGGGCAACCTCCTTAATCCGAGCAGTTAAACCAGAAAGCCGTCCAGTCATGGCAGCAGCTCCGTCCGTGCATACACCGACACAAAAGGACCAATTCAGTTTTCCTGATATGTAATCGTTCAGAGACTGTTCTGCAGCTGTGGTGTTGGTTGGCAACAATAGTGCACATACCATATCCTCATGCACATCCTCCTGATAAAGATATCGCACATAAACAAGTAGTATTGCCTTGTTTTCAATATCAGTAGACTCATCAACCTGGACTGCGTACCACGGTGACTTCTTAATCCTCGCCAACAATTGTGTCTCAATGTCCTCTGCTATTTCCTCAATACGCCGAGTGACTGTGCTAGCCGAAAGAGGCACTGTTAGTCTTTGTGGTATTCATCGCCCCCTCTTCCATTATCATTGGACAGCTGGGTAAAAAGGTGGCAGTGACAAGTGCAGCCTTTTACCCAAGAGCTAACATTCAGCTCAGAATAGAGGCTCAGCGCCTTGTAATTTAAGGTAAATATGGAGCGCTTCCAAAAAAAAAAAGTCAACATAGCAGTTGGCTTCTTAATATTATTGCAATATAGCTGTACCAATAGGGATCATTTTATCACTTATCTCAAAAAGCGCTCACAATAAGTTGATGGTGGTGAATTTCTATCATCGGGATAAATGTGAATATTTTCCTGAAAAAATAGAAACGATGTAAGAGACTCGCACAATGTTTATTTATTTGTCCTTTTATTCAGGGAGACCTTATGATTTGTCATTACCTTATTTTACCAGTTTTATTCATTTATTTTTTCACTTTGTTTCCTTACAGATTGTAACGTTAAGTGTTTACGTATGTTCTGCTGCCTTTTAAGGAGTTTTAAGCATATTTAATGATTATTGTGCAATTATTACGGCAAGGAGTATCATGGCATGAAATTGTCATATCGTTGAATCTGAAGCAGCATATGACATGGTTAAGATATGCTGGAGACAAATATTGAAGGCTGCTCTAATTCAATATATTAAAAAATATAATCATGCTATTTTCAACAATTTGTTGAGGTAGTATGATGTGCTAAAAGTGGCCCTGCTAGCATGTTTTTTTGGACTCTGCTTCCATTCCTTTGATTTCACGTGTTTTTATGTTCCATTTTTAATCCCTAATTTTTCTGAGTAAATGTAATATGCCGTCCTCTTTGTTTACTTTTTTTTCTTCTTGCGTCTCCATGCTTCCACTGGTAACTCAGTGTTTTAATGTCATATTGCTATGAATTGTGGGTAATTCCCTCGGGCAAAGTCTTCAGAATTGTGAACTTACGGAAAATGTTCATAAAGGGCTCAAAATGCCTGCGAGAGAGTCCTCAAACACTCGATTTGACAGTGGGACAGAACTAAACTCTCACGCACTCTCAAATTCTGTGAGTGTGGAGATTGAGATTGGGCCTATCTTCCCTGTGGATGGATGTCAACTCTACAGCTACCAAGTGGTATCACTCATTTCTTTCAGAACTCAGAAGGTTGGGGCCAACAATAGACTGTCTCCGCTAAAAGCTATCAGTACTGGAGCTCCACAAGGCTGTGTGAGCTCACCAGTCCTTTTTACACTGTATGCTATGAGTGGACGTCCAGGAACTCTCGGATCTAAAGCCGTTTATTTTATAAGCACGATGATACAAACCTCTATCATTGAGAAGGGAGTTTGTTGATTGGTGCACACAAACAAAAAGATCATCGTCAGTCTCTCTTTGGCCAGTGTGTACTTAAACAGGTAAAGCATCCTCTGTCATCCATCCCATATGCTCTGTACTCAGTATGAGCTGCTACCATCAGGAAGACGATATGAAGCTCAGCGGTGGAAATTTAATCGGTTTAAGAACTCCTTTGAACTTCCTGTTGGATTTTTATTCCGTAGCGTAAACCAAGGAGGTGTGCATGTTTTATATTTGTAGTACGCATATTGTAGTTTGCTTGTGTTGTGTGCACATATGTGTTAACGGGTATAGCTATGTAGGTTCCGAGTCAAATTTCCCCATGGACACAATGATGTTTCTGTCTGTCTTTTTCCCAATTCATTGTGCATTTTTAAACTTAGCCTGACACTCTGGGCAATTAATCTTGTCATAGTTTGTACTACTACATCCGTTGTCAATATAATAGCATTTATTAGAGTGGCTTTAAGCTCACAACACTTCATAACATTTTGACGATACATCCACAAAGTTCATTTCTATTAGTCAGTGTTTCACAACTATGTTTCCTGTGATTTAGTAGAAAGAGGCCCGAGTATGTAAATATGAGCAACTTACTTTTCGGATGTTCATATGACCTCTGTTTAATTACTTTCAGTATATTGTATGTGGGCTACTTCATGTCCTCAGGGCCGGTTAGGATCACATACTGATGTGGTGGTCCACCTTTGTGAGCCAGAAAGCATCCTGGAGCAGCGCATTGAAGTTTCCCTGTTGTCTAATGTTCACTCTGAAAAAGTGAAATGATGCCTGCCTCTAATTCCCACAGTAAACACGTTTGAATCCAGCTGAATTTGCATTCATTTGGTGCTCTAGATCCTTACACAGTCGCCACTCTTGCTTCAGCTCTGAAGTGAACAGTCTAGATTTATGAGTCAGCCTATGGGTCTATCTAAGTGGAATGTTGTTGTTAAGGCACTGTGGAGAAAGGAGAGGGGGGAGGTTCTCTTGTGGGTCTATTAAACAGCAGTCTGGTCTCTGCTCATTTCTCTATGACCAAGACATGCTGAAACTGAGGTCAGTGATAAGATGAGCTGCCATGTATGGTACGTTTGCTTAAATACGATTACCACATCGATGGACGACAAACGCAGTAGTAATATCTGGCCTAAGCACTGTAGAGGCCCCCTGGACAATTAGTCTGGTAGCTGGCTGCAGCACAGCAGAGTCAGCCAGACTCGTAGCAGCAGCTCATACAGCTCTCTATGCTTTAACCTCTAAATCTGACTTGATGAAAAAAAAAAAAAAAAACATTCTGTGGAATGTGACCCCAGAGAATAGAGTTGCTGGCCCAAATACCACTTTAAATTTCAGCTTTCTGAAATGTGTGTCTTAATGATATCCTGAATGCTCCTAAACATGGAAGCAATGGACCTTGGGTATTTTAACAATGTAATACTGTAGGTTCATCTCATTGCCATCACCTTGAATTACAACAAACAGATCTTTCAGCCAGGAGACCTGCTAAGTGGTGTTGGAGCCTAAACCTAATGGGGTAGCTTTGTTGCCCTCGACCCTAACGGAGTGGTTTCCTGTGAAGACAGAAAAAGATTGTATGCATGCAATGAGTGGAAATTGAAACGTGTTGCTGGCTTGTCCAGGAATACGCACAAGAAATGACGAAAACTTTAAGTAAGATATAATACAAACCTTTGTATGAGGAGGTTGACCAGCGTCTCCCAACCAAAACGTTGGGTTAATTGAATGGGAACTAATGTTTGAGGCACAGTACAACAGATTGCTGTTGGGATGGAATTTGCTGTTCACAATTGATACCATACTCAGGAGTAGGTCTTGGTATCGAACGTGAATACGGTTTTGGTACTGATTTGAAATGCAACACTGACGCATCTTGAAACACAGAAGCGTATAGAGTGCTACAGACGCACGCATTTTTCAAATGCCAAAAGCTAGCATTAAGTGTGTGCTCAGATTCATAATTTGGTGTACTTGTCAATCATTTCCAATTTTAGACTGTTAGACATAATGTGCAGCTTCTCCTGTTTAGACAACATTAACACTAACTTTTTTTTGTTGCATTTTTAGAAATGATACTTACAGAGCATGTCTTGTTTTCCTATAGAATTGATTTCTGAATCTGTTTGAATGTAGTAGTTTGTTTTGCATTCCATATATTATAATTTACAAAATCCTTTAATTCCCTCATCTTCTAACCAGTTCTTTGTAATATGTTTGTAATTATTTCTACCTTCATGAATAGTAATAAGTGAGGATAATTCTTCTTGTTTCTGAAGTAGTGGGTTTGTATTTAGAGAAATACCCCAAATATGTGATAGTTCTGATAGAATTTTCCCAGAAGCCCCTTCACGTGACCAAAATATATGACTGTGGTTGTCATCTGCTCACTGCAGTCTCTCCAGCATCTTAAAGTTGCATTTTATTTGTACTTACTTAAAATTTTGCATGTCCTAAAATATGGAATCACATTGTTCCATGTGTATTCTTTTCAATAGTTTCTTAGTTGTTTCCTTAATGTTTTTGCACATTTGTTCCCATCAGCTGGGTATATCATGCATGTCATGTTTTACATTGACATTCATTTGTATGTCTTGATGGTTAGCTTGTATGATTTGAACCGTCTTAGCTAAAATTCATTTCAACCCCACAGTGATGCATCTTAAGCACACATGTTATCAGTGGATTTATATCTGGAATCGCCTTCATCTCTTTATTTAGAACGTCAAAAAGGGATAAAAGAGTCACTGTGTGTGTGTGGCTTCTTGAGTCACTGTGTGTGTGTGTGTGTGTGTGTGTGTGGCTTCTTGAGTCACTGTGTGTGTGTGTGTGTGTGTGTGTGTGTGTGTGTGTGTGTGTGGCTTCTTGAGTCACTGTGTGTGTGTGTGTGTGTGTGTGTGGCTTCTTGAGTCACTGCATTTGTTTGTTGAAGAATGTTGACCGTCTGAAACAAAATGTCAATTCACGTTCATTGTGTAAATATGAAAGATGCTTCCGACCGTAACAGAGCAGCTCTTCAGTGGCACTTCCGTCCTGACGGTGTATGCGTTTGTTTGTGTGTTTTAGCTCGGACCAGGGAGGTGATGGGCAGGTTTGGACGTCTGTATGAGCAGCAGTATGCAGTGGCTCTTTTCAATAAAGTTCGCTTTGACATAGAAGGAGGAGGTGGCCCACAACCCCAGCTACTGCACCGCAAGGTAACGTATCCTCCTCCGAGACTCTCGACACAGATTCCACCCACTGCATCAACTCCGTAGTAGAACCTCTGGACCAGTTTTAAAGACGCAGCTGAACACAACAGTGATGAAGCCCAGTCCTGCTGGGAGGAAATAAAAAAAGTAGATTAAACGTTCATGACAAAAATGAAAATATTTACATTAACTCTAAACTTTGATACAAGTCCACTTTTTAAGTCTAAATTATGCCACAGTAAGTTTTAAGGACAACAATGTCGGGTGATTTAAGAAACGGCCACTAATGGGTTCATTGGAGATGCGGTGTTTTATTTATTGTAAACACAGTCTGACTTCCCCTGCTCCCCTAATAATAAAAACATCTCTTCATTCTCCCGTCTGTGCAGCGTACGGTCAGGATTTGTATTCTTGCCTTTGTAGCGTATTAGTTTTGACTTGATGTGTGTCGTCTCTCACAGATTCCTCTGGAGAACAAATCCATCTTCTCTGGCTCACTCTTTCAGTATCTGGAGAACAAGAAATGGAGGAACCGCTTCCTCTTCATTCCAGATTCCTACAACATCAACTACTACGACAGCAAAGCGGTGAGGGGCACAAACACATGGCTGGTTTTGGATGATGCTAGTTTGATTCACTGTCTAACGCGTCGATGTGGCTCCCTGTCGTAACTACTAGTCCCATGACAGGCGCCTCCATCCTAAAGGAAGCATCAGCTGTGCCGGCTACAAAGTGCTGACGTCTATGGAGCAATACCTGGATCTGTTCAGCAACATCCTACCTGGTGAGGAGAAGATGCTGAAGCTGCAGCATTTCATGCTGATAATTCTTTCAAGAACTTTTTTAGTAAATATTACTTTTGGTTTCAAATTGTTTTTGTTTGAATTTATTTTTTATTATCAATAACTTCATTCTTATCAGGGTGGATACACTCTCCAACCAGCCACGTATTAATAAATGTTCAGTGGGTGTGATTGGTGCTTGATCGCTGAAGACAACATTAACGTCTTAAATGTATGCAAAGACTCTGCATTCATTAAAGGAGCTATGTGCTGCATGGTGCAGAAAGTTCAAACTAGTTGCTCAGTTTGTTTGTACATTTTTCCAGGAATGGAAGCTAAGGAGGGAAGTTCACCTTTCCTTAAGTGTGCCACCCAGTTCCCTCTGATTCTCTGGCACCCTTACGCCCATCACTACTACTTCTGTGTGGTGACGGAGAAGGAGCAGCAGAAGTGGCACGCTGTCCTCCAGGACTGTGTCAGACACGCCAACGACGGTGAGTCCTGTCAACTAAGGATCAACACAAGTTAATGCAGAAACACATGCTTCTAACTGCACTGATGAACATCATTCTCTCAACACTTTAGATCATGTTCTTATCTTGTGAATTAAACTAATGCTTCGAATCAGTTGGATGATATACTAGGCACCAAGACCCATTTAGAATGCACGGTAATACAGAACCTGTCCTTGATGTCCTTGGGCAGGTTTATGGGACAAATATTCACTTGAGTCCTTTGATTTAGTCTGTTGCTGCCCAGGACTACAAGCTAAAGGGAGTGGCTCAAATCCTTCCCACAAGTGCCCGCTAGAATAATATGTGGCTCAATCATATCTGGCAGTTTGCTCTCTCTACATTCTACACAGAAGAAAGGGAGACGCAGTGAAAGCCAGAATGCCCTCATCCTGGATCGGTGCCTTCAGGGTTCTGTATTTAGCTCAAAAGCGGTTGCTTGATGTTGATGAGAGCTCTGGGTTCTTTTGACAGGATAGAAATGAAAGAAGTGAAAAACCTTTAAGTTGTAGATCTCACAGGCTCCCCCCTCTACTGGACTCTGAGTCTTACTCTCATCCAATACGAACATGCATTTGGCCACTACAAATTTGCATAAACTTAGCCAGCAAATCAGGACGTGCCAACCCGAACACGTGCGGACTCCACAGTTTATAAGCACACGCTCTTTACCTCCCTGTTTGCCACTGATCTGCTTCCTCCTGTGATGGAGTTGTTGCCTGAGCGGTGCTTCGCTGCAATGAGAAGGAGCTGGAGAACAATGTTGCGACACCTCTGCCGGAGCCTCCGGCCTCTGACTTCCTGTAGAAGTCCACTACTGACTTCCTGCTGGTGATGACATGCCCCCCCCCCCCTTGACGACGGCTTTGCAGTCCACCTGCTTCCAGAGTCAGCTGGCTGGTCCGAGAGCAGGAAGCCTCTTCCACCGCTGCTGTCTGACAGAGAGACGCTGGAATATTTCAGCTGGGTGCGCAGCTAGCGCTAACAGCCAGCCAAATGCCCACCGTCTCACCGTCTGACTGGTATGTTGGACTGCAGCATTGACTAAATTACTGATCTGATTCAGAGTGTTGTAATGGCCGTGGGCCATGTGACGTCTCTTGTCACAGTAGGCTCCTGTCATGTGCGGCTGGGACTCTCCCAGGAAAGGTCCGGGATGGTCTCTTAGGAGCCCCGATTGCCAGGCGGGGACTTTTGGAATCAATCTCATTGGTCACTTAGTGCTTTCAACGACTTGATGACAAATCAGCTGCACCTGCTGCTTTCTGACCTTCAGAAGAAAGGTAGAGGCGAGCTGTAACAAGGTGACCGTGAGGAGAAGAGACCGTTGGCCGCTCGGAGCACTTTAGGACCGTGCCAAGCTGCCTTTAAGGAGGCATTTCAACAGAAGGCTCCTGGCTGGAGTGGAACAACGACTTGCAATGATGTCCGTCTATGTGAGAGAGCATCACAACGCTCCCTCGCTCCCATTTCGTCTCTCACCCAGGACACTGATTTGTGCTGAAATGTTGAGATTAATGTTATCCATTCATTTATAATGCATCTACATAGGTCTATCTGTATCATGATAAGATGTCTATGTTGTGTAATTGTTTAATTTATTCTGTCTTTAATTGATCAGCTTTCATTCAGTGATTAAACTCTCAAACTATTTGGTCACGTTTTTCAGCTGAGAAAGCGTCTAATCTGGGAGAATGAATACTAGTTACTCTGTAAGTAACTAGTATTCATTCTGTAAAGTAAGGTTGGATTAAATAATCACGGTAGTTGTTGAGATGGGAGTGGTTATACTGTTCCCAGCAAAACAATGCACCCCCTTTCTCAAGAAGAAAAAGCAACAAGAAGTCGGAGCTCTCTTGGACTCTGGACATTGATGCTGATGGGTGGTGTCCGCCCCCCGGCCCCCCTTGCCATCAGGCCTGAGAGGGGGCGGGGGAAGCGCAGGTCTGTCCTCCTGCAGGCTCGAAGGCCCACTGCGAACAGAACGACTCCGCAGGCTACGAGGACGTCCAGCCAAGCAACAACCTGGATGAGTTCCTTCCTTCACTTGTTTCTAAAATACTGCAATTATGATCGATAACTTTAAGTCCTGCACACCAGATCTGTCCCTTGCAGCTCTGCAGGTTCTGCCTCTTCTGTGTTCTTGACTGCCGTCTAATGTGCCATGCAGCTCTGACCTGCGATGCACCAACATGATGAAGATTTTATTCCAGAAACTATTGAGGGAAAAGAGAATCCCAAAGAAAAACTCTGAGATGAAAGACATTTTTAACTGTCAAAGGTGCCATAATGACCCCTGCTGCTATGGGGGGGGGGGGGGTGATGAGATCATTCAGCATCCTGCTGAGAGATGAAGACGAGGAAGAACAGTTCAAGCCAAACCTCAACGAAGAAGACGAGCAGCTTCAGAAGATATCAGAAAGTCTAAACCAACAGAGTGAGATGAATCAAATTCTTCCATCGATCATCCAACCAGATGCAGATGTGCACAGAGGAGCAGCCGCCCCTTCATGCAGCTTAACCGCTCATCTGCCCATCAGAGCGTCAGGTGACACAATATCATGTCCACATGTAGATGAGTTTGATGTTCATGAGGCAAATCCATTTAAGTCACATAATAAAAGATCTAAAATAACATTTAAATTAAAACTATACAAAACAAATGAAAGTATAAAGGTGCATCACAATCTTCAGCTGCTTCTCAAACTCTCAGCTGCTGAACGGTGCAAAAATGTTTTGAGTTCAATTTAAGGTATAAACGTCAAACAACACATTGAATAGATGATGTGAGTCACTGATTCTACCTGCTCACATGTAATCCTTTCCCTTAGTTGTGTTTTATTGTTATTCATTGTTCTCTTCGTCATATTCTTCAGTCATTCACTTTGTTGTCTTTGTTATAGTTTATAGATTTATTTTCCGTTTAGTTGTGTAGTTAGTCTAATAAATATTCATCTATAAAGAACTTTATCATTTGATTTGTGTCTGTTAGAGAAACTCACTGGAGCTGCTGTAAACATTAATCTCAGGACATTTGTTCTTGCAAGAAGGAACAGAGTTGAATCACATACAGAATGTAGCTCAAGGCTGCTCTGAGATCTGTCTCTGATATTTATACTGAATGAACACATGCAGTGGGCTGGCACAGGGTCACATACGTCACAAAGGATAACACATGAACTGCGTTTCACACAGACGTCTACTAGAGTATCTGGAACATCACTTTAACAACTCGTTCTGGTACAAAGGTCACTCTATCTAATCAGGAAGTCATGGCTGCAAATCAGCTCTGCGTAAGTATTGACGTCTTCTACAAGTTTATCATTCTTATTCAGGACAAACGGCTGAAGTGTTTTTAGGAGACGATGTCTGACAGACTAAACAGCTGTGACTCTTAGTGTCAGTGAAAGTTCACACGAAACCATTTGAGGACACGGCTTTAAACACTTCCAGAGGACATGAGCTTCTGTTAAATGTGTAACTTTCACTAATTATTAATGCATAATCATTAGTCATTTAGATTTTTTTTCCAACAGTGTATATGAATAAGTCCCTGAACTCCGTAGCAACCCTGAGATTAAGATTTAATTGATAAATATCACATTTTGAAGCTTTCCCTAATTTTCCAAAATTGGGGAGCGTCCAAAATTGAATCTTCTGTTAAAATGTCCAGCAAAGCCTTCTCTGCAGTTACTGTATCTGTAGGTGTTGAGCTTCATTTTTACACAAAACAAATGCTAACCTGTAGGGGTTAGGGTCGGACATGTGGTTCTCTGTTTGGGCTTTTGTTTTCTTTAACAAAGCAGGAGTGATGGTCTGGAGGAGGTGGATTGTGAGGTGACTGCTGTAGCCTGTTTGAATCAGTAGTGAGCAGCTAAACGCTGCGGGGAGAGTGTAGCGTGTGTGCTGCTGTTGGTTTTCCTGCTAAGCTAGTTTAGCATAGCACGCCTCCCACAACACACGAGCCTCAGATGTTCTTCTGTGGTGGGCGTGTCAGACAGCATGTTGCCTGCTACGTAATTATATTTCACACAATTTAAGCGTCTGCATTTTCCAAATGCACTAGTATTATTCCAACGTATTGTTTGATTCTTAATGCGTACCGAACCAGGAGCCTCGTACCGAACGGTTCAATTCGTGTATTGTTACACGTATGTATGTATGTATGTATATATACACACATACATCTATCTATCTATTGCGTGTGCACATATGTCTGGAGGGCTGAATTGTAGAAATCACACACAGAGGCAGAGATGTGTATATATACACGCATGTGGGACGTTTAGTAAGTAATCACACGCGCTTGTAGGTGCGTCTTGTCCTTAGTGTGTGTGGGTATGTTTGTATCCCTCTGTGTGTATCTATGTGTAACAATTATATTAAAGTTAAAGATTAGAATGTAATATGTTTTAACCAGCTGAAATGTTTCCTCCAGCAGGAAAAGCCCCAATAAGTCCTGACATTGTGAACAATAGCAGGACCGTTAAACTGAAGCAGCTGAATGGAACTCAGCCATCATTTATTTAATTATTTACACATGTGCTTCCTAGCATGTCAACATAGCATCTGCTTCTGGTAATAACTGAATGAACAATGGAAGTCACCGCCTTTCATATTGTTTTAATGATGTTTCCTGCAAACTGGGATATTGATAGTATTTAAGTAACTAACAGCTACTAATATTCCCGTCCCAGGTTTGTCCGAGGAGAATAAAGTTCAAACACCAGCCTTCACTGACGCAGTACGAATCTACCGCCAAGCTCAAGGGCACTTTGGCACCTGGGAGATGATGTGTGGCCAACCAGCTCAGGTAAGCATGCCGCTAACGTCGATCACTGGCCTCCGTCTGCGGGAGTCTATTCTACTCTTTAAGTTTGAATGGCGTACAACTGGTCTGATTCCACTATTGTAGTGAGCAGAGCAGAAATCTGACTCCTAACATGCTTCATGTAAACGTGGGTCTTCTATTGTCAGAGTTCGACGGTGCTCGTTCAAAACGTGCCTCTCCTGAACAGGCCGACTGCTTGGCCTTCAGTATTGCTGGAGAAGCAATAATAAAATCTATTTCCAAAAAGATTGGACTTCAGATTGCTTTGAGACATATTCACTGCATTACATTCTTGAATATATTTTCAAGTAAAATTAACTTCAAATGTTAAAATTGAAGTTGGGAACAGAGCAACAACTTACATTTCCCCGTTTAACAGGTTTCTCAAACTGAATTAGTGTGAAAGAAAATAAAAACTCCGACATGTAGAATAATGATCAGAGACCAGATGTTACTCAGTGCTCTCTCTGCATAGATCACATTCATATTACTACATGTAAATTGCTTTCTGACATTCATTTGTAAATAAAATGAACTTCATTTCTTTTAAGTGCAAACAACGTATATTCCCCCACATTGAACAGCAGGCTGTGCTTTCACAGGGACACATGCAGCTTTTACAAACTCACTCTGCTGGCATGACCGTTTTTCCAATTTCTTTTTGAAAAACTGGCGGTGCTTGTTCACATGACCGGGGTGGTGGGTTTCCAAGTGTCTTTTCAATGTAGTGGCTTCATGCTGTCTGCCGCCAGTATGGTAAGACACACAACCCACTGGGTCTGAGCACGTAGTGCTCGTAAAGCCCAGAGACAGATACGCCTCCTTATATTGTCTTGCCTTTATTTGCTCTTTATACCAGTCACAGATCTGTCCATCTCGGTACATCGCTTCCTCTCCCCCCCCCCCCCCCCCCCTCTCTCCCCTCTGCGCGCCTCCCAGTTTGGGAACCACTGACTTAGGTTATGATGCGTTCAGGCTCTGTTGGGTGAAAATAAGTACTG
The DNA here is from genome assembly GCF_050575085.1 of Anarhichas minor. Classification (NCBI taxonomy): domain Eukaryota; kingdom Metazoa; phylum Chordata; class Actinopteri; order Perciformes; family Anarhichadidae; genus Anarhichas; species Anarhichas minor. The sequence goes on from NW_027466509.1 coordinate 1,260,081, forward strand.
TGATGGTAAATTCTAATGTAGTGATGAAGATGAAAATATAACTTGTTTATAATACCTGTAAGCAGCTTATAATATTTAACATTAAAACTACTAATGACAATTTGTTTTAATCAATGAAAATACAATCTTTTGTTTACTAATCATTTGAATTGTGTGACTTTATAAAAACTACTATAAATGACGAACAAAGTAAAAGGATAACATTTAGAATTGTTGATGGTTTACACGGACTTCAGAGGGAGATGATGATTATGACGGTGGCAAAACGTACAGAGCAGCTGTACAATCAAACAAAGGGATCTGTGTCTGCCAATATGGATCATCAATGATCTGCGATCGGTATCGGCGGCAAAAAAACATAATCGGGGATCTGTAAAAGTTACGTTTGCTCCTTTTTTCTTTTGTGCTGATCTGATTAGTGATCTGATACGTGACCGTGAGTTTTTCATTTTAGTACTTTATCGAGGTGTGCGTGTGCTGAGTGACATGGTCGTGTCCCATGAGTTGTGTGTTTGTGTGTCTTGTAGATCCTGTCTAACCTGGTGATGGAGGGCCTCCTCCCTGAGCTGAGGGAGCTCATCTCCCCTCGCCTCAAAGGCAAACTGCACGAGAGGCAGAGGAACTGGATGCTGGTACGAAAGCGCTCCACACACATTCCACAGAACCAAATCTAATAACTGTGTATTTCATTTAAACCCTCAGCAGCTGCTGCTTTATAGCTTGGATATCTAACTAATGATATTTCCAAAAGATATTAAATAAGAAACCCTGTTCAATAAAGTTCCCTATAGAGTCTTAGTCTTCACAGGGAGGAAGTGTTAAAAGCAGCATTAAAGCTGGAGTTGGTCATCTTCTTCCAAAACATTTGTTGACATTCTGATTCCATCCTGACAGTCAGTAAGTCTAATGATCCGATGGGCCGCTGGTGCTGCTGTCTGGGCAACTTTCTCGCTACATGTTGTGACTTTGGAGCTCGTTTACTGAGAAAAGACTTGTCAGCAGTGGGCTGGGTTCTGAGGTTGCATCATTTCTAAAATCTAGCATACTCTGGTAATTCCACACGATAACCAACCCTAGCTTTAAGGACACATGACAGTAATTAATACGAGTAATAATAAAGACATAAATGCATGCATACTTGTATCAAAAAGTTCAGTTTTACATATTTGTAATAGAAAAGCAGTATACGGTTGTATAAATGAATAGATTCCTTTAAATCAAATAATTGCATCATTGCTCCTAACGGAGGAGGTCGTCACCGATTGGCTGATTCCTACTGTTGAGTTTGACTCTCCAGTGATGGTGCTAGCCACTCTTTAAGCCTTTTCATAAGAAAGAGAAATCCCTGTTTCTCGCTTTGCTGCCTGCAGAGACATAAGATGAGTTTCTCCAACTCAGCTCATCACCAAGTGCTGCTGAGGTGCGAGTTTGGTTCACTTAAACTAAGCAGCTAAAAGGAACAGGAGGTTTTGCCCTCCAACGTGTGTTTTCTGTGCGTAGATCAGTGATGCGGTGTATAGCCTGGTGCAGGGGCAGTGCCAGGCCCAGTATGAGGCTGTTCTGCAAAAGTGTGAGGCAGCCTGCTGTTCTCTGGAGGCCTCCATACGGACAGACGTGGACCAGATCATAACCTCCAAGGAGTACGTCACCAACAAGATCAGAGGTAAGCGAGGGAGCGGGCAAACAAACAATTAAAGTTCTTCAACTAACCTAAGCTGCGTGTCTGTAATCTGTGGGAGGAGGCTGAGAACCTGGAACAAAACCCACAGAAGGGCACAGACATTTAATTTTATTTATGTGTACAAACTACACAAAATCTTCCGACATGAATCCAAATGTACCCTATGTGAGTGATGTATAAATTCTTCAATATTTGGCATTGAGTAAACATCCGATCCAACAAAGTTGATTTGTGGTGGTAACTATTGATGAAAGAATGCATTTAAATCATTAAAATAATAAAATAAATAAATGTATGTATCATCTGCCACTTAAACTACATTTCTTTGCATTTGTTCAAGTATTCAGTAGTAGTCTGACAGCTTCCTGTTGTCTGACAGCAGAGAGCAGGCAGACCAGCGGGAGCCTCACACTGTGAACGTATGAAGAAAGATTTTAGCTGAGTCCCAGAGACAAACAATAGTAGCAAAATAAGGAGACTCATCAAAGTATAAAAGTGTGATTTTCAAATTGTATAACAATATGTGATGGATGATCTGACCTGTAATATTCTGGCCCATACGTGCTCAAAGAAATTGAAATGTGTTGTCCAGTCCAGAACCAAATTACTAGTCTGCAATTTCAACTAGTAAATGTGCTTTATTGCTTATGAATTCAACTTTTCCATTTGAAAATGACTGTTTGCGCTGTCTTTTGAAAGTGATATAGTTTTACTTTAACTACCATCATCTTCAAAGTGACTCAACAATGCAGGAGAGGTTTGTCTGAAACTATGATGCCTACATGTTGGCTTCCATCTCCCCTCTTTGTGCTCGCATTGCCCATCAGAGGTGGTGCTCCCCAAGGCTGAGAAGCTGTTGAAGGTGAGCATCCAGCCCTACATCGGCTCCATCCTGGATGCCCTGATGGAGCCGACCAGCCGAGGTTTCTCTGAGGTCCGTGATGTGTTCTTCGGAGAGCTGGTGGACATGAGCAAGAACACCCTCAATGAGGGCACCAAGGAGACTGTGGCGCAGGTGAGGAGGTGGAGGAGGACTTTAGGGATAAGCTCCTAGTGTGCGATGGCAACATGATTGATATGCAGGTGATCAGACTGGTATCGTCATCAACAGTAATTTGAAGTCTGTGTAACGATGTGTTAGTCCAACAGTGAAACAGAAGTACAATTGCCATGGATAAAAGTTTTTGAACAAATGTCCTTCCTTAGCACATGGACAAGATCTCAATGCTGGCCTTCCATCCGGTAAAGATGCAGAGCTGCTATGAGAAGGTGGAGCCGCTGAGTCTGGAGGGTCTCCAGCAGAGGTTTGACGTTTCCAGCCCCTCAGTTTTCGTCCAGAGGGCCCAGATCCTCATGAGAGAGGTGACACTCTAATACTCCAATTACCTGTCAATCTGCTGTTAGAGTTGGGTCTAGTCTAGTTTACAGTATGAGGTTTAAATTGGGCACTTTGTTGGTCCATGGTTACAGCTTCCCTTACAACTTGGGTCTTATTTCTGTAGGGTTGTCAATGTTTTCCATCATATAACACTGTACTCACAAAGTTCATTTCTGCAATTTGGGAACACCATGACATCACTACAGCGCAATCTGATCAAGAACTCTGATCAGTGAGATGGTCAACAAGCCAAGAATACATCCAGATTATCTAAATGTTTGTTTGGCATTAAAGCCACCTGAAGTATCACTAGTCATCCCTCACTGCACAGAAACACTGCGCGCAAAACTACGGTTCGCTAAACCCGCCTCCCAAAGAGCGGTTGTCCAATCATAGCTTGCCAACTGCAACTAGACTTGGCGGTCCTCAAGCTTCAGGTTTGTACGATTGCCCCAACAGTGTGCATGGGGGGGCATTATGAGTGATAATTGGTATCTAAAGAGTTTGGAGGGTCATGTCTTATCAACACACTTTACATGACATGTCAACATTCATCTACATTTCCAAACGCTAATTATATTTTATTGTGCTGTATTTTACCAGCATCATTTACTTTACATGAGACCTGTCCAAGGTAGCAGCCCTACAGAATCACAACTCGATACAATGCACCACAGACAGCAGTCGCAATCAAACAGACGGGCCTCTCAAAAAACCAACCACATGCTTCTATCATCACATTATTTATACCATTGAATTTGTGGATATGAATGTTTTTAATTTTTTTTGTAAGTTATTCCATGCCCATGGTGCATGGAAGGAACATGTGCAGAGGCTGCTAAATAATCTAATCATCCACACACACACTAATTCAATTATCTTGAACAAGAATCATGGATGCTACCAATGCCATATCAGAGAGCAGGATACACAGAAACGCATTGTCCAGACTGGACAACGCCGTTGTATTAAAGCTGGCAGTGTAGCCCCGCCCTAAAGCATCCCCTGCTTTATGGTCTGTTTGACTCTAAATGGACCATAATGTACTAAATGAACATCATGCTGTATTGAAGAAGACTTGAAACTAGAGATTGAGACCATAAACTCATGTTTACAATGTTTACTGAGGTAATAAATCAAGAGAGAAGTAGAGTCATTTTCTCATAGACTTCTATACAACCAGAGGAGTCGCCCCCTGGTGGACACTAGAGAGAATGCAGCTTTAAGGCACTTAAGCATTGCCTTCACTTTTCAGAGCTGCAGGCCATTGAACTGGGTCAACTTTAGTGTTTTTCTTCTTTTCTGTATTGGATTTGAGTAACTTTGCAAAGTTTTGGTAAACGTTTACCAGAGATGACTTTGGTAAACTGATCGGTTCGTCCTCTTCTGCAATATTTGAAATTACAAAATACTAAAAACTCCTTGTAGGTGCAAACATCCTTGGCAATACACGGTTCTGATTTAACATGCATGTTCGTGTGTTCAGTCTTAAACCTGATTTACGGTGGTGAGAGGTAATTTAATTTACTTTCAGACATTTTGCTTTTAATAAACAAAGGACAGTTATACTGTAGCTCCTTTTTTTTTTTTAAAGTTCCTGAAGGACTGAACAAGGTTCAGCTTGTGCTCAGCAGAACTGTAGGAAGGTAAGTCCTCTCTGAAGGATTGTTCAGTAACTTAAGAGAACAGAGAATTCACGGTGGTTACAAATGTCACCAATTATAATGTTACCGAAAACATAGCCTCTTTCTCTCTCTCGCTCTCTTTCTCTACCTTTACCTCTCTCTCTCTCTCTACAGCAAATGGACCATGCTGTATATACATTTGAGCAGATCCTTCACCAGTGTCTGGAGTCTCAGGGTACAGAAGACCTCTGTAAGACCATCCAGCGCTGCCAGGACCGCGTCATTAAGGTAAAACACTAGAGATGCACTGATGCAATATTCTTGGCCTATTTTCTTTTTTCTGATTTTAGTTTATTAAGTTTGCCTGCCTGTTTGGGAAGTCTTTGTTAGAACTATAATTGACCGCACAGCTCCAGACCATTTCTTTACCACCATCTCGAAATGATTTTGACCAAAGTCTGTGTTGGAGAGAGACGCTCATGGATGGAATGTTAAACATATCGATCACACCGATAGTTACCGGAGTAACCGGTGAGCTCTATTGCCACTGAGACCACGACAGCATTGGAAATGATTGCAAGGTGATTGATTTCCTCAACTTGAGGCAACAAGCTGCTGGCATTAATATGAGTAAAGTTAAGTCCTCACCAGCTAATGAAATGGAGCCACAAGGCTCAAACCAACCCGAGCACACCAGGGGAATATCAGTCACTCCTCATAGCCGATGTTTCCACATTTATTATGAACCGATTGATCAGACATCCCAAGCAGCTGATTTGGTGTCTGCCCTCACCACCTTCCCACACGAGCAGTAATTCCCCGGGCTGACGTCGATCCCATATTTGACCTGCAAGTAGTTGATGCTGGGACGCTGGTGAATGTCTCCTGGAGCAGCAGGGATCTGTTGTGTTCTTTCCGTCCAGAGACTTTAGAACAAAGACACACTTAATAGGACATTGATCAAAGCTGATGTCATTGAATCTGAAACCGATAATAACACAGAAACAAATACTGCTGCCAGCCCTCCAAATACACCTGGAGCCATCTACTGTATTCCTACTGTATTTATCTTCAAATGCTTTGCAATGTATTTCAAGAACAGAACACAAACTGCTGAGTTGGATCAAAGCAGCTGGAGAGGAGGCTGTAACACAGAGCAGTGCTTCTGTGCTCTGGTTGGATTCAGAAGCTGCAGATGTATCGACCTGCGTGTCCTGCTGCTGCAGGGATGTCATGAAGTGAAGGATAAACTCTTCATACACTATAAAGTAGCTGTGGACAACAGATACTCTAAGAATCACTCAATGATCATGAGATGAATCCGACTGATTCACCTGCTTTAATCACATTCAACTTGTTTATGCCTATTTAAATTAATCTGGCTTTGGTTTGTTGGTTAGTTTGTTGGTTGGTTGGTTGTTTCTATATATGTCAGAAATAGTGAAAAATACCAACCACACTTTCCTGAGGCTTCAAATGTCCAACAGTCTAAACATTCAGAGATGTTCAGTTTGATATCACATGAGACATGAAAAAGCAGAAAATCTTCACAATTAAGAAGTTGAAATTAATAAATGTTTGACATCTTGGCTTTAAATATAATGTGAAGGAACAGTGTGTAGCATTTAAGGGAAACTATTGGTAGAGATGGAATATATTTAAAAAGTATGTTTTCATAAGAGGATAATCACCTGAAGATATGAATTGATGTGTTTTCGGTTCCTTACAATGAGCCGTGTGTGGGTACATCCCAAGTCTCTTAATGTCATCCCCGTTTCCCTCACTTGCGTCCTTTCCTTGCGTCTTAGTTCCTCCCACCAGGGATGCATGGAGGAAACCATGCGAGGAGCGAGGAAATGAGAATTAAGAGACTTGGGATGTAGCCTATATCTGCATGTGGAGCTAGCTCCCATGTTTCTACAGTAGCCCAGAACGGACAAACCACACACTGGCTCTAGATGTTCACATTGACCCCTGTGGTTCTCCAACATGCTTGGCACACAGTAGTTGTAGTTTCCTGCAATCTCCAACCTCGCCTCTAGATGGCGCCAGATCCTACACAATAGACTTTCAACGACGAGGAGGATATCAAATAGTCGGCAATTAGTTTTCTGGTGATTGACTAGTTGATTAATCTACCGTTTTAGCTCCAGTTGGTAGATTAATACTAATGCATCAATGCACATGTGAACCAGTTAGATGTGTAGTGGTTCCCGACCTAGTGGTCCGGCCCCTCCAAAGGGTCTCAAGATAAGTCTGAACGGTTGTGGGACAGTTTAAAAAAAACAACAAAGTACTGCGCCACAAATTAGTTTTCATCTTTTTGGCATTTTTCTAACAACGAAAACAAATTGTGACCAGGTGCCCTAAGAAGACACTGCTCCTGGAATAGATGCAGTGGAGTGAATGAACTTATTTCCATTCTCCCTCTGGTCATGTATGTTCCTCTGGTGTCAACAATCATCTTGTTAGAGGAAATATCAACTTTTAAATTGAGTTTTGGACAGAAGCAGTTCAAAATTCAATCTCAAAGAGCTCCCGTGGTGGTGGTGATATCTTTTCGTGTAATTTTTCTCTCTTTTCTTTGGTTCAGAAATATGACTATGACAGCAGCACAGTGAGAAAGCGTTTCTTCCGTGAGGCTCTGCTCCAGATCTTCCTCCCCTACATGCTGAAGCAGCTCAGCCCTTCCTGTGCCTTGGTGAGCATTCTGCCTTAATAAGCCTGGAAGATTAATGGAAATATATTAATGAATGTATGCGTTCCTTTCTATCTCGATCTGCCTTAGACGAACACGTTTGGTATGTTACATAAAAACTAGTGCTGGGCAAGTTCATTTCGCGTTAACGCATTCATTAATTAACGCCGACAATTAATGCATTTTTTTTAAATTTATTATTTATTTATTTTTTTAATTGAAAGACGAGAGACAATACATATACACAACAACAAGAGGATGACAAGAACAGTGGGATAAAAGCCAGCAAACATCCTATAGTCAGTCATTTTAGTGCACCTATATGCTGACATTCACGGTAAACGGTACAGATCGGGAGCGAGCGAAGGACTTTGAAAGTTAGCGGAAAGATTAACGTGAGATAACATCCGGTTTCTTCAGACGAACATCCGGTTTTCAGAATAAGATGCCAACAAAGTATGAATTATATTCACATTAAGTATAAAACATGCTACCTGCATCTCGTGAACCAAATGTTATTGCCCTTTTGTTCATATAGCAGTACTTTTAAAATAAAAGTGCGCAATACACTACTTTTAAATTCATTATTGAACTTTGCCATAACAATGCGATTAATCGCAAAAAATCCATGCGATTAAATATTTTAATCGTTGCCCAGCACTAATAAAAACTATTGTGAAATGAGGATGTTTATAAAGAGTTCTGGGAAAAAATACAAAAACTCTGTTGATTGTGATGTTGGATGTTTGACTGTTGCTGTAAAGGAGCTGCCGCGCTTCCAGGAGCTGATCTTTGAGGACTTCTCCCGGTTCATTGTGGTGGAGAACATCTTTGAAGACGTGGTGCTGCATTCGATCATGAAGGACATCATGCTGGGTCAGTCTTTGTGTGTGTGCGTGTGCGTGTGTGTGTGTGTGTGTGTGTTTCAAAGCCGCCGCCCTGCTCCATCTACACATCGTCATCATTTCCCTGAGAGGTTGTTTAAGGAATCAAACAACAAAGCATTTTTAGTTCTCAGTAATGTACTTGGTCAGTGCTGCAATGATCCTGTCATTTCTTAAAACCTCTTGAGCACGACGCCCCCAAATTTGGGGGCTCTCGGGCTCAGAACCCCTCAAACTCACATGCAGCAAATAGCCTGATTATTAGCCAGTAGTGTGGACACGGCCACTTTTTATTTTCGATGAACCAGCAACGTGTGGACAACAACATCATATAAGTCACTTATTATAAACTCCAAAGACAACTATAGGCTACTCATATAAGCACAAAAATATCGTGGCATAAAAGCACCAAATCCTGGCCCGAAATCGGCGCTATGAGTACAGTAAATCAATGTTTGTACCCTCATGCTAACGGCTACCCAGTCATACAATGCATTTATTAGCATTAGCACACGTGGCGGAACACGTAACTAACTTCTGTTTTACGATCCGTAGAAGCACTAACCCCGTTGTGGATGATCAAACGTACCTTCATGCTGAACTTCGCTGACAAAAATCGTGGTTATGCGCCCAAGTTTTCTCAAAATATGGATAATAACGTCGCGGAATTTCCGTTCCAAAGCTGTAGTCATTGCTGCCAACTGCATACTGTTGACTTCCGACTTGTTTCCAGAATAAGAGCGGTCAAGGGGGCTTGGGCGAGTGGTCAGACTGCCTGCGACCGGAAATTTCCGCCGGGGTACACGCCTCACTTCTGGCAACTTTATTCTATGAAATCTGTTGACGATCACCACCAAATTTGGCATGAGTCTTCCTAAGACGATGACGCGTCTAAAGAGGGGTTGTTTTTGGAAATCGACCGAGGATAGGCTGAGATCCAGCCACACACACACACATGCAATGAGAAAATCCTACAGATGACAGCCAAAACTGGCTCTGATGATGTTATGAATATGAATATGATTCCTATTATCTGTATTTGGATGTATTGAATCATATGAGTGATAAAGAAAGTGAAATATATAGTTATATAGTGTATAAAAGTACAATGTAAGAGCTGCAACAGCTGGTTCGAAAATGATGCCTCGCCTGACTAAAACCTCTTATTCTTAACTTTATTCCACTTTATTCCACTTTAACCTTTTTTTAATAACTACTGATCAGTTATGCTATGACTTGGGAAAGAATCAGGGAGCTAGCTGCATTATTTCAATAACCTTTTATCACTGAAAGTGCATTTTTCCCAGGCGAGGCTGAATATTTTCACTTTCAGCTGTGTTATGTCTTATTCTCTATATTAACCAGCAACATATTCACAATATGACCAATGTAAACTATGTCACAGGTGTTGTGATCTGATTATATCAACAAAAATTATTAAAATCGACCTTGTAGTTACAGAGCTATGGTCAGTTTTGTAGGGCTATGCTTTTTCGCTCAGAGACCTCAAAAACGGCTCCGAGATTAAGAGGTTAATCTTTTTTTGTTCTATTGTCATCTGGGACTGATTCTAGTTTAAATGCATCTCTACAAAACACTGCACACATTAAGTACCAATGTGTTCATTTGACTTCCCATAGCTGCAGTATTATAGAGGTTATAAGCATCAGAGAAACATTTAAACTCCGACAGAAATGTATTTATCTCTTTAGATCAGATCTATCTTTTAATTGTGTGCTTGCTGTCATTTATAATATCACATGAAACAAACTTCTACAATTGTGCATGTTCACTTGACTCTGTAGGTTATTCATTAATGATTGAAATAAAGAAGTAGAATAGAAGTGTACACATTCTACACTGTCGAGACCAGATGACGAAGTCCTTTCCAGGACATTTCAGACCCCTGAAGACCAGCTGATCACAGACGCAGTTGGGGATTGGTCATAGTTGTGATCATTTTTGTATATACTTTTAATTCATTGAGGCACATGTTTATTTCTCACCGCTTCTCACGTTGAAGCACATTTTGAGCTCTTCTCTCTGTCCTGTAGCTGTGAAGGAGGCGGCGGTCCAGAGGAGACACAACCTGTACAGGGACAGCATCGTCCTCAGCAGCAGTGACCCCAGCCTGCACTTGCTTGGAGACAACCCCTCTATAGACTGGGCCGGAGCAGGCGAGGACACGGAGGGGGGAGGTGGGGAGTCCCAGAAGAGGAGGAGGATGAAGCAGGTGGTGTCCATGATCCAGGTTGAAGGCTCCCCTGTCCTGCCCAATGAGACGTATAAGGAGGTGCCTGGTGTAAACGACATCGCAGAGGAGGAGCAGAATGATGGAGATGGGGAGGAGAACTCTGATGGAAAAGCTTCTGTTGACAAGAATGGATCTGCAAGTCCCAAAGCTTTGGTGAACCCGTCAGGCTTGTCAAACGGTTGTCTCTTGAAGGAAGAAGAAGCCAACAAGGAACAGGGTCAAACCAAAGTCCCAATGAAGGCTGAATCTGATGCACAAAGTGCTTCAGCCGAAGAGGAGAAGGCTAAGGGAGGGGACAGCCAGTCGATGATGGAGGAACAGCCTCCCTCCAGCCAGGAGGTGTCGGAGAAGGTATTTCCACCGCCATCACCACCCGAGGAAATCTCATCTGGAGCTCCAGAAACTGCTCCAGAGAGCCTCCCGAAGGCGATGTCTGGCTTCCCCTTGCCTCCACAAGACAGTGGCTTCCAGTCTCCCACCAGTGACGGGGCGGTGGCTGAGGATGATGAGGAGGAGGAGGAGGATGTGAACCGAAGCACAGCATCCCCTCAGCCCTGAGCGGTGCACCCTGGAGGCTCAGGGTGAACTGTATTGCTGCAGTGCAGGAAATGGAGAGATTAAAAGACACTTAATGCTGTTTTAACCGTATCAGTTTTCAGTTCCACACTTTCAGGCACATTATTCACTCAGTAGATGATTCTTACCGAGCAGGGCTCAGGTGCTGTGCTCATATTGTCATTTTCACAACTTTGTATGTAACAGAAGATCCTCAGCAAACTCTGAGCTTTCACTCCACACAAGTTTCACACTTTATTTTCTCTTCACCTGGTATAACAAACGTGAGCACAGACGTCACCGTCGGGTCCAGACCTCGAGTCTGTACTGGTGTGTTGAAAACACGTCATCTTTGGTGAAATGCATGGAAGTTCATTCAGCTCTCGAGTATCTTTAACTACTGACATGCATTCAATAACTTTCAGCAATTAGATTATTTTTTTTACAATTGTTGGCGTAAATACATTTATTGAAAGTTATTAGTTATTAGAAACTGCTTAACAGATGAATACTTCCCACAATGATTTTATTTTTTCCATCTTAAAGTTACAATAAACGTCATCAGATGTCCACGCTGACGTCTGCAGACTTTATTATTCTGTCGGTGGGAATAAAACTATTTTAAAAGAGTTTAATCATTTAAAAAAGTAAACTTGTGTATAAATAATTCTATGGACCGGTGAACTACTGTCATTTTATATCATTTAATAAGAACCTTAGCTGATCTTTCGACCCCCCCCCATTGTATTTATTATTTGGCACTTTTTACAATTATTTTACTCTTGCGTGAAACAAATGACTGTTCTTGATAATAAATCATTATCAATTAATTATTATCAGTTTGTCCATGTGGTCTTTATTGGATAATAGATGTATGATGTCTTCTCACACACTGTGAACTGAGCACTAACCCACTCAACTCATGTAATTGACTGTCGCAGTCAGAATGTGAATATCTTTGATTTATGAGATCAAGATTTACAGTTTTTGTAAACTAGCCAGATTAGGTAAAATATCTTTACATAGAAAGATGAACGTGATAATAAGGATGATCATAAATCATCTTTAGTCTTAAAATGTTAACTGAGAAACTTCTTCCAGAAACTGTTCTCATGACTTCTCAGGTCCCGCCTGGATCGACTCACAGAAGAGAGACGCCACATGAGGGTCAATCCTGACACTCGCACCAGTCTATGAAGCAGGAGGTCCTAGTGAGCGCTGAGCCTACTGGGTTCATGACCCCATTGTTCTCCTGTTCTGTAGATTCCTGAGGAGCCGATGGGACAAAATCTAAATGTATTCTAATTAATATGTTCTGATTAGCTAATATGTTTATTAATGTGAAGAGTGCTTTGGCATGTTGACCTCTCTCCCACAGATTGATTCCTGCAGATATAAAACATCCATATGGTATGTCATTAAGTTGTAAAAATATATAACTTGGATTCCCGTAAATAAATGATCATGAGCTCTAGATCTAGAACAGATAGGCATGTTCTTTTACAGGATATCAATCATTCTGTAAGATCCTGCACAGGTATTTAATATATGCAGACTAATTCCATGTTTTAGTTAATCCTTGGTTTCATGAGCTGTTAAAGCCCAGAGGTTTATACATTCAATAAAATCTATTTATGTATCATAGAGGTGCCACACACACACTTAAAGGTTATTTCCACAAATAAAAGACAAAGGGGCATAGAAGAGTAAAGCATGTGTGTGTGTTGACTCATTAAAGATAACTTGGATGATTAACAGTGGAATAATTATTTGAAGGCAATACAGGATGTTTTCACCACTACTCCACCACAACGGATTTTATATATATATATTTAGTATTCCGGCTGTCATGCTTTTAAATATTTCTGCCTGCTTGTAAGATTAAATTGAAGTCGTCCTCTTGAACAAAACCAAGTACAGCACTCCACGGTTTAATGCTTTTAGTTGTTTAGGGGGGGGCGACTGTGGCTAAGTGGAGAGCAGGGCCGTCCTTCAATCAGAGGAATCGGAGGTTCGATCCCCGGCTCCGCTAGTTGCATGTCGATGTGTCCTTGAGCAAGGCACTTAACCCCAAAATGTCTCCCGTAGCTGTGCCTACGGTGTGATAGAATCTGAATTGTAAGTCGCTTTGGATAAAAGCGTCTGCTAAATGACTGTAATGTAATGTAATCCTGCTAAATGACTGTAATGTAATTCTGCTAAATGACTAATGTATTCCTGCTAAATGACTAATGTAATCTTGCTAAATGACTAATGTAATGTAATCCTGCTAAATGACTAATGTAATCCTGCTAAATGACTAATGTAATCCTGCTAAATGACTAATGTAATCTTGCTAAATGACTGTAATGTAATGTATTCCTGCTAAATGACTGTAATGTAATCCTGTTAAATGACTGTAATGTAATCTTGCTAAATGACTAATGTAATGTATTCCTGCTAAATGACTAATGTATTCCTGCTAAATGACTGTAATGTAATGTATGCCTGCTAAATGACTGTAATGTAATATAATCCTGCTAAATGACTGTAATGTAATGTAATCCTGCTAAATGACTAATGTAATATAATCCTGCTAAATGACTGTAATGTAATGTAATCCTGCTAAATGACTAATGTAATGTAATCCTGCTAAATGACTAATGTAATGTAATCCTGCTAAATGACTAATGTAATATAATCCTGCTAAATGACTGTAATGTAATGTAATCCTGCTAAATGACTGTAATGTAATCCTGCTAAATGACTAATGTAATGTAATCCTGCTAAATGACTAATGTAATCTTGCTAAATGACTGTAATGTAATGTATTCCTGCTAAATGACTGTAATGTAATGTAATCCTGTTAAATGACTGTAATGTAATCTTGCTAAATGACTAATGTAATGTATTCCTGCTAAATGACTGTAATGTATTCCTGCTAAATGACTGCAATGTAATGTATTCCTGCTAAATGACTGTAATGTAATGTATTCCTGCTAAATGACTGTAATGTAATGTATTCCTGCTAAATGACTGTAATGTAATGTATTCCTGCTAAATGACTGTAATGTAATGTATTCCTGCTAAATGACTGTAATGTAATGTAATCCTGTTAAATGACTAATGTAATGTAATCCTGTTAAATGACTGTAATGTAATATAATCCTGCTAAATGACTAATGTAATGTATTCCTGCTAAATGACTGTAATGTAATCCTGTTAAATGACTGTAATGTAATGTATTCCTGTTAAATGACTAATGTAATATAATCCTGCTAAATGACTGTAATGTAATGTAATCCTGTTAAATGACTAATGTAATATAATCCTGCTAAATGACTAATGTAATGTAATCCTGCTAAATGACTAATGTAATGTAATCCTGCTAAATGACTAATGTAATATAATCCTGCTAAATGACTGTAATGTAATGTAATCCTGTTAAATGACTAATGTAATATAATCCTGCTAAATGACTAATGTAATGTATTCCTGCTAAATGACTGTAATGTAATCCTGTTAAATGACTGTAATGTAATGTATTCCTGCTAAATGACTAATGTAATGTAATCCTGTTAAATGACTAATGTAATATAATCCTGCTAAATGACTAATGTAATGTAATCCTGCTAAATGACTAATGTAATATAATCCTGCGAAATGACTGTAATGTAATGTAATCCTGCTAAATGACTAATGTAATATAATCCTGCTAAATGACTGTAATGTAATGTAATCCTGTTAAATGACTGTAATGTAATATAATCCTGCTAAATGACTGTAATGTAATGTAATCCTGTTAAATGACTGTAATGTAATATAATCCTGCTAAATGACTAATGTAATATAATCCTGCTAAATGACTGTAATGTAATGTAATCCTGCTAAATGACTAATGTAATATAATCCTGCTAAATGACTAATGTAATGTAATCCTGCTAAATGACTAATGTAATATAATCCTGCTAAATGACTAATGTAATATAATCCTGCTAAATGACTGTAATGTAATGTAATCCTGTTAAATGACTAATGTAATATAATCCTGCTAAATGACTAATGTAATATAATCCTGCTAAATGACTGTAATGTAATGTATTCCTGTTAAATGACTGTAATGTAATGTATTCCTGCTAAATGACTAATGTAATATAATCCTGCTAAATGACTGTAATGTAATGTATTCCTGCTAAATGACTGTAATGTAATGTAATCCTGTTAAATGACTGTAATGTAATATAATCCTGCTAAATGACTAATGTAATATAATCCTGCTAAATGACTAATGTAATATAATCCTGCTAAATGACTAATGTAATATAATCCTGCTAAATGACTAATGTAATGTAATCCTGCTAAATGACTAATGTAATGTAATCCTGCTAAATGACTAATGTAATGTAATCCTGCTAAATGACTAATGTAATGTAATCCTGCTAAATGACTAAT
This sequence comes from Anarhichas minor, assembly GCF_050575085.1. Lineage (NCBI taxonomy): Eukaryota > Metazoa > Chordata > Actinopteri > Perciformes > Anarhichadidae > Anarhichas > Anarhichas minor. The sequence goes on from NW_027466509.1 coordinate 1,275,587, forward strand.
GTAATGTAATCCTGCTAAATGACTAATGTAATGTAATCCTGCTAAATGACTAATGTAATGTAATCCTGTTAAATGACTAATGTAATGTAATCCTGCTAAATGACTAATGTAATGTAATCCTGCTAAATGACTAATGTAATGTAATCCTGCTAAATGACTAATGTAATATAATCCTGTTAAATGACTAATGTAATGTAATCCTGTTAAATGACTGTAATGTAATGTATTCCTGTTAAATGACTAATGTAATGTAATCCTGTTAAATGACTAATGTAATGTAATCCTGCTAAATGACTAATGTAATGTAATCCTGCTAAATGACTAATGTAATATAATCCTGTTAAATGACTAATGTAATGTAATCCTGTTAAATGACTAATGTAATATAATCCTGTTAAATGACTAATGTAATGTAATCCTGTTAAATGACTGAAATGTAATGTATTCCTGTTAAATGACTAATGTAATGTAATCCTGCTGAATGACTAATGTAATGTAATCCTGCTAAATGACTGTAATGTAATGTATTCCTGCTAAATGACTAATGTAATATAATCCTGCTAAATGACTAATGTAATGTAATCCTGCTGAATGACTGTAATGTAATGTATTCCTGCTAAATGACTGTAATGTAATGTAATCCTGTTAAATGACTAATGTAATGTAATCCTGTTAAATGACTGTAATGTAATGTATTCCTGTTAAATGTCTAATGTAATCCTGTTAAATGACTAATGTAATGTAATCCTGTTAAATGACTAATGTAATGTATTCCTGTTAAATGACTAATGTAATGTAATCCTGCTGAATGACTGTAATGTAATGTAATCCTGCTGAATGACTGTAATGTAATGTAATCCTGCTGAATGACTGTAATGTAATCCTGCTAAATGACTAATGTAATGTATTCCTGCTGAATGACTGTAATGTAATGTATTCCTGCTAAATGGACCCAGGAAGCTGGTGATCAACTCGGTTAATCAACCCAGGGTTTCTCAATGTAGCTGTTAGCGTGTTCACATGAAGGCTGGGGTTTGCAGCATCTGACCAATCACACACAGACACATAGACAAAACTATAAATAATATCAGACAAATAGAGACGTTAAACACACTGCAGGCTGAAAGTAACAGTTTAAACTGCCAAATGCAGAAAGGACAGCTGGTAATAAATCATTGACTGAGAGAATGTGTAATTTAACACATCTATTCTATCACTGCTTCATCTAAGTCAGTGTTTTTCAACCTTTTCTGAGCCGAGGCACATTTTTTACATTAAAAAAATCCCGCAGCACACCAACAACCAAAAACGTTACAAAATGACACCTTTTAGCACAATACAGCAGATATGCAGGGGTGTCAAACTTAATCACAGGGAGGGCCAAAACTAAACATTGTGACCACGATGAGGGCCAAATAGTCACCATTTAATAAACAGGATATTGGACAAAGTGCAAAAAGAATACATGTTTAGCTAGGCTACATTATGTTCTGTCTTACTGCACCGTTATGATCTATAGACTTGATTTGTGTAGTTGCCCTCGTTGCATGTTGAGCTTGTCAATCAAACCAGGCCAGGCAACACAAAGGGAGGTCGTCTCAAGGCTCTCGATAGGACCGGCCAACCTTTCTGCCATCAAGCCTGCGACATATCTTAAAATACTGTGAGCAGTGCTAGATGAGTTCTATTTGATATTTTTAATAAAAGATTAAAATGAAATGAAAAATGTTGTATTTTACTTCCATGGAGAAGAATTTCAATACACTGTAATATTGAGACTAAATGTCAATGTGAACTTTTTTCCCCCTTTTTTTCTTTTTGTAGAATAAAAGTTACCAAAACACTCACTTTGTGTCGGTCTGTTTCATTAAACCCGTCTGTGGAAACAATGAATCAATAAGGTTACAAGGATTTTATTTGTCATCGTATGACAGGGTTACACAACGAAGTTTAGATTGTACTCCCAAACTGATACACAGGAAAGAAAACAAACAACTATAATATGTGGAGGGTGGAGGAGGAATTGAGGAGTCTCACAGCCAGAGAAAGGAAGCTGTTTTGAAGTCTGGTGGTTTGGCAGCTGATGCTTCCGTATCTCTCTCCAGACGGCAGCAGGTGAACATGTTGTGGCTCGCTGGGTTTGGTCTTTTATTATCATTTGAGCTCTTTGCACCAATATCACTGATGATGTCAGGATCCAGGATCCCTGTCTGACCCGTTGTGTGTTACCTCTGTTTCCCCTCATCTCCTCTCCTCATGTGTTCTGTCCTTCCCCTGTTTGTTATTGTGTGCCATGTGCTCTGTGTCCTCTGCCTCCAGACACCTCCCATGGCCACACCCCTGATTGTGCACAGCTGCGGACACTCCAGCCGATTACCTCCCGCAGGCTGACACACCAGACTCAGGTCCCACTAACCATTCCCCTGGCACTATATCAACCCTGGTCCTGCAGTCTGTGGTTGTCAGTTCGTACTGTCTTTCACCTGCTTCAACCCCGTATCATCTTCTGCCTCGAGCGCTTGCCTCCGGTGTCCGCCGGTCCGGGAATCCCCCGTGCCCTCCGTTGTGTTCCAGCGGACTTCACACCGTCGCTCAGCCCGCCCTCCGGTGTCGAGCCACGGGCTCATATTCATATCATTGTATTGTGAGATGATGCTGATTGAATAACTATTTATTAGCACCTTTTAAAACAAAGCTATGAAGTGGTTTACAAGAAACCAAAGCATAAGATATGAAATAGGTTAAATATTTTAGATATGAAGCATATGATGATCAAAAACCCCACCCCAACTATACATTTCCCTAATTTGCATATCGTACGGTATTTCTCTACTGTATGGTAATGTGCATCTACAATTTATCACTTCTAGTCTTAGACTTCCTTCTACTTATGTTATTTTTTCTCCTTATGATCCACTTAAATCATTCACTACATCATATAAAACACAAAGATTCATTCTGAAAGATGAAACCACCTTTGGACATTTAAAGTTTCAGATCTTTGTATGTTGCACCCCCTGGTGGGCAATTTAATACATTGTCCAAAGTGAACTCTGATGGAAGTTGAACATCCCGGATATGTTGAGATATTTAGAGCAGGCCAAGCCTTCTGAAATCTATACGCAGATTCATTCTCCAAATGACTGAAGGTCTTTGAGGAAACTTTCTGATAAGGTGACAACAGAGAGCATTCTTCATGTCTTACATGTGTGTGATATCTGCTAGGAGGGATAATAAGATGGAGCCCTTTGACCCTCCCACAATAAATAATATGAGTCACTTCACACAGATTCCCTGGTACCCACTGGGCCTTCAGGTCACGTGCCCTCTAGGCCCAATCTGTAATCAACCATCAGAAATCAGAACTACGTGAAGAGCAACTCACAGTAATAAAGAATGACACTATATTGCTCTTATTCTTGCAATTAAAAGTAAGGGATATGTATAAGTGCTTGACGTGTTAAAACTTGGTCTCTGCTCACAAATATATACACATATACATATATATATATATATATATATATATATATATATATATGTATAAAGACTACTGAAATATATGAACAAATAGATTTTTAAATAAGAACGTAGAGTCTCTGTTGCTATCGGGTGTTCGACAACGAACGCACGTACGTCAGTAGATGTCATGGAAACGACGCCACTGACGCTACAAACGTTCTGCGTTCCTCAGATTCTCACTTTGCATCTGAACCTGGAGACGAGTTGACCTCTTGCCTTTCTGTGGAAGACACCTCTGGAGTTATGATCTACTGGAAAAGGGATTTTGTTGGAAAACGAAACTACTGATTCATCGACTACTTGTGGAGAACCGAAGAACCTGAAGACGACCCTCAGTGGACCACGGGTTAACGAGAAACACCTGCTGTAGGGCGTCGCCCACCCGGTAAGATCATCACCGAGCAGGTAAGATCACTTTTACATTTATTTTATCCTTTTATTTACGGTAAGTGTGTTGATTCATAGTCTAAAAGCTTTATTGGTGTCGTGGCCTGAAGCAGCAGCAGGAGGTCCCCCAGCCTTCAGGAGGAGGGTTGGCTCCAATAAATACTAAGAGGTAAATAAATAACAAGATTTCTGTGTCTCTGATTTACTCTAATTGCCGTTTTAAGTTTTATGAGCATGCCACAGCTGGATGGGTACAGACCAAACTACAAGGAGGAGCAGAGACTCGGCGGAGCGCGGAACTGAGTCTCAGCGAATGTTCTCCAATAAGAACAGCAATAAGAACATTTTCATGTCATTTCATATCATTATGCCTTCAACACAGAAGCAGATCCACTCTGCTCACTTTCTGGAGATTCTCCACGTGAAGTTGTCCATCAGGTAAAAGTAATGAGTCTTTTTCTGTCCACTGTACTCAAATAGGAACTTCCACCAAAAGCATCAGCTCTGCTTTTGCGTCAATCCTCCACGTGCAGGTAAATATTGACGAGTCCTATTTGTCACAGGGCTCGTCCACGCGCACATCCTTAAAGTCCGAATAGAGTAACTCTTTTGTGGTTCACCGTAAATAATATTCAATGGCAGCAAAGCCTCCGCATCCCAGAACCCTTCAGACCAGCTACAACACAGAGAAACAACACGCGTGAGGATAAAAGAAATAGCCTAACCTTCAATTAAAAACATCACAGCAGAATATACCAGCTTACATACCACGGAATCCAACGGCTCCTCCTGTCACACAGCCGCTGTGCACCACCTTCTTCCAGTCACATGTCCCTCGGTGCTGCCAATGAAAAACAGACACAAGAAAGATATTCATAAATTGTTGTGCACCAGAAGTGGGAAAAAAAAGTTAACACAGATATTAGAATGATCAGTTAGCATACGTCATACAACATTCTGTACATCGCTTGGAGAATAAAACACAGTGTACACCAGAGAGGCGCTATCGGCATAATACAGCAGATATGCAGGGTGTCAAACTCACCACAGGGAGGGACAAAACTAAACATTGTGACCACGTTGAGGGCCAAATAGAGTCACCATTTAATAAACAGGATATTGGACAAAGTGCAAAAAGAATACATGTTGAGGTAGGCTACATTATTTTATGCATACGTACCAGAGCCAGATGTTTGGCATCTTTTCTTGGCTGCCAGTTCATTAATATCTGGGGTTAGGTTCTGTAGAAACCCTCACGATGGAGTGAAGGTGCATCAGTGAGACTCCTGTGTGGGTTTGTGTTCCTCTTCATCACAGAGAACAGCTGCTCACACAGGTATGTGCTTCCAAACATGCAGAGCGTTTGAGCAGCATGGAGGCAGAGTTAAGGCATCGTTTCGGGGTGAAGCTTGTAAACTGTGCAGCGCCCTCAGAGTCACACTTTGCCTTGAGTGTCATTACACTGGAGGTCTATCAGCTCCACAGGTGCTCTTTCCACCTCAACTGCAAACGGATTGCTGAGCAGTTCAGATTTAAATGTCTGAGCTGCAAAGTCGGTAAATCGCCGAGTGCGCCCAGTTTATCAGCAACATGCGCAGTCAGGAACACAGCGGTGGAGACTTTTACTGCATCACACATGTCTGTGATCACACGTGTCTGTGGTCACAAGTGTCTGTGATCACACATGTCTGTGATCATACATCCCCGTCCCTGAAGCTGCAGGTTTAGCGCAGTGAGATGCTTCGTTGTGTTGCACATAAAGCAGCTCACATCGTCACTTCTCGTCCCGGAGCTCTGTGGTGTGGTGGGCCCGTTATGATAAACATGATATTTTCTTGCGGGCCGGATATATGCTGACAATTTAATGACAAGTCTCTCAATGTGTTGATCCTTACTCGGCTTTTCATCTGGGTTATGTTGTCCAGGGCCCAGTTCAGAGTCTGCAATTATACTTTTCAAATATTTCTCCATCGCTGTTCGTCTCGTCACCGCAACATCTCTCGCGCGTCATTTCATTCTACTGTCCTAAATGAACAAGGTCATTACTGCGCTACCTACTGCCACCCACTGTCATGGAAGAGCATGTATTACTTAGCCAGACACTATGTTGCAGCTCAGACGCTCAACAATGCCAAAGTATTTGCAACAACTAAATAATATTTGTTTAGACTCATTAAGTGAAATTGGACATTTTCCCACGGAACACCTGACGATCTCTCACGGCACACTGGTGTGACCAATCACTGCTCTAGGGACACTATCTGACTATAATTACACGTGTGTATCCCGTCTTCAGTCGGCGCTAGTGAGCGTCTGATATTAGCGTGCTGACTCTAATCACACCTCAGAACCTCTGAGTACCTGAAGGCAGCATGGAGGGAGCGCAGCGTGTTGACGTCACAGCTACGTGCCTCTGCCACAGCCCAGCACAAGTCACCGCAATCAGTTAGTCAGTGAACGGGGCGCATCCATGTAGCAGATCCACGGAAGAGAACACGCACCCTGCTGCAAACACACTGGAGGGTGCGGATGGTCACGGCTGCCTGCATCGCCTCCTCTATTTGTTTGGTTTTCATTAGTCGTCGGTCTTCTTCTGAGTCCTCTCCTCCCTCAACACCAGGGGATGGGGGAATGATCAGCAGGGACTCCCCTCGTCGTCCTGCTCCTCCTCCTGCTCCTCCCTTGCTTGGTCTCTGGGTCCTCCGTCAGTTGTCGGAGCTCCACCAAGGATGTGGGCCCCGCTGCTCGACCAGGCTGCGGTGTTTGCAGCCCTGTTGGCGCTCAGCACCTGCTTGACAGGTAAGAGCCGCTGCTGCCTGCTGCCATTCATGCAGACGCTGCTGTTGTGTAGCTGCAATGACGTCATTACTCTACCACGAAACACTGACTGGGTCTCACTCCACTGACCACAACATATGCGGGCTGTGGGTCCTTCGTGGCAACATGTAGCCACAGGCCTTCCATGTGACTGTGCGCGGTGTTTGAAGATTCATGTAACGCAGTCTTTAGGTCATAAGCGGAGGTACTTCAGCTCCTCGAGCCTCTCTGGTGTGCATCTTCGTCACATATTGTTTGCGGGAACAATGACGTCACTAACGCACACGTAGCTCCTCAGGCACTGAAGCTGTATTTCATATAATATATAGAATATAACCTTTTTTTAGGAGAAGCGATGCTTTTATTCGGAACCTTTCTAAATGTTTTCTTAATTATTCGTCGACAAAGAAAGTCTCACCTTTTAAATGATCGATACAGACTTTCCTAACCTCTTGGTAAGATTCACGAGCTACCCAGAAGTATATAAAATAAAAGAGCTCCACCTTCACCAGCTGCGACAATAATATATATATTAATGCGTCAATATAGTTAAATAATATGATCGACACTATTATGAAGTACCTTTAGTTTTTGTACTTGAAATTAAATACATTTAACTATGATGCTAATACCTTTCTACTTTTACTTGAGTAAGATTTTGAATGCAGGACTTTTACTTGTATTTGTACACTGTGTATTACTACTTTCACTGAACTAAAAGAAGGCAGTACTTTGTCCACCGCTGCTAAAGGCCGACAGAACCTTCAGTGCCTCTGTGATCCTCCGTCAGGAGCTTATAGACCTGATACTCCTTCATCTTTTGTGCTGGTATGGCTGTATTCTGTATGTTTCTATATTCTCGGATGAATATTCAGTGTGTCTACAATACATAAAAAAATATAATATGACCCGTTTGTATTAATGGGATATACTGTTACAGTAGGCTATATTTCAGTGCGGTTAGTCTGATTACTGTACTCAGCACCTTATGCATGATTGCATTTTTTGTATCCGTTTGTATGATTTATGGTAGAAAGTTCCATTTTTGCCATATCCGTAAATAATGTGTCTAAATGTGTTACAGTACTGGAAATCTGGAAATCAATCAAGTTGTCAATCAACAGAAGGTGATTGAATTTGCACAACATCCACTGCAAATAACTGAGATGAGTTGAAATTGAAGTTGAAAATTAGTTGTTTGTTTTTTTCAGCTGTGTGAAGGGCAGAACGTGTTATAATAGTGTTATAATAGTGTTATAATACTCACTGAATGTGTGCGGATAAAGAGAGATTCCCCTTTATCTTCTGAGGTCCAGTGTTCTGGGACTCTCCAGCTTTAATGAGTGCTGCAAGAATTCATCCATTCATTGATTAGTAAACTCATTCTCTGGTTCCAGATTCTCAAATGTTTTGTGTCATTGTAAAGATGATGATCTTTGGCTTTTGTTACTGGTTCATTGTAAAGATGATGATCTTTGGCTTTTGTTACTGGTTCATTGTAAAGATGCTGATCTTTGGCTTTTGTTACTGGTTCATTGTAAAGATGATGATCTTTGGCTTTTGTTACTGGTTCATTGTAAAGATGCTGATCTTTGGCTTTTGTTACTGGTTCATTGTAAAGATGCTGATCTTTGGCTTTTGTTACTGGTTCATTGTAAAGATGCTGATCTTTGGCTTTTGTTACTGGTTCATTGTAAAGATGCTGATCTTTGGCTTTTGTTACTGGTTGAAAAACATTTTGAAGGCTACTTTGTGCATTTTCAGTACTCTTGTAGACTAAACGATAACAATGAGTGAATCAAACAAATCATTTATGGATTCATCTGAGAATGCAACTAACAATCGTTTTTATCACTAGTCAGCCGTTTATTTTCTTGGTTTAGCAATAATTGATCTGTCCATAAAATGCCCACAATAACGTCCACCAGCCCAACGTGACGTCTTCAAGTTGATTGTTCCGTTTGTACTTTATTGCTGAATGACGAATACATTTATTTTCCTGCTCTAGATGAATCTATGTAAAAGTAATAATAAGTATTGTAGCCTGGTTTATACAACTAAAGAATACATTATAAAAACATAGTTGATAATGAGTTGCATTGAATTTACATTCAGCCCCTTTGCCAGCCTATTCAAGTGAATAGTGTTTACCTGACGAACAAAGGAGCTGCATGGCTCCACAGTAGGTCGTAGTCCTGTACGATATACTAAAGGCCGTTTACAGGGATCTAGTGACGTACGGGGGTTTGTGAGACCTGCATTTACTGTTACGGACAAATCAAGTCAACTGCCAGTCATGACCAATCACAGATCGGTTCCACCCAGTGATGCGCCTGGCTGGGAGACACAACAGAAATCCCATGAGGCTATGAGGTGTGAAATGGATGATTCAGTGCCAGAGAAATATATGGAACGAGATGTTTTCAGGGCGCTTCAGTGGGTATGCTGTGGTGTTAAAGCCTCAGTTATCCCAGCAGAGGTGTTGGCTGTGGTCTGGTTGTCCTCAGAAACACATTCCTGCTGTCAGAGCTGGAGATCTCCGTCACTGACCTGGGTGTCCATGTATTGTGACACAGGTTATTTTAAGATTCACACATACCCCGATTTAATTCAGCATGAAAACAGCAGTGCTGTAAATTCATGACATCGTGATACAAACAACCACAATACATTGTAAACTATTAATATTACAAAGAGGGATGGCGGGACTAACCGTGGTTAAATAAATCCTGCTTTCATTACCAAAAGACTTGAAGAATCTACGATATCTAGTTTTCTGATTCCGTCTTGCGCGAGTAACAAATGTGGGTATGCGCCATTTTGTTTTGTGTGTGCGAGTGTCTCACCTGAGTTGAGAGAAGAGGTGTAAAAATGTCAGAGGACACCAATATACTCGGCTTCTCTCTGCCATAAAGTGCCTTAAATCAGCAGTGTGGGAGCATTTTGGATCTAGAAATGTATTGCAGGCGCAGACGCTCAACCATGGCAAATTATTCGAAAGAACTAATATGTGTATGTATATATATGTGCATATACGGCTCAGCGGTGAAAATCACTGTCCTAGACGACTTCCTCACCGTCACGCTAACATGCACAGTGACAAGAGATTACATCAACTTCTGTGTACAGTCTATTATTCTCACCAAACATTTGTTGTGTACCTCAATAACAAAACATATATAACCAAAGACATACAATGAAATAAATGAGCCTTTAAAAACAATTGAACTTTGGAACTGCAAAGAAGAGACAAAGAAACTGAGGCAAACTCAGGAAGGCAAAGGATGCACACAAGAGACACCTAGAGGAGGAACCCCAGAAACAAATGGGAGACGGGGTAAAACATGACTGATGCCACTTCTAAACACCATAAGTCATTGGTGACCCAGGATGAGACCCGGGTAGAAACGGGGACCTTTGAAGACATTGATGTAGACATTCACTACTTGATTGGGTCTAAGCAGTCACGTCGTGTCCTTTCCTGATTGATGCCGCCAGAAGAAAAGAAACCATCAGCCTTGATTACAATCCACTACCGGTGGTTAATTCAACATAGATACAGTTCACAGGCGTTGCTGATCTTGTTGTCTATACTAGCAGCTGTTGTGCAGTTAAATTCTGCCGTTCATAATTCTACTAATGCCGACATGCAGAGGAAGCAGCTCTTATTGGAGCGATTAGCGAGCTGTGTGTCCAGCGGCGTTATCAGCCCTACGAAGCGGATGTTTGAAGTCACAGTGTGCGGCTTTGATGAGGGCGATGGACACAAAATGGACTTTCCTTTTCTTAACGATGTGTTTTTTTGTTCTACACAACTATTGGGAAATTCACAAAGAATCTGTAAAGGAATAAAAGCATAAATGCTCTCCAGTACGACAGGGACTTCAGCAACCCTACAGAGCTACGAGTGTGAGAACAGAAACCGAGGAAACAAGTGAGAAACCTGTGTTCACCAAATTTAGTATCATAAAAAAAACTTTCATTTGTAAGTTTTCTTTTTAAAGAAGGCTTGGGATGCTCCAAAACTCATGAAACTCACGTCTCATAGGTCACGGGAAGACATATTTTGACATATTGGCTTGGCTGTTTTAAACTGCCTCCACAGCGCCCCCTACAACTTTTCAAAAGAGCAGCCCCATCGCTACGTTTCACCTGCATGTATGACATTTGGTAGACACATGTACCCTATAGAGACTTAAAAAAACATTACATTTCCTTTTCCTTTTCTTTGGTCAAACAAAACACAAAGTTTGCTAGGAAACTGACTTTAGAAGAAAATATGTTTGACACTGAAAATGTCATTGTTGCTCACAGACTCGGTGAACATCAACGCTGCTGACCGAAATACAAAAAGCCTCATATAATACATGCTGTAATGCACTTTACAATCTTTTCAGAACAGCCTTGATAAAGCTAATCTGGAGTCAGTTTTTTTATGTGGAAGTATTCAAAGTAGTGCAGAGAGAGAGAGAGAGCTTTTACAATGACTATTAACTGTAGTTCTCTGTCGTTAGGGGACATTTGATGTATGTTTTGCGTCATTATCCTGAGGACCCGTGACCTTCAGGGGATATGAAGGTACTGGGCTGTGTGTTTAGCTCCAACATGCCCTGATATTCTTCAGATTTAATTGTGCCCAGAACAGATTCAAGGCACCCAGTGCCTGAGGCAGCAATCATTTTGAATGATAATGTTGTTCTACAGTTTTGTTTGTGTTATTATTTGTCCATGCATAAAACACATCCTCCAAAGGGTTCGGTGCCTTTAATGCTGGCTGTAATCCAGAAGGATTAGAAAACAACAACAAATATCAAAAATCCCAAATTAAAAACGGAATAACAACGAATGGTGCAATATTCAGGTTCAACCCTAGATTGATAGTAAAATATATTTTCATTTCAACACTGTTCATGGTGAATAATTCATTATTTTAAGGGTACCAATGTTTTTGGCAAAGTCTGTACATTTGTCAGCGTTGTTTTTGTCTTTGGTTCAGGAAAGGAACCAAGTGCAGCTACTTCCCCTGAGACACACAGGGCCACATGCTGTCCCACTGCACTCTGCCCTCCATCATCCAGCTGTAGAGCTTTGCATAGATTACTGCTGCTGCTGCTGGAGTCACCAGGAGCACTGTGTGCATGAATGAGGTGGACAGTTTGATACAATAGTCATAGTGCAGCTAGGGTCATTACAGAAACGCATACACTCACATCACTTTTGCAAAGTAATCAGGAGTAAAATGTACTGAACATATGTTTCCATTGTACACAAATATTTGTGCTTTTTTAGATGTGAGTGCTGGGGAACTCTGTACTTGGCAAAGGAGAAGTTGTTGTGGTAGCATATTATGCTGCATGGAAGAGTTGCAGTTTTCCATAATTCCATAGAAATGTGCACTTTGATTTACAGTTATCATTTACAGTGTGAGAGGACATGATTATATCTGTCCTTTAGATTCACCCCGTGCTGTCAGCCCTGCCTGTCTGAGAGAAAGCTTCCATCCTTGACTTGCCTCTGTGCGGTGACTCACCTCCTCAAGATGTCACACCTCTTTAGTTGCCATGGCAGTCGTCATGGCAACTAGTGTCTGGGTGTCCTGTAGGAGACACGGAAGCTGAACGGGTAAATATTGATAGCTGGGTCTGATTCTTTCCCCGTCCACCGTTCAGCTTTATTCTTGTCTGCACACATTGGTGTTGAGCTAAGATGTCTTCTGGTGATGAAGAACACACTGTGAGATGCACCGTCCCACCACAACAACACGTCCAGTTGTCCCTGTGGGGAGACATACGCAGCAACAGGTCTCTGTGAGAGTGTTGTCATGTACTCACAGATGTTTGTGCTTTAATTAAACCTATACATCAAAGTATTGAAGTGATGTAATCAGGGTAAGAACAATATGATATAGTGGCTGTTTACTTCTGAGTGAAGGTGATCGTATACCTTTGAGAGTGTTACTGTATTATTTAATGATTATCACATTTGTGTGTGTATATACTGTCTATATATATATATATATATATACGTATGTATGTATGTATGTATGTATGTATGTATGTATGTATGTATGTATGTATATATACATTTCCCAAAATGACAAAACTAGTCCTTTTTAAAAAGCCAATAAAAGAAAACTATTAAAGGTAATTCTATTCTTTAAAATAAAATAATACAAAGTGAAATTAAGATTTTGGACAGTTGGATTGACAACAGAAGATAAGAGTGCTTTATTTCAGAACGTTATGAAGAGTAATTGTGGATCCTGGCTCTTCTCCACAGGATCTCACTTGTGCCCTCGGAGTCTAGACTGTGCCCGGGCAGGACGAGGCTTCTGCCAGCCCGGCGGCTCACACTGCGGGCCCTGTCTGCGCCCTCTGGTGGAGAACTCCCATGGCCGCTGTGTGGTCAAGAGGAAGCATGTTCCTCACACCTTTAAGGGTAGGTGGGAGCACAACATCCTTGCATTGTTCATTACAGCCAAAATAACAAGACGACATAGTGCATACATGCTTTATATGATGTGTGAACACTTTATAAAATGTTACGCCAATGTGTCTGTTCTTCATTGTCCTGAGACCCTCCCTGCCTGGTAACCACCTGTCTTTCAAACATGCCCAAAGGTTTATAAGACTATAAGACATCCTGGTAAAGTTCATTCCACAGGATGAACAGTACTCCACCACTGTGAGTAAACCTTCAGAATCAGATTCAGCTTTGTTGGCCAAGTATTTCTACACATTCAAGGAATTTGACTTTCTGTTCCAGTGGAGCTCAATGTCTCAAATCATTGGAGGTCCCCTTAAACTATGGCCAAAAGCACATACCAGTGTATCATTTTATACCTATTGATGTGACTATAAAACACAAATGTGACAACAACCATATGAACAGTGCTTATATTCCAAATATGGGTGTGAGTGCTGTGTAGACTCATTGATCAGTGTTCCTGTCCCTCTCAGTGCTTCCTCTACAGATGAGTCTGCATTTTACCAAAGGGAGACTTCAGAGGCTCCCAGTGAGCAGCATTCCAGCTCCTTGCTTCCATTCACCTCAGTGAACAGTGTGCTTCATATACGAAGCTGATGCTGCTTGTGAACCTCTGCTCTTGTATCCGACTCCACCAGTTCTGTTGAGAGGTGATGAGTGCCAGTAGATTTATCAGGCGGTAAAGGTGCTTTGCTTTTAGCAACACGAGTGAATGGATGAAGACAATAATATGACTTTGATGAGCTGAGATGAGGCTGTAAACATCACATCCTGTTGGTTTCTTTATTTGCAGATGTTTTGTCGAACCTCAATACTTACAGACTAGAATGTGCCTGCAGCACTGACCATCGAAAACTCAGATAGATCTAATGTCTGGTCATATTAATAATCTTACTTTACTTTATTATTATATCATATCATTAATTGGCAGAAATGGAATATAATATTCATAACCATGTTACCATTAGTGCATAATGGTAACTGGACCGTACTTGTATTTCTCTTGTCTAGTCTTCTGACCACTCAAAGCTCTTTAACACTACGTGTCATCGTTCACCCATTCACACACTGATGACAGGAGCTTCCATGCAAGGTGCACCTGCCCATCAGGACTATCTAACATTCACACACCGTTGGCCCAGCTACGGGAGCAACTTGCGGTTAAGTGTGTTGCCCAAGGGCACATGGACTACAGAGCTGGAGAT